>NC_135374.1:3871933-4171933 GCF_049243985.1 Paroedura picta | reverse complement strand
CACCAAACAAGGACATCCAGTAATTTATTAATGCCCAAAACTAACCAGGATTCTTCTCCTTTCCCTCCAGGTGAAACTATATTTCTAGCATAAATGGCAAGTGAAATTGAAATCTAACCAATACAGGTCAGCAATACCAATACCGAGTAATGAATAAAAGATACACAAAATTAATTCAAGGAGCAAATAAGAGATGCAGGGAATGAGTTCCAGCAATAAATATATCATCTTCGAAAATTGCTACCTTCCATCCCCTTATTTAAGAGAAATTTTCAGTCCTGGCCCCTGGTGGAATGAGCTCCCAGGTGAGCTGTGGACCCTCAGAGAGCTTTCTGCCTTCCCGAGGGCCTGCAAAATGGAGCTCTTTCACCCGGTCTATGACTGAGGCCAGCAGATGGGTTGGGTTCCCTTTTAATCTTGGCTCCTGAACATCTTGGTACCCCCCCCCCCATGCTGCCTTCGTAAGGGTTTGTCTTAAGTGAGACTATGTTTGCCATCTGTGGTAGTTGTATTATTGTATTCTATTGTTTTAATGGGCTTTTAAAAAGTATTTTATTGTATGATATTGTATGGATTGTTTACGTAACCCGCCACGAGCCAGTCTCCGAGAGCAGTGGGCTATAAACCCAATAAATAAACAAACAAACAAATTCAGTGAATTGCTTCACACAGATAAATCGGGAGCTATCAGAAAACAGGGGACGATCCTTAAAATATAATATATACAGAAGATGAATGGAAATCATTTTGTAGCCCCCCCCCCATAATTCCCACACTCCTGGTTAATATTAATGAGGATAATTTCACAAAGGCAGTTATAAAACTATGTCGACAAGGACTTTCATAATACAGTTATGCTAGCTGAGATACAGGAAATTTCTTCTTCGTTTTTAAAAAGGCCGGGGGGGGGGATTAAAGTAACAACAACAACCAGGGACGTTTACTGAATGATGGGCTTTTCATAATATTTTAATCAAGTTATTCATGACACAGGGATGACGCTGTGGACGCACAGATAAGTACAGATAAATGTCGCACAAAGGCTAAGTTAATTTGTTCTGGACAGGTGGCCGGTCGGCGACTCCGTGCTGGCACCCAAAGACCGCCCACAAAAGGAAGGAAAGACGATTATGCAAATCAACCCGATCCCTTTCGCTATTTTCCCAGGAAAGGGAGAAGGACTTTGTAAGTGGTGGTTGCTTCCCAGTCCTGTGGGGGGGAAATTAAACCAAGAGGATCTGTCTTTCCTGTTTCCCAAGGAGAACCGGAGAGAGGGAGAGAAGTGTGCATGTTGTGTGTACATACATGCGTGTCTACATACATGCTTTAGGATGCTTAGGGCTGATCCTGCGTTGAGCAGGGGGTTGGACTAGATGGCCTGTATGGCCCCTTGCAACTCTATGATTCTATGATTCTATGATTCTATGATTCTAGGTAAGGGGGTGGGATTTTGACTTGTGCCTCACTCCCCGGCCACCGCCCCCTTCTGCTGTTTGACTCGTGGGCGATCGGAAGAAGAAGAAAAAGAATCGGGCCAGAAAGTGGTGCAATTTGAAATCTCCGTACACAAGGCCTGCCAATGGAAGGTCAGAGGCCGCCTTGAAGAACACAGGAAACCCATTCTTCAAAGCAGGCGGGTTCTGCATTTTGCCTTTGTGTTCTGCCGCGGAAAGGAACCATCAAAAGAAATCGGCTTCCTGTTGTGATTCGACGCTGAGCCCTTCCAAAATTACAGTCCGCAGTTATCAGGTTCGATTCGTTTTGTAGAATAACAAATGTATAAAGTATGCAAATATCTGCAGCGCCTGCTTAGAGGGGAAAGGATGCAATTCACTGCCCGGCGATTACGAGACGATCTGGAACAGATCACGCAGGTTTATCTGTAGGAGGCCGGTGTCGTCTTGGGTAGGGAAGTTGGATTCCATAATGAACACCAATTCCACCCCCTCCCTCCATGCATATCCCCCCTTGTGGGTTTAGGTGGCTCTCAGATTATGGTGGCTATCAGATTATGAATTAATATTAGGAAAAGTTGAAGGTAGCGGAAAAAGAGCAACGTAAAGAGAAGAAGTAGACGAAGAAGAAGAGGAAGAGGAAGAGGAAGAAGAAGAGTTGGTTCTTATATGCCGCTATTCCCTACCCGAAGGAGGCTCAAAGCGGCTTACAGTCGCCTTCCCTTTCCTCTCCCCACAACAGACCCCCTGTGGGGTGGGTGAGGCTGAGAGAGCCCTGAGATTACTGCTCGGTCAGAACAGCTTTATCAGTGCTATGAAGAGCCCAAGGTCACCCATCTGGCATGCCAGATTAGAATTCCGCACTCCTGACCACTACACCAAACAGAAGACATCCTGGATCAGGTAAGCAGCCCATCCAATCCAACATTTACTGTCAAACAGGGGTAGTCAAACTGCGGCCCTCCAGGTGTCCATGGACTACAATTCCCAGGAGCCCCTGCCAGCGTTCGCTGGCAGGGGCTCCTGGGAATTGTAGTCCATGGACACCTGGAGGGCCGCAGTTTGACTACCCCTGCGACTAGTGGAGTCAGACCTCCAGAAGCCCTCCCACTGCCACCCCACCCCCCATCCTCATTCTTAAGTGTCCTAACATCAGTGAAGGGCACCCTTCTCCACCGGAAACATCACTGAGAAACCAGCTGATGAGGCCCTCGGGGATGTTTCACACACCTGCCTGGCGCGAGGAACCCTTTCCCGGTGAGGGTGTGGAGAGAGAAAGGAGGCACAAGATGCCAGCAAGACTGAAAAGAGAAGTACATAAATCAAAAACTCTGTTAACGTGAGACATTTTGACAGCTTCTCCGTAAGCGCGGGTGGGGAACGCTTATTAACCAGCGCAAAAGGGGAAGATGATTGACGGGTGGCATTTTGCTAGCAGAATGTGGAAACACACCAAGGTGTGATCAGCTCTTCTTTTGCACGGTGACCACAAGGAAGGGCTAGGAGGACAGCGGTCAAAGTGCCTCCTTGTGAAAAGGTGATACTCAGAGCTGGGAGATTCAGATTTGAATCCCCTGTCTGACACGAATCACGGACTTGGAAGGGACCTCCAGAGTCATCATCCAACCCTCTGCAGAATGCAGGACACTCACAATTACCTTGATGGGCAATGTTGCCCCAATAGTAAGCTATCACCCTAATTCTTCCTTGCAAGATTGTTCTGAGGTTCAAATGGAGGAGGGAGGTACACTTTGGGTACCCACTGGGGGAGAGAAATTCAGCGTAAATGAATAAAATACATTCACAGATTTGCACTTCCTGAAAATGGAGATGGCATTTATTGGTTATCTGCTATCAATGTCCCTCCATGAAGCTGTCTAAACCCCTTTTAGACTTGATTAAACTAGGGCCATCCCTAAATCCTGTAGCAGCCAGTGGCCAGCAATTAACTACTCTGAATGAAGAAGCATCTTGTCAGTCTCTAAGGCGCTACTGGACTCAAATCTAGGCTGATCCTGCACTGAGCAGGGGTTGGTACTAGATCAGGGGTGGCCGAACCGTAGCTCTCCCAATGTCCATGGCCTACAATTCCCATGAGCTCCTGCCAGCAAGTCTTGGCAAAGGCTTATAAGAATTGTAGTCCGTGGACATATGGAGAGTCACAGTTTGGCCACCCCCCTACTAGATGGCTGGTATGGCCCCTTCCAACTCTATGATTCTAACCCCTGATTTGCCTCTCCTTTTTGCTGCTGTGAGGTTCTTTTGATTACCCCCCTCCCCAAAGAAGACTTCATTGGAGGAAAATCTCTTTATTGTGGATGAGAACCTCACAGCTGCTGCCCAGGGAATTAACATTTCCATCAAGCGATCCAGCAAGAGCTCTTTCCGATCAACACCCATGTATCCTTTTTAAATATGTTATTTATGGGCTATGCAAGGCATCGGCGGTCTTGGGCAGATCTTAAAAGCGACAGCTTATGAGGGCTGCGTCTCCCACTATGGAGGGCCACAGGGCTGAGGTTTCTTCAAGGGATTCTTCAGATTTCCTGTTTTCCAAGTGCAACACTTTGGCTTCTGTTTTGGTTTCCTCGATTTCTAACATCGGATAGGATCCCCAAACTCACGGCTATCCACAGCTGTAGAGTTCGGTTACCCTGAAGAAAACTGCACAGCTGAAGAGGGCAGACTTGACCTCCCCAAATTCTACCCCAAATTCCAAAAAGAGCGAGCGAGCGAGCGAGCGAGCGAGCGAGAAAGAAAGAAAGAAAGAAAGAAAGAAAGAAAGAAAGAAAGAAAGAAAGAAAGAAGCTGGGTTTTATACCCCAATTTTACTACCCAAAGGGTAGTTACTTACCCAAGGCAAGTTACAGACACCTTTCCCTTCCGCTCCCCACCACAGACACCCTGTAAGGTTGGTGAGCTGAGAGAGCTCTGAGAGAAACGTTGCGTGAGAACAGCCCTATGAGAACTGTGTCTAGCCCAAGGTCACGCAGCTGACTGCATGTGGAGGAGGAGTGGGGAATCAAACTTGGCTCTCCAGATTAGAAGCCGCATCTCTTAACTGTGACACCATGCTTGCTCTCAGGAGAAAGTACAACTAGGAGAATACACAAGAATCTCAGCCACCTGGTAATAATTACCATTATGGTCCACTTTGTACCAGAGTACAGCTACCTGAATCTCCAAGTACACAAGTCACAAAATATCAGGCAAAACCTAACATTTTAAAGTACAGGAAAAAAGAGGATATAGGGAGGGCCTTTCCAGTGCACCAGTTCATCGTGAAACAAAGCTGCTGTGTCTTCGTTGGGTGGCATCCATCAAGGAACCTCCTGTTCCAGGCATTGCACTTTATTATAAGAAACAACATGATCTGTTCTCTCCTTAGTTAGCTGTGCCACTGCTTTCCAGAGCCCTGTAATAATCCACCCACTGGATGGTGCCCTTGATATCAGTGAGGGCAAACACAACCCATCTTACACCCCGGAGATGCCAAATTCTTCACTGCCCTGTTGTTGGGCCTTCAAAGGAACGGGTTGGCCGCTGTTTGAGACAGGATGCTGGACTTGAGGGACCCTCCCTGGTCTGACCCAGCAGGGCTCTTCTGACGGTCTTATAGGGGGAAGGCCTCGGCCTCTCTGCCCTGTGGCTGGCCCTGCAGAGGAACTGGCTGGCCCCTGGGTGAGACGGGAGGCTGGACTGGAGGGACCCTCCCTGGCCTGACCCAGCAGGGCTCTTCTGAGGGTCTTCTCAGGAGAAGGCCTCGGCCTCTCTGCCCTGTGGCTGGCCCTGCAGAGGAACTGGCTGGCCCCTGGGTGAGACGGGAGGCTGGACTGGAGGGACCCTCCCTGGCCTGACCCAGCAGGGCTCTTCTGAGGGTCTTCTCAGGGGAAGGCCTCGGCCTCTCTGCCCTGTGGCTGGCCCTGCAGAGGAATGGGTTGGCCACTGTGTGAGACGGGAGGCTGGACTAGACCGACCAATGATCTGATCCAGGGGGAGTGTTTCAATGTTCTTATGAGCTCAGAGGGAGCATCAAAGCGATTCCTCTACCTGCATGCTACCAAGATCTAGACTGGCTCCCTGACGCCAGAATTACAATGGATGCCCCTCAACAACATGCCTTATGGCACCAGCCTTCTGACTACACGCAGGTAGGAGTTGGTGCGGGGAAGTCCCTTGTCTCTTTCCCTCCCTGGCGCCCAGGACTCGTCTTGTTGCTCCACCTCGGCTTGCCAATGCAGGCTCGAAACAGGGCAAGGGCAAGAACTAACAGGAGCGTCTGGAGGCATGGGTTCGACCCCGGCACTCCTCGTGCCCATCCCGGTACCTCACAGGCTGAGGGGTGTGGGGGGATGAGAAACTTGTGGGGGGATGAGAAACTAAAGGGGAACAAAAACTCAACCCAAGAAAACGCCAGGAACCTGAAGGTTGAGCAAAAACGTATCTATTTAAAAAAATATTATTATTCACATTAAGCAGATTAAAACCTATGAATTACAGTCTGTGCAACACTGCACATAAAGTCTCAATGGCTTATTTATTAATTAATTAATTTATATTTATATACCACCCCTCTCGGACTCGCCGTCTTGGGGCGGTAAACATCGTGATCAGAAATGCAATTCGCCACATTATAAAATCCATTAATTAGTTGGAAAGTTTTAATTAGTTGGAAAGACATTTAAAATAGCTGTCGGCACCACTGACATTTATGCCACTGTGATGCAATAAGGTAGCATGAGGGGTCGAAGTGAGGAGGGGGAGACGGGGGAGAAGACGGAGGACCAGCAATTGTTCTAATACAGGTCCAAACTGGCCCCAACCGGAGTTCTGGAAGAAGAGGCCCATCTTGGGGGCCTTGCGGAACATGGCCAGTTCTGCCAGGGCATGTGGTATGACCACAGACCCAATGCGGCTGAACTCAGAGGGTCTTCATCAGTGGTCAACATGACCATATATGGTTGTATCACAGGATAAATGTTTATAAATATAATGATAGATAGATGATAGATAGATGATAGATAGATAGATGATAGATAGATAGATGATAGATAGATAGATGATAGATAGATAGATAGATAGATAGATAGATAGATAGATAGATAGATAGATAGATAGATAGATAGATAGATAGATAGATAGATAGATAGATAGATAGATAGATAGATAGATAGATAGATAGATAGATAGATAGATAGATAGATAGATAGATAGATAGATAGATAGATAGATAGATAGATAGATAGATAGATTCCAATTATTTTAAATAATCGCCCGAGATCACCCAGGCTGGCCTGATCCATTCATGTCTCAGAACCTAAAAAGGGTCAACCTTATAGCACTGGAAGGGATCTCCAGGGTCATCTAGTCCAACCTCCTGCACAGTGAAAAAACTCACAACTACCTGCCTACCCACAGTGACCCCAATTTCATACCCAAATGATCCCCCCTCACGGTACACCAAAAATCTCCAGAATCAAGCCGGGCCTGGAGGGAATTCACCTACCATCCCACAGTGGCGATCAGCAATTCCGTGGGCATGCAAGGAAGGGCCAGAAGAGACCCACAGTGGAACATCCCTTCCGCCCACTCACTCACAATCTGCCTGAGTTCACAAAATCAGCATTTCTGTCAGATGGCTATCTAGCCTCTGTTTAAAAAAACTTCCAAAGATGGAGAACCCACCACCTTCTGAGGAAGCCACTGAGGACCCGCTCTAACTGTCAGGGACCTCTTCCGGAGGTTTAGCAAAAAATTATTTTGAAATAATTTCAACCCCTGGGTTCTGGTGCGAGCCTCTGGGGCAACAGAAAATAACTCTACTCCATCTTCTATGTGACAGCCCTTCAAGGACTTGGTTCTCAGATCCCCTCTCAGTCATCTCCTCTCCAGGCCAAACAGACCAAGCTCCCCCAACCTTTCCTCCTACGTCTTGGTCTCCAAACCCCTCACCAGCTTCATAGCCTTCCTCTGGACACGCTCCAGTTTCTCTACATCTTTCTTCAGTGGAGGTGCCCAAAACTGAACACAGGACTCCAAGTGAGGTCTTACCACAGTGGAGTAAATTGGTAACATCACCTCACATGATCTGGACACTATATATACTTCTTTTGATACAGCCCCAAATCCCATTTGCCTTTTTAGCCACTGAGTCACATTGCTGACTCATGTTCAATATATAGTCTACTAAGACCTCCAGATCCTTTTCACATGTACTACTGCCAAGACAAGTCTCCCCATCATATAATGCTGCAAATGCTTTTTACTACCTAAATGAAGAACTTTACAGTCATCACTATTGAAATCCATTTTAGCCCAGTTTTCTAGTCTTGATGGGGACTTCTATAGGGAATCAGCAAGGAAGCCCAGGTTTGCTAGGTGGAGAGAGTCTGCATCTCTGAATGTCTCTACTCTTGGAGTCAGCCTGAGTCAGTTTATAGAATCATAGAGTTGGAAGGGGCCACACAGGCCATCTAGTCCAACCCCCTGCTCAACGCAGGATCAGCCCAAAGCATCCTAAAGCATCCAAGAAAAGTGTGTATCCAACCTTTGCTTGAAGATTGCCAGGGAGGGGGAGCTCACCACCTCCTTAGGCAGCCTATTCCACTGCTGAACTACTAGTTCAGTCTAGTTGCACCTAGACTGCGCTTTTTACCACAAGGGCTTTTTGTACCCTGCTTTGTACTACCCAAAGGAGTTCCAAAGCTTCCCCTCCTCTCCCCACAGCAGACACCCTGTGAAGTAGTGGGGGTGGAGAGAGCTCTGAGAGAACAGTGACATGCCCAAGGTCATCCAGCTGGCTGCACGTGGAGGACTGAGGAATCGAACCCAGCTCTCCAGATTCGAAGAGATGGTTCTCGATTAGTCCATTTCATAAGTGCAAGTAATTTAAAGTACGCATAATCTGTTTCCTTGTTCGTTTTTACCTGCTTGCTGAGATCAAAATCCCAATCAGAATTTGGAGACGATGAGATTCCTTCACATGAAATTAAGCATTTCCATTGGCTGCAGACACATGATATCTGTAGTCTTTCCGGTTATACTTTTTAAGGATTGCCAATCCCTTAAACGGGGCACTTTTAAAATTTGGTCCTAATAAAAGCTACAACTGAATTTTGGATCCGTGACCTGAGCGGACACTATCAATCAATCAAACTTTATTACAGTCGTTCAGACCAAGTTATATGAAGTTGATACATAAGAGACCAAAAGAATATGGTCATTTAATGTAATACAATTTAGATCATAAAATAGGACTTAAAATTATGCTACTTTGGAGCATCGGATTTTTTGGCGGCGGCACAAAACTTAGCCAGCTGAGTTGTCACCTGGGGGCAGGGGTAGTCAACCTGTGGACCTCCAGATGTTCATGGACTACAATTCCCATGAACCCCTGCCAGCAAAGGCTGGCAGGGGCTCATGGGAATTGTAGTCCATGAACATCTGGAGGCCCACAGGTTGACTACCCCTGACCTGGGGGGACTCATCACTTAGCAGCCTCTTTGCTCGATCTACATCATGATGTTCTGGCAACTTTTTAAGGAGTGGTTCAATCAGGTTGCTACGAATGCCTACATTAAGCAGGGCAGTGGAACAACATATGCTCCCTTGTATCAATTTCGCCACTCCCACAAAAACACTGTCTCATTTTAACTTTCGCCTTCGTTTCTATGTTGCTATTGCCCCGAGCATGGCAAGGGTGGGTTTTAAATTCAAAACATGATTGTTGTTGCTGTTATCTGACAAAGGGAACTCCCAGGAGCACATCCCCGGAAAGCCCTGTAGGACGCCGAGACGCTACGACACCCGAATCAGAGCCTTGACTCTTCCATGCGCCCCAAAGTCACAGTTCCCAATTTATGAAAAGGAGGGGATTCACAAGAGCCTCTTGTGGTGCAGAGTGGTAAGGCAGCAGACGTGCAGTCTGAAAGCTCTGCCCATGAGGCTGGGAGTTCAATCCCAGCAGCCGGCTCAAGGTCGACTCAGCCTTCCATCCTTCCGAGGTCGGTAAAATGAGTACCCAGCTTGTTTGCTGGGGGGTAAACGGTCATGACTGGGGAAGGCACTGGCAAACCACCCCGTATTGAGTCTGCCATGAAAACGCTGGAGGGCGTCACCCCAAGGGTCAGACACGACCCGGTGCTTGCACAGGGGATACCTTGACCTTTACCTTTTAAGGGATTCACATCATGGAGAGGCTGGTGTTGCGTTATTCGTGTAAGCCACCTACAGGCTAAATGATGGGAACCAAGTCTTATTTAAAAGAGGAGGCTTTTGACTGCGCCAACCCCCTCTCCCCCCGGCTGCTTATTTTCCTTTTCTGCTCTTTGGGAACTTTCCCGGAGAACTTCAGAAATATCCCCACATCGAATGCATGCACGCACACGAACATGTAGCCGATTTGTCTGCGGAGCCCTCTCTGCCGGGAGATTTTTATCTCCTCCGTGTTTTGTGAGCAATCGCTAGCCCCGGGGCAAGCTTTCCGAAACCCAGCACAGATACTTGGCAACGGAGCGCCGTGCATCTGCAGGCGGACCGAGCATCTGCCCCGATCGAGGAATCTCGCGGCCAAGAGGGATGAATAAAGACGTTCAAGAGCAGGTCTCCGCTCCGCCTGCCTCGCATACCTCTTCTCACCCCGGCGCTGCTTCTGGGATCCGGGCCAATTTGCTATTTAATTAAAACGTACTCCGCTCTCGATTCTCCCTCAATAGCTGGCCTGCCGTCGCAGTGGGTCGTAAAGGGAATCTAATTAGGCAAACCGAGCCGCTACGGCAGGGGTAGTCAAACTGCGGCCCTCCAGATGTCCATGGACTACAATTCCCATGAGCCCCTGCCAGCATTCGCTGGCTTCTGGGAATTGTAGTCCATGGACATCTGGAGGGCCGCAGTTTGACTACCCCTGCGCTACGGAGTTCCCAGATGCTGAGACGGGACGATTCCGAAGGAAGGGACAACCTGAATGCCGCCTTGTTCGCTGGGAGACACAGATAGGACATTCAACCCCTCGGAGAGTCGTCTTTTCCAGGGCTGGAACGGCTGAAACGATGGACAGTCATGGAAGGGGGGTGGGGTGGAAAGGGGAGAAGTTGGCTGGCCAGGAGCGGCGGCCGTATAAATGCAATTAATAAATAATTAATAAGAGGTGGGGTTTTTTTGGGTATCCCGCTTTTGACAACGAGAACATTGAATGTATGGATGATTTCATCTTTCTTGGCTCTGCGATCACTCAAAGTGGTGGATGCAGCCGTGAAATCAAGTGGTGAATAACAGTGGGCCAAATATGGAACCGAATATGGAAAAGTAAAGATATCAGCCTTGATACCAAGCGCTGGCTAGCCAACACCGTTGTCTTCCCCATTACAAACTATGGATGCGAAAGCTGGATCCTGAAGAAGGAAGACAGGAGGAGAATAGATGCTTTGGAATTACGGTGTTGGAGACAAATGCTGCGAATCCCATGGACAGCCAAAGTTCCCAACAAGAGAGTTTTAGAGAGGAGCAAACCGACTACGTCACTAGAAGGCAAGATATTACAGCTAAAGCTCACTTCCTTTGGACACATCATGCAATCAAACTCGTCAGAAAAATCATTAATGCTCGGCATGGTCAGTGGCAAAAGGAAACGTGGTCACCAAGGGATCCGCTGGCTCGACACGATCAAAGCCGACACGGGGATGACCAGGAACCAACTGAAGGAATGGCCCTAACATCTTTGCGGTTTGAAATGATGCCATCAGCCATGCTCTCTGGGCGATATCTCCGAATACCCACAGCCCAACGCCTGTGCATATGTGGAAATCCATCTGTGGAGGTCCTGCCCCACTATGTTTTGGCTTGTCCCCTGTACTCTGAACCCAGGGGCAAATTCATTGCCAAGCTATTACCAAACTCTCACCCTATTTCTGATTTTAACAAAGTCACCTATCTGTTATCAGATGTCGACCCCTATATCTCTTATAGCAGGGGTAGTCAAACTGCGGCCCTCCAGATGTCCATGGACCACAATTCCCAGAAGCCCCTGCCAGCGAATGCTGGCAGGGGCTTCTGGGAATTGTAGTCCATGGACATCTGGAGGGCCGCAGTTTGACTACCTCTGTGTTATAGGGTGGCACTTTTTGCTCTGGCTGCCAGGAAGATTCCAGCTAACGCATTTTTACAGGAGCCTCCACCTTGATACACCATTTTATCCCTTTTATTGTAACTTAGTTGTCCATGTTTACATTTTTAGGTACACAATATTGGAGAAATATTGTTTTATTTATTTATATTTGTGCCATATTGTTTTAATTGTGTGTTTTTTTAATGGCCTTTGGCTACATACAATAAATGTTATCGTAAACTGAAGGAAGCAGTCATTGACAGAAACATGACAGAAACAAAATCTTTCCTATAGAATCGTCGAGGGTCGGACACAACTAACAGATAACATCGTCATCATCATTTTACTACCTGAATGAGTCTCAGAGAAGCTTAAGAACACCTTTCCCTTCTTCTCCCCGCAACAGACACTCAGGCGCGGCTGAAAGAGCTCTGAGAGAACTGTGACTGCCCTAAGGTCACCCAGGAAGCCTCATGTGTCCCGAAGCAGCTTACAATTGCCTGCCCTTCCTCTCCCCATAACAGAAACCGTGAGAACAAGGACTGGCCCAGGGTGACCATGTATGTGGAGGACGGATGGAGGATCAAACCCGGTTTGCTGGATTAGAAGACGCTGCTCTTAATCACTACAACCAGCCAAGTTTTTATCAGTCACTTTCCTAACTTTTCTCAATTAACAGAAAGAGGTATTTGCACTGCTCAATTTCTTCTAAGGCACTTATTTACCGGAACATATAAATATTCTATTTGTATACTGCCCTCTCCCTGTTAGCTCAGGGCAGTTAACAAGTATTTAAACAATACATGGTGAGCAATAATAATCTTTAACCGCTCCTATTAAATAAAAGAGTAAGGCCACCTGGGGAGGAGTTAGGGCGGGCCCTGTCCAGGATAAAAACTCAGAGGGCCCAATCAGGAGCCGCGAGGCGCCTTCCTATTGGCCCCTCAACAGGACCAAAATTCCATTCACCCAGCCCAGTCTGGCTACCAGTCTACTCCTGACCACCGCAGGGAGAGGAGGTCAGTAGGGGGATGAGAACAGAGGCTGTGCCAGCCCTTTTCACCCCAAGGCTGTCCTAACTGTCATGTCCAATTGCAAATTGCCTCAGAACCCTGACAGAGCTGGCAGGAGGCTGCAGAGTGCTCCCCCCCCCTTAAGGCTTGCTGCGAAGGAGCCTCTGACAGGCCCCGACTGAGGGGAGGGAGGCCTTTCCAAGAGCAACGCAGGGGAGCCTGAGGCCATTCCTCTTTTTTTTGGGGGGGGGGACTTTCTCCTTCTGCCAAACAGTTGCCTAACAGGGAGGCCACAGAAAAGCCCCTTCTCACTTAAAATACTGCTCTGTCCGGAAGTTAGACACAGCCAAGACATGTGTCTTTCTTCTTTGCAACTCTCTGCAGATTTGAGGCCACTGCACAGCATTATTCTGCAGAGGAAACTGGCTCTTTTGTCTCCTGTTTCATCTGCACAACAACCCTGTGCAGTAGGCCTCAAGTCTTTCTGTAAACTGTAAATAGAGAATAAGTAAATGTCTGGAGACACATAGTAACTGAATGACTTATTGGCCTGGCAAATAACCTTGGCCTGGCAAATAAAAAAACAGTATAAAAAACCTTACTAAGGTCAAGACTGCTGTGCACAGAGAGTCTTCCTCTTAGGGTTGCCAGCTTCCCTGTGAGGCTCGCTACCCCACCTCCCACATGTGGAGTCTGCTATGGGGAGAGAAAGGGACGACAATTGCAAAATGCTTTGAGAGACCTGAGGCCTGCTGGGTCACTGCGGCCCATTCCCAGTTCTCTCACAACCCCACATACCTCACAGGTTGACTACTGTGGAGAGAGCAACCATGAAAGAAGCATGTGGGCACATAACATTTTACCAACAGTGAAAACATGGGAGACAGAAGGAACAGGGTGGACAGCTGTGTACTATGACTACCCCATGTGTATTAGGGCAGAGGGGCATTTCGGTGAATGTGGCCTAATTCACACAAGAAGTGATGCAGAACTGGGAGGAATTGGTTGCCATGTAATCTTCCCCTAAGAAGAGTCTCCAGTCTGATTTTCCCTTCACATATCTGAGGACATGGCTCTGGAAAGCTCATCTGTAACCACTATGCCAAAATTCCCAATCAACGAACATTCCACACCACAGGTTCTTGACACCCATATCTCCACACCCATGGCCTCATTTGCCACCATGCCACCACAACCTCCCACACAACACACACATTCAACCCCATGCCCTTAAAGACTGGACAACTCCTCCCCTTCCCCTTCCCACTGCCAAGCTCTAGCGCCCGTTGTATTCTTGGAGACAACGGGCTTTGCCCCTAGTAATACAATAAAACAGCAAATCCTTCATTAAAAAACACCACCTGTGGGGACTTATTAGAGTTTGGAGGGGTTTCTGTTGGTGGATAAAATCTTAGAATCCTAGAGTTGGAAGGGGCCTCCTGGGTCATCTAGTCCAACCCCCTGTCACCTGCCACCCCCTTGAGCCTTCACAGAATCAGCCTCTCCGTCAGATGGCTATCCAAATCTCCAAAGATTGCCAGTCTTCAAGCAGCCCCTGGACAGATGCTTATCCTGGATACTTTAGGTTGATCCTACACTGATCATGGGGCTGGTCTAAATGGCCTTTGGACACCCTTCCAACTCTTATCATTCTATACTCCTCAAATGCACAACATAGGACTGAGCAGGAAAAATGGCCTCTTAAACATTAACAGAGCCACAGAGATAATATGGTGGCACTTGAGAAACTAGGAGGGTATCTCAGGAGGGAGGATACTACAGAGCAAATGCCAGTGTTCAGAAGACAGAGAATTCTGTGTATGCTCCGTGCCGCTCTCTAAGGCACGCAGGAGCAGAAGTGCCAAGCAAGCAAAAATGCTCAGTTTTGCAGAATTCCAGTCCTTCCTGTCTACACAAACCGGGTTTTATTTAACACAAAACACACAACTCGCAGATACAGCAACTTGCAAGCACAACCCAAAGTTGGGAGGAATGTAAGATCCTCCTAAACAAACTGAACATATTACCTTCGGCTTTAATTAATTCAGCAAAGGTGCTGTGTGCGCTTAAACATTACGCAGATTGAACGATGCAGAAGGCAGGGTTAAAGTGAACACGGAAAGTTTTTCTTGCACAAATATTTTTCTGGTCTGGGCTGCTGTCATTGGCTGAAGCCCAGGAATTACCTGCCTTAGTCAAACAAGTGGATCTGTACAGGAAAGGTTGAGGGAGATTGATCGGTTTAGCCTGGAGAGGAGACGACTAAGAGGTAGAATCATAGAATCATAGAGTTGGAAGGGGCCATACAGGCCATCTAGGTGATAGGACGGCCATCAAGTACTTGAGGGGCTGTCACACGGAAGATGGAACAGAGTTGTTTTCTGTTGCCCCAGAGGGCCGGAGCAGATCCAATGAAATTAATTCAAAAGAATTTTCGGCTAAACATCCGGACGATCTTCCTGACAGTTAGAGCAGCTCTTCAGTGGAACAGGCTTCCTCAGGAGGTGGAGGATTCTCTTTCTTTGGTAGTTGTTAAGCAGAGGCTAGATAGTCATCTGACAGAAATGCTGATTCTGTGAACTGAGGCAGATGGTGAGGGGGTGGGCAGAAGGAACTGTGTCGGTGTTTGGCTCTTCTGGACCTTCCTCGCATGCCCAGGGAAATGCCTATCAACACTTTGGAGCCGGAAGGCAAATTTCCTCCAAGCCGGACTGGCCAGGAGTTCTGGTATTCAGGGGGGGGGGGGGGCATCAAATGGACATGGAGTTGCGGTCACTGCAGCTGGGCAGATAGTTGTGAATTCCTTGCATTCTGCAGGGGGTTCGACTAGATGGCCCTGGAGGTCCCTTCCCACTCTAGGATTCCAAGTGACATTGTGGGCACTCTTTTTTGTCGTGTTCACAGAGCTCAGTAAGAAACCATTAGTGGCCCATTATGCAAAAGCCTGCCAGAGACAATTCTCACGCCACCTGTGGGGCATGGATTCTTTGACAGTGACCTGCTCTGGGTCAGCCCCACAAGTGACAAAGACGGATGCCACCTTCGGCCAAGTAGATGCACCGCCTCCGTTTGGTCCCGCAAGGACCCCTCTCAGGTGGGAGCAGATATTTGCCAGGTTAGCAGCCTGTCTTTTTATTACTTGCCAGCTTCCCCTTGGCTTGCTTTCCTGTGCTGACTTGGCCACCCTTACACTTCCGCTCTCCCCCCGCTTTTTCTTTCCTTGGGAGGGGAAGGCCAGAAGTCCTTGATAAAAAGCCCTTCTATCGTGCCTGGAACTGAACAAGCCGGCTACTGTACGTTTCGGACCTTATATACTGAATAATCATTTACGGCAGAATTTCATCTTAAACATTCCCTTGTTTTCTTTAGCTGTCAACACTTTCTCGGTTTCTCCAGGCCTCAAAGTGCAGCTTCAGGAACTGCAGCTGGGAAGAGGGTTTGAAGGTGGCTTGCAGTGCCCCTCAGAAATATCCCTGGGCCTTAGGAAAATAACCCCATCAAACCACCACGCTCGCTGGGGCTCATATCTACCTAAAACATCTGGTAGAATGTGCTACGCAGAAGCTTGCTCGTGGAACGAGGGACTTCCTACGAACAATCCATTAAAACTGTATTATTACGCCTGCAATGTTTTATGTGAACCGCCTGAGCCATATGGGAGGGTGCTATAAGAAAGAAAGAAGAAAGAAAGAAAGAAAGAAAGAAAGAAAGAAAGAAAGAAAGAAAGAAAGAAAGAAAGAAAGAAAGAAAGAAAGAAAGAAAGAAAGAAAGAAAGAAAGAAAGAAAGAAAGAAAGAAAGAAAGAAAGAAAGAAAGAAAGAGGGAGGGAGGGAGGGAGGGAGGGAGGGAGGGAGGGAGGGAGGGAGGAAGGAAGGAAGGAAGGAAGGAAGGAAGGAAGGAAGGAAGGAAGGAAGGAAGGAAGGAAACCCAATTTCACTTTCAATCAGGAATGTACAGATTGTGCCCGTCTATTTCTTTTGCTATGCTGTCACCCTTTGCCACTTCGTTTTTCCCAACTTCACTGGGGGCATCCCTGGTTTGTTTGGTTCTTCTAAGCCATTGTGTCTTTGCGTGTTCGGTGCCACTGACGCAACACCGCCCCAAAACCAGGTGGAAATTTTCATGGCGACAATGTTTTGTTCGCACACCATCAGCCAGGGAAGCCCACAAAGACGGCGGTTTCATCAGGAGCCTGTTTCAGAAAGCATGGGGGGCTTGAATGACTTGGTACGGGGTGTTCATGAAATGTGTTAACGCCCCTGGAACTTAAAAAGGACCAGACGGATTCTAAGAGCCGATGTTATGCTATAGAACGAGGGGCTCAGGAATGCCCAGGAATGCCCCTGACTGGTGAACAGATGTCTTTTAATTTATATCGGCTGTCGTATTCAGAACTCTCCAGTAGTCTGACTGCACCAGCTAATGCAGAAGCCTTCGCAATTATTTATCGATTTGGGATTGTGAAAAGGGCTAGCGGACGCACCTGTAAAATGGCTCTCACAGTCACACACCCTTGAGATATGGCAGCGCCTGCTGTTAGAGGTGATAAGATGGCCATCTTCAAGTACTTGGAGGGCTGTCACATAGAGCAGGGGTAGTCAACCTGTGGTCCTCCAGATGTTCATGGACTACAGTTCCCATGAGCCCCTGCCAGCAAACGCTGGCAGGGGCTCATGGGAATTGTAGTCCATGGACATCTGGAGGACCACAGGTTGACTACCTCTGACATAGAGGATGGAGCAGAGTTGTTTTCTGTTGCCACAGAACTAAGGGGTTGAAATTAATTTGAAATAATTTTTGGATAAACCTCCGGAAGAAGTTCCTGACAGTTAGAGTGGTTCCTCAGGGGAACAGGCTTCCTCGGGAGGGGGTGGGTTCTCCTCCTTTGGAAGTTTTGAAGCAGAGCCTAGATAGCCACCTCACAGGCTCTTTCTGACATGTCCAGGGAAATGCTGATCGCCACTTTGGGGACAGGAGGCGAATTTCCTCCAGGCTGGACTGGTCAAGGATTCTGGTATTGTGTGTGTGAGGGGTGGTGGTGGTATATCATCTGCGCATGGAATTGGGGTGACTGAGGATGGGCAGGTAGTCGTGAATTTCCAGCATTCTGCAGGGAGTTGGACTAGGTGACCCTGGAGGTACCTTCCAACTCTATGATTCTATGAGTAAGAGATTCTAAGCAACATTTTAAAAATCCACATGGCTAGTCAAATCTCTGATGTCCAGTCAGAAGCCTTGCAGGGCAAAAGTGCCACCTGACCACTCCTAATTACTGGAAATACCAGGCTGCCCACAGGAAAGGTGTATGTGGGTGCCATGGTGCCCCATATTGGGGACTCCTGGCTTCCTACATGACAGGGGAGAAAGAGGAATACTCTGAACAGAAATAGACTCATAAAATCCTAGAGTGGGAAGGGGCCATGCAGGCTATCTAATCCCATCACTGGTCAGTGCAGGATCAGCCTCCAGCATCCAGGAGAAGGATCTGTCCAGCCATTGCTCGAAGACGGCCATTGAGGGGGAGCTCCCCACCTCCTTAGGCAGCCCCTTCCATGGCTGAACTAGACTCCTAGAATCCTAGAGTGGGAAGGGGCCATGAAGGCCATCTAGTCCCACCCCTGCTCAGTGCAGGATCAGCCTCAAGCATCCAGGAGAAGGATCTGTCCAGCCGCTGCTTGAAGACGGCCAGTGAGGGGGAGCTCCCCACCTCCTTAGGTATCCCCTTCCACTGCTGAACTAGACTCCTAGAATCCCAGAGTGGGAAGGGGCCATGCAGGCCATCAAGTCCCACCCCCTGCTCAGTGCAGGGTCAGCCTCAAGCATCCAGGAGAAGGATCTGTCCAGCCGCTGCTTGAGGACGGCCAGTGAGGCTGAGCTCCCCACCTCCTTAGGTAGCCCCTTCCACTGCTGAACTAGACTCCTAGAATCCCAGAGTGGGAAGGGGCCATGCAGGCCATCAAGTCCCACCCCCTGCTCAGTGCAGGGTCAGCCTCAAGCATCCAGGAGAAGGATCTGTCCAGCCGCTGCTTGAAGACCGCCAGTGAGGGGGAGCTCCCCACCTCCTTAGGCAGCCCATCCCACAACTGAACTAGACTCCTAGAATCCCAGAGTGGGAAGGGGCCATAGAGGCCATCTAGTCCCACCCCCTGCTCAGTGCAGGGTCAGCCTCAAGCATCCAGGAGAGGGATCTGTCCAGCCGCTGCTTGAAGACCGCCAGTGAGGGGGGGCCACTGATGATTTTGCCTACCAACAAATATGGCTCCTCCATGGTCTACGTATTTATAGGTCTGTGGATGTTTGGCCATCTGTTTCTAGTGTGGTGCAGTGGGCCTAGCACTAAAGAAATTGCATACCGCTGTGTATTTCATAGGGACCATTTTGGTTTTCAGAACCGCAGGGAAAGGGTTACTGTTTCTGTATTACAGGATGAAATAACAGAGATTGCAGGGCCCAGAGTCTACTTATGGCTTAGGCTTCAGCAGTGTTTGCTCATTTTCTTTGTTTGTGACCTTTAACGTGCCACTCAAGTTGTCTTGGCAAGCTACATTTCTCCTCCTTGATGCTGGCACAACAATACTTCCTCTCTCTTTGAGGAAGCATAGGATGGCCAAGAACCAGATAATGCTAAAGGGGGAGAGAACGGAGAGGTCGGACAGAACAACAAGCATAACCTGACATTAAACACAGGAGGTCAGGAAGGATCTCACATGCCTGGCTTTAAGAGAACATAAGATAGAATCAGCAGGGCCCAACTCCCCAATCACCAAAAAGGATGTGCATCACTGCCCCAGACTAAAGACAAGCCATGTTGGATCGGGCCAATGGCCCATCCAGTCCAACAGTCTGTGTCTCACAGGGGCCCAAAACCAAGAGCCATCAGGAGGTCCCCCAGCAGGGCCAGAACTCCAGAAGCCCTCCCCCTCTTGCCCCCCAAGCACCAAGAAGAAAAAGTATCCCTGCCCCAGACATAAGAACACAAGAGAAGCCATGTTGGATCAGGCCAATGGTCCACCCAGTCCAACACTCTGTGTCACTCAGGGGCCCAAACCCAGGGACCATCAGGAGGTCCCCCAGCAGGGCCAGAACTCCAGAAGCCCTCCCCCTCTTGCCCCCCAAGCACCAAGACGACACAGTATCCCTGCCCCAGACTGAGTGCTCCATCCCTTACAGCAAATAGCCCCTGATTGGACCTCAGCTCCAGATGTTCCTGCAGTCCCCTCTTGCAGCTGTCTGGGCTTGAAGTTGCCACCACTTCCTGCAGCGAGGAATTACTGTTTGGGAGGGGCAACAGTTCCTTTTATCTGTTCTGAACCTACTGCTCACCATCAATTTCACTTGAATGCGCACAAGTTCTTGCATTGTGACGAAGGGAGAAAATTCATTATTTCTCTCTCTTTCCACAGACGACACTTAACTGAATTATTCAGGCGGGCTCTTGCTTGAACAGAAGGGCTTTAAAAAGAAAGTTGGGGCAAAGGCTTTCTCAACCAGAGTTTCATGATACCCTGAGGGTTTCTTCCCGGCCCTGAAAGGGTTTCCCAAATGGGTGGGAGTTAATTAATTTTTAATATATTTTTTTACATTTGTTAAACATTTATCAAGTGATATGACGCTATAAGAGCCTCTTGTGGCGCAGAGTGGTAAGGCAGCAGACATGCAGTCTGAAGCTGTCTGCCCATGAGGCTGGGAGTTCGATCCCAGCAGCCGGCTCAAGGTTGACTCAGCCTTCCATCCTTCCGAGGTCGGTAAAATGAGGACCCAGCTTGCTGGGGGGTAAACGGTAATGACTGGGGAAGGCACTGGCAAACCACCCCGTATTGAGTCTGCCATGAAAACGCTGGAGGGCGTCACCCCAAGGGTCAGACAGGACTCGGTGCTTGCACAGGGGATACCTTTACCTTATGACGCTATATGGTCGTATCAATGCACCCACCCACAAATGGCCAATCATGGGGCTGGAGGGGGGTGGGAAGGAGGGGTCCCAGGTGGGCATGTACAAAGCTCTGCTTCCCAACCATATTGTGCACTCCTGCACAACTTCTGGGGTTTCTCAAAACCTGCAGAAATGTTTCAGGGTTAGGTTTAGGGTTCCCCTTGCGGGCTCATGGGAATTGTATTCTATGGACATCTGGAGAGTCACATTTTGGCCACCTTATGCTTTTCTTCATCTCTGTTTTCAGGCATTTGGGTGGTTCCGGATTTCTACAAGTCAAAGTGTACTGCATATCTTATTGGATGTCCCATTCTGTTTATTGCATCTACTGACACTGTGTAATTGGTCTGAGTTCCAGCAAGAGAGAGAGAGACTGGCAGCATAGAAGAAGGAAGATTTGAATTAGAAGTCCGCACTAGCCGACCATTGCTGTGGGTGATGGGGTGGTGGTTGGAGTCCCCCTACACTGTATTTTTAGCTAGCTCTACAGGATCTGAATTGTCGCCACCATAGGGCGTTTTTTTTTTAATGGGTGTTTTAATGGGGACAAATGTAGTATATATTATTGGGGTTTTTACTGTGACCCGCCACAAGCAAGCTTGCTGAGAGCAGTGGGATATAAATTGGAACATAATTATCATTTATCTGTATCATTTCATTTTCCCTGTAAACTGCGCTGAGCCTTCGGGGAGGACGGTATATAAATATAACAATAAATAAATATAAAATAAAATAAATAAAAATAGATAGACAGACAGACATTCCTGGTCTAAAACAACAAGCTCAATTGCAGCCATTTTGCAGGTGGAAAGATTTTTTTTTAATCACTTGTATTTATTGCACCTAAACACTCTAACAGTGCCCTAAAGCAGTGGTCCCCAACCTTTTTATCACCGGGGACCACTCAACGCCTTTTACTGAGGCCCGGTGGGGGGGGGGGGTAGTTTACTCCTCTACTCTCAACCCCTGCCCTAACGCTCTCTGATCGCTATGGTAATGTTTAAACATCCCTTCAAAATAAGATACAGACACGCCACAACAATGAACATAAGGAACATTTCGTTTTCATGGAAATTTTAACTCATGACAATGACAAATCAATGGGAACCCTGAGCTTATTTCTCTGCAACGAGATCTTCCCATCTGGGAGTGATGGGAGACAATGACACCCAAAGTGTGTTGTAAAGGGCCGGGGGAAGGGGGAGAAGGCGTCCTTTGGGGCCCACCTCCAATTAGTCGAAGGACCACATGTGGTCTGCAACCCACAGGTTGGGGATTGCTACCCTAAAGAACCAGCGGCTGCCATGAAAATACTGGCAGATATCACGCTGAATGGGCCGGTGGCCTCAAATCAAGGAGCACCCAACATGGTGGCAACACCTTCCCTGGCACCCACCGGGAATTTTAGAAAGTGAGTGGGGCCAAGTGGGGCTCTTGCGTGGTAAGACTTCGGAAATGGCCAACATGTGGCCATCGTTTTGTGGCTGGCCTCACCACCTATGGCAGCCATTCTGCGGCTGCACCCACCATGTAGTGTCAGAATTCATAGAACCATAGAATAGAACAATAGAGTGGGAAGGGATCACAGAGGCCATCTAGTCCCACCCCCTGCTCAGTGCAGGATCAACCTCAAGCAACCAGGATAAGCCTCCATCTAGCCGCTGCTTGCAAACCGCCAGTGAGGGGGAGCTCCCCACCTCCTTAGGCAGCCCATTCCATGGCTGATTTATTCAGAGTGGGAAAATTTTTCCCCAAAGATGGCTGCAGGCCTAAAAAGGTTGAGGCCCTCTGCATTAAACATAACCGAAGGAGTTAACTTTTCTGCATTTGTGCAACATTTCTAGAAGTACTTGTTCAAAAATACCAGCAACCCACTCTTCAGCATCCCAAGGAGATTTTCAATATGCAAAGTATCATGACATCATCAGTTTCAAGCATGGAAAATGTCCCCTTCTCAAGGCCCTCGACAACTTCCTGGGTGAGGTGAGTTATTTCGACAGGTGTCAGATACCCAAATCCACCTGCCCATCCACTCAGCCCAATACTGAAGCCACAAAGCATTTCATTAAGAACACAGCAGAGCAGTGCACAAAAGGTTGGGAGACTGGGCTGGATTATGTCTTGTGGGCAAAACCCTTCCAAATTTGTTGCCTAGCTCTTACGTAAAGCAACAGGCTCTAGGACAGGAGAGGCCAAACAGTGGCTCTTCAGAAGTCTACCCAAAGGAGTCTCAAAGCAACTTCCAGTCGCCTTCCCTTTCCTCTCCCAGCAACAGACACCCTGTGAGGGAGGGGAGGCTGAGAGAGCCCTGAGATTACTGAAGAAGAGTTGGCTCTTCTATGCCGCTTTTCTCTTCCCGAAGGAGTCTCCAAGCGGCTTCCATTCGCCTTCCCTTTCCTCTTCCCACAACAGACACCCTGTGAGGTGAGTGAGACTGAGAGAGCCCTGATATTCCTGCTCAGTCAGAACAGCAGATATTCCTGCTCCCCCAGCTGGCTGCATGTGGGGGAGCGAGAAATCAAACCTGGCTCGCCAGATTAGAAGTCCACACTCCTAACCACGACACCAAGCTGGCTCTCTTATTGGTCTCCAAGATGCTACTGGCCTCAAATCTAATGGTTGTACCGCAGGCCGAACATGGCCACCTTCTGAAACTACGTACAATGCTGCAGCGATCAATGGGAGGGATTATAGAAAGGGTCTCTGCTTTTCTATCACATTTTGTGTCTCCCACCACTAGCTCTTCCTGGTCTAGGCGTACTAGCATAGACAATGAAATGGATCCGTTTTGCCACTCACCTGCGCGTACTCTCTCTCAATGGCAGCTTTCTTCTGGCTGAATGTCCTACAAGAAATGAGGGACAGGTCATTAAAACCACACCCAGAACAACACCTTACAAATTCATCATTAAGATGTGCGTGGGAGGCAGATGTTCTGTGAATACGCGGCTCATGTGCTTTGCTTTGCTTGCCAAAAGGGACGACATGGAAGGGAGAACAGATTCCGCATCGGTTGCTTAGCAACGGCTACATGCGCGGCTTAGAGGTTCAGAGACCCCCCCCCCTTTCTCTCAAGAATCAGTTCCAAAGAACAATTTTCAGAGACGCCGGTGACCAAATTGCTTGTTGCAGTCCGTCATGATTTGCTCTGCTGCCTCAGAATCAGACTCTGCTGCATCCAAGCATTCTGGTCGCAACTCCTACAATGGCCGCCCCTCGACATAGATGGCCAGTTTTCGTAAATGCAAGACTCCCGGCTCGTCTCTAGATCTGCCTCGAGTTATACAACCATCAATTTACTGGTTTTTATTCATTGGAAACGTTTTTTACACCACCTTCCCACCTGATCTTGCTCCCCCAAGGCAGCGCACACAAAAACGTTAAAACATCTGAACGATTAAAAGCATTTATAATAACTCTCTATATAATTTTATATGAGGTGGCTGGATGGAGTCACTGAAGCAGTCGGTGCAAACTTAAATGGACTCCGGGGAATGGGAGAGGACAGGAAGGCCTGGAGGATCATTGTCCATGGGGCCGCGATGGGTCGGACATGACTTCGCAACTAACAACAACAACAACAAAATATAATTTTATAACAATAACTAGAACAATTCCACCGGACCTGCAGAAGTGAGCTCTTCCTCCAGGAATGTGGTTGAGGTCGACCGAAAGTAACAACATCCACTGGTCCCCCCAAGGTCTCTCCCCTGAACCCATACGCCTCAACCCATCATGGGTCTATTAAATTGTTATTCTGTTAGAATGTTATTCCCTCTGTCATTATGGTGACTACTCATTTGACACAGCTACTGAGTTGGATGCATTCTTCTTGTTCCTCTAATTTTCATGTGAACCGCCCTGAGCTTCAGGAGAAGGCAGGCGATAAATGTAATAAAATAAATAAATAATGCAAAGCAAACCATGTTCTTCAGATCTGCAAGCCAATGGTCCATCTAGTCTAGTATCCTGTCTCATAAACTGGCCAACCAGTTCCACTCTGGATACCCAATAACAGGGCATAGAGGCCGAGGCATTCCATGAGAGGAATGTAACAAAAGCTATGCCGGATCAGGCCAGTGCACCATCTAGTCCAGGATCCTGGCTCACATGGTGGCCAACCAGTTCCTCTGGTGGGCCAAGAACAGGTCACAGAGACTGAGGCCTTCCCATGGGACTGGGATTCAGTAACTGACTGCCTCGGAATGTGGAACAAGAGAGCCCTGCTGGATCTGACCAGTGGTCCATGTAGTCCAGCCTCCCGTCTCACCCAGGGGCCAACAGTTCCTTTGAAAGGCCAGCAACAGGTCACAGAAGCCCAAGACCTCCCCCTGAGGCTGACACCTGGCTTTGAGAGGTTGACTGCCTCTGAATGTGGAGGTTACCACAGTGCTTTTCAATGGAGCTCATTCAATAATTTAGCTGCCCATCAGGCAGGCATGAACCTACTTTCTACTGAATCCCACCACTGGACCATCGAAGACAACCATGTGACTACAATTCCCATGAGCCCTTGCCAGCACCATGCCCCTACCAGCACCCTTCCCACACTCTCCAGGCCAATCCTTGGCCTTTTGGGAGGTAGGTCAACATGAACCAATGGGATGAAATCAATGCAAAAGAAATTCCATCTAAACCTCCGGAAGAAGTTCCGGACAAAGCGTTTTTTCAGTGGAACAGGATTCCTTAGGAGCTGGTAGGTTCTCCACCTTTGGAGATTTTTAAGCAGAGGCTGGAGAGCCGTCTGACGGAGAGGCTGATTCTGCAAAGGTTCAAGAGGGTGGCACGTGAAGGTTCAAGAGGTTGGCAGTGGAGGAACGAGAGGGTTGTGAGTGTCCTGCATAGTGCAGGGGGTTGGACTGGATGACCCAGGAGGCCCCTTCCAACTCTAGGATTCTGGGACCATATATGGTCATATAACCCGATAAATGTTTAACAAAATTTAAAATATATATTAAAAATTAACTCCCACCCATTCGGGAAACACTTCCAGGGTCATTAAGAAACCCTGGGGCTTCACGAAACCCTGGCTGAAAAAATCAGATCTGGCGTGTTACAAGGAAGAGGGGCTCCTAGGGGCCTGGCTTCAACCAAATCTCAGGCAAAAGAACTCCGTTTTGCAGGCCCTGAAGAACTATTAGCAACATGCTTTTTCTTTTTTGCTTCATGATCAATAGCGAGCATGAAGCCTGATGTCAGGCAAGGGGAAAACACAAAACTTACGACATTTCTAATATTTAACAACAGCTCAATCGTGCCGTTACGTTTTATTCTTTTATTTGCAAATAATTGCCTCGGGGAGAAGAAATACAGGAAAGGCTGGCACCGTCAGCCCTTTCATGTTCATTCAAGGTTTGCCTTTTCTCCAGCTGCGACGCTTACGCCCCGCCAGAACAGACGTATCCAAAGCTCTCTCTAACCTCGGGACAGTTTACACAGAAACCCACTTATGACATACAGACACACATTACAAAAACATCAAGAGAAACAAGGTTTAAAAGAGTCAGATCTCCCCTGTGTAAAGATCTTCTGCTGGGGACGGAGGAGGGGAGGTGGGGGGAGAGCTGAACTGATCTAAAACATTTCCGGTTTTATCTTGAGTAATCTGACACATCGCATTTGTACAATGTCAGGAATTTCAGCGTTAACAGTTTAATTCAAATGGGGAGGGAGCGCTTTCTTTTTTGTTGTTGTTCTCAGGCATTCTGGTGGAGAATGTTTGGCATTATATATTAACAAAAGCCTTCTGTAATTCTCATTAAAATCCTGGAAAGACCCTATTTGCTTGCACAAAAAAAAAATACAACCATCTGCTATGCATTACACACACGTATTCATAGCTGCTATTTTATATGGATGTTTTTGGGCTTTAATAAATGCTGCAAAAGGAAGACTGAACATAGCAAAAATGCATTTTCTTCTGATATTTATCAGCAAGCTTTAGAAGGCCGTGTTTTCAAGCAGATTTTTTTTTAACCCAATTTTTAAAGCTTTGTCCTGTCAAGGTTTATGAAATCACGCATGGGGCTGGAGGGAGTTGACAAAGGGAAATTTCTCTCCTGCTCCCAAAATACTAGAACTTCAGAGCATCCAATGAAGCTGATGGGCAGAAAGTTTTGGATGATCAAAAGGAAATCCCTCTTTACTCCGAGATTGATTAAAATGTGGAATATGTGGACAGAGGATGCAGTGATGGCCAGAGGAATAAACAACTTTAAAATGTAAAGTTCTTCATTTAGGTAGGAAGAATCAAATGCCTCACTATAGGATGGGCAAGAATTGTCTTGGCAGTAGTACACGTGAAAAGGATCTAGACCGGACACTGAACATGAGTCAGCAGCGTAACTTGGTGGCTAAAAAGGTAAATTTTGGGCTGTATCCAATGGAGTATTGTGTCCAGATTGCAGGAGGTGATGGTACCGCTTTACTCTGCTCTGGTTCGGCCTCCCTTGGAGTCCTGTGTTCAGTTTTGGGCACCCCAGTTGAAGAGGGAGGTAGACAAACTGGAGCGTGTCCAGAGGAGGGCAACAAAGAGGGTGAGGGGTTTGGAGACCAAGACGTAGGAGGAAAGGTTGGGGGAGCTTGGCCTGTTTAGCCTGGAGAGGAGATGACTGAGAGGAGATCTGATAGCCATCTTCAAATACTTGAGCTGTCATATAGAAGAATCTAAGGAATCTTGAAGCGGCTTCCAATCGCCTGCCCTTCCTCTCCTCACAACAGACACCCCATGAGGTCTGTGGAGGTGAGAGATCTCTGACAGGACTGCTCTGTGAGAACAGCTCTATCAGGACTGTGCCTGGCCCAAGGTCACCCAGCTGGCTGCATGTGGTGAAAGAATGAGGAATCAAACCCGGCTCTCCAGATGAGAGGCTGCTGTTCTTAACCGCTACGCCACACTGGGTCGCCTACACAGGAGAAGACAACAGTGTAGGGCAGACACTTTAGGTTCCCATTGGGGAGAGGAGCATAAATGAAATAAATAAAATCAGTGTTCTACAAGACTAATGTAAAATGGGTTCTATTAACCATGGGGTTTAGCCAGTATTTAAGTCAATCATTTAAGACAGGTGTAGCCAAATTGTGGCTCTCCAGATGTCCATGGACTACAATTCCAAGCTGCCAGGCAAGTGTACTGCATGGGCATCTGGAGAGCCACAGTTTGGGCATCCTGATTTAAGCTCTTAGCATTAGCATCTGACTAGATGTTCATAGAATCATAGAGTTGGAAGGGCCCATAAAGGCCATCTAGTCCAACCCCCTGCTCAACGCAGGATCAGCCCAAAGCATCCTAAAGCATCCAAGAAAAGTGTGTATCCAGCCTTTGCTTGAAGACTGTCAGTGAGGGGGAGCTCACCACCTCCTTAGGCAGCCTATTCCACTGCTGAACTAATCTGTGAAAATTTTTTTCCTGATATCTAGCCTATATCGTTGTACTTGAAGTTTAAACCCTTTACTGTGTGTCCTTTCCTCTGCAGCCAACAGAAACAGCATCCTGCCCTCCTCCAAGTGACAACCTTTCAAATACTTAAAGAGGGCTATCATGTCCCCTCTCAACCTCCTTTTCTCCAGGCTGAACATTCCCAAGTCCCTCAACCTCTCTTCATAGGGCTTGGTCCCTTGGCCCCAGATCATCTTCATCGCTCTCCTCTGTACCCTTTCAATTTTATCGACGTCCTTCTTGAAGTGAGGCCTCCAGAACTGCACACAGTACTCCAGGTATGTTATCATACACATTCTTCATACACATTCAGTCAGAAGGCTGGCACAGCATCTGGTGCCTATGAAATCACCGTATCAAGTGTTTCCTTCTACGAAGACGGTTTCATAGGACAGCCATGTTGGCCTACAGTGCAAGACCTAGATTCATATCTCGGAGCGCTTTCGAGATCAACAAGATTTTCAGGATGTGAGCGGATGCCTTCCTTGTATTTGAGAAAGGGAGCTTTGAGCCTCAGAAGTTTATAACCCCCAAAGCGTCTTGGTCCCTAAGGATCAACTGGACTGGGCTTTACTAACCTGCAAGACAAGTACAGAGACAAGACAGAATGCAGGGCTGGGCAGAGCTTCCAAGGCCCTGTGGCTTGAGCAGCAGTACAACATCACAGCCCTGTCACTTTATGTCAAGGGTAGCCAAACTGTGGCTCTCCAGATGTCCATGGACTACAATTACCATGAGCCCCTGCTGGCAGGAGCTCATGGTGACTGTAGTCCACGGACATCTGGAGAGTCAGTTTGGCCACCCCTGCTCATGATTGTCTCACATCTTTACGCAAACGATACACTCAATTTGCATTGGCGCATGCAGGGGCTCATGGTAACTGTAGTTCATGGGCATCAGAGAGCCACTGTTTAGCCAACCCTGCTCAATACACTCCATATCCTCCCAGTCTTCCCATCTACCAGACGGGCATGATTTTCCCTTTCCTTTTTGCTTCCTGTAGCCTTCTGTCATCCAAATACTTGCCAAAAAAAAGTCTTAAAAGATTTCATTTTGTGAACATAGGAGTTGTGCCAGCTGAACAGAAAATGCCTTTCTTGAAAAAGAATTTGGACTTTCTGCATGTTACCAGTTTACGTAGAGGCCCAAGTCAAGGCAGTTTTTTCAACCGTTTTATACAGGACCCTTCCAAGCTGAAACTAAGTGAGACGGTCTTATACTCCGGAATAGCTGACCCCACTCCCAACAGTGCCCCTAGGTCAGGGGTTTGGTCATTCTCATTTCCGATTTCCCAGCCATGGCCCACAAGGCAGGCCTGTGCAATTAGCAGTTCCCAAGCCTTCATATCCCATCACCTCCTGCCTGGACCATTGGACTGGAGATGCCAGGGGATTGAACCTGGGACCTTCTGCATGTTGGGAAAATATTCTATCAAAGAGCCACAGCACAGCCCCTCCCCAGAGCTTTCCAAGGTCTCTGGCAGAGGCCTTTCACGTCACATGCTGCCCGACTCTTTCTAGCTACGTTGGTCTGAAGCAGAAGGAGGAATTCTGAGTCCAGCGGCACGTTTAAGGCCAACAAAAGTTTTATTCGAGGGGTGAGCTTTCGTGGGCACACACGCTCCTCAGATGCGATGCCGTGGAATTGAAGGAATCAGGGCATACTCAGAGGCCAAGTATGAGAGTACATTAACATGCAGCATTATGAAAACAGTGAGCAGGATTCGAACAGGAGACGCCTGGGGAGTGAACATGGGAATGTCTGAATCCAAACCGTATTCTGCACAATTGCACCACTTGGGAGGTTTCTCGAAACTTGAAAAATTAATTTATGTTCAAACTTCTATCCCGCATGCTCTCAGTGAAAACTGGCTCACAGCGGTTTACAATAAAAAAAAGAAAGAAGCCACATAATAATAACCAATAAAACATATGGTAAAAACCTCACCACAAAAGATGGCAATATCTAACTGGTTAAAATAGAATCCATCCAACGCTTTGGAGCATTGAGCTTGGTGTAGATGGTTAAAATGGATGGAGAGCCAGTTTGGTGTGGAGAGCCAGTTTGGCGTAGTGGTTAGGGGTGCGGACTTCTAATCTGGCATGCCGGGTTCAATTCTGTGCTCCCCCACATGCAGACAGCTGGGTGACCTTGGGCTCACCACAGCACTGATAAAGCTGTTCTGACCGGGCAGTGATATCAGGGCTCTCTCAGCCTCACCCACCCCACAGGGTGTCTGTTGTGGGGAGAGGAATGGGAAGGCGACTGTAAGCCACTTTGAGCCTCCTTTGGGTAGAGAAAAGCAGCATATAAGAACCAACTCTTCTTCTTCTTCAGTAATCTCAGGGCTCTCTTAGCCTCACCCACCCCACAGGGTGTCTGTTGTGGGGAGAGGAAGGAAGCCGCTTTGAGCCTCCTTTGTGTAGGGAAAAGCGGCATATAAGAACCAACTCTTCTTCTTCTTCTAAAATGGCTAGTAATTAGAATGGCATAATATAATATAGGCCCCCGGCACAGTCTAATACTGTGCAGAAGAGGAAGGGGGCTAGGGGAGGGGGTGACCTGAGCAGGTACCGCAGGTGCAGCCAGAATTTTCCGTGTGGTTTACATCTCAGTGAACACCATGGTTTCCTCCTCTCTACCACCACCCCCTGGCTTGCTTCTTCGTCATGGGCCCAAGGCCCTTGCACTTACCACCCTGAGCCAGAGAAGTTAAGGAGCAGAGGACATGACTGAACCTTTCCGGAGGACAGTCAACATTCTTTTTTTCTTTTATGGCTTTTGGCTTTCCCTCCCCAACTCCACTGTGACATCCCATGCAAGCCACTGCAGATCATTCGGCCTCATTCACCGTTCCAAGGCAATTAACCCTGTGAATATATAACGAAGCCTGGCAGACTATGGAAGCTTCTCTGGATCCTGCTAGGTAATATGCCTTTATTTGCTTTTCACAGCAGGGCATTTTGCCAACGGCTGAAAAGTCACCAAACCGAACTCTCCTTCCCCACCACCACCACCACCACACGCGGTCATCCTACCATTCAGACAATTAAGGTTTTCCTCGAAAGCTTTTCAGGAGAGACTCAAATGGCTATTTTCAACCGTTCGGTGCGGAAATAAAACTGGCCGGGGGGCTTGTAACTTTCCGAGGTGGCTGGTCCGATAATGTCCTGAACTGGATCGTCCGGGTTGGCGTGATCTCGTCAGACTTCAGAAGCTGGGCAGAGTCAGTCCTTGTTACTGCGGGAGCTTTGAGCGTTCCGCAGGGCCTGCAAAATGGAGCTCTTCCGCCAGGTCTATGACTGAGGCCTCCGCTGTGTGTTCAGGATTAGAACTCTGAGGAAAACCCATTTGGGTGTTAGGTCTAATCATGGGTCTACCATTGTATGGTGCATATGATTTCAATCATTAGCCCATGGGGTGAGTTTATGCTTTTAACCTTTTAACTTGATAAGTTGTGCACAATACGTGTTAATATAATTTAAATATGTTGTGGACACCTAACTTTTGGGGCGTTAACCACCCTGAGCCTGCATGCAGGAGGGAGGTGTAGCTTCATGTCATAACACCTGTTCCCCCACAAAGCATGAAGGGCATGCCTTCTACACTTCTGGTGCCCCGGATTGTGGAACAGATTTAGAAACACCCCAGAATTCTTTCCAGGATAACAACGAAGAGAATGCCACCGATATGGAACAACCCAAAGAGTCCAAGCAGAATAGAGACGACTGATTCAAGAAAAGACACGCACAGAAGGGACACAGGTAGATCCAAGCTTACAAGCTGACCTTGTACATTTTTCAAAGCAAGAGACACTCAGAAGCAGCCTTCTTCTTCTTCATAGCAATCCTGGACCTTCCTTCGTGGTCTCCCGTCCAAATACTGACCAGGCCCAGCCCAGCTTAGCTTCTGAGATCTGACGAGACTGAGCTAGCTCGGCCTATCCAGCCTTTCGCAGAGGCTTCATGGGGGATTATCCACCAGGTGATGTTACTTACTTCCATGCCATAAAAAAACGTAATTGCCCAATTTGGAACACTGAATTTCTGTTAAAGGAGCAAGACAGACACCGGCAACCCTACTTGTGACTGACAGGCCTTAATAATCCATGACAGAAAGCTACACATGGACAGTTCTATATAGTTCGGGTCACCGCACCTCACAAAAGATATTGCAGCATTTGGAAAAGGTGCAGAAAAGGACAACTAAAATGACAAAAGAGGATGGAACACCTTCCCTATGAAGACAGGTAAAAGAGGTTAGAGCACTTGAGTTTGGAGAAACGACAAGGGAAGAGGTTTACAAATTATGCAGGGCACAGAGAAGGTAGAGAAAGTGCTCCTTTTCTCCCTTTCTCACAATACAAGAACTTGTGAGCGCTCTGAAATTAATGAATAGTAGGCTTAGAACAGGTCAAAGGAAGTCCTTCACTCAAAATGTCATTAACACATGGAACTCACTGCTGCAGGACATGGTGGCAAGCTTCAAGAGAGGACTGGATATACATGTAGAGCATTGGTCCAGCAGTGGCTATTAGCCACAAGGTACAGATGGAGCACTCTGTACGGAGCAATGACATTCTGTCTACTTGGTGCTTGGGGGGGGGGGGAGAGTGGGAGGGCTTCTGAATTTCTGGACCTGCTTATGGCTCTTAGGTTTTGGCCACTGTGTGACATTGAGTGCTGGACTGGATCCAGCATGGCTTCTCTTATGCGGCAGTTATGTTCCGTCTTCTTGGTGCTAGGGGGGCAAGAACGAGAGGGCTCCTGGAGTCCTGGCCTTGCTGCTGGACCAACTGATGGCCCCGAGGTTTTGGCTACTGTGTGACACATAATGTTGGATTGGACGGGCCATTGGCCCGATCCAACTTGACTTCTCTCATGGTCTTATAACACAAGCTTTACAGCAATTCAGTGCCACCAGCTTCCCTTCTCAAGCTCAAGTCTGTCTCACGCATAATCTCAAGAGACGAGACCATCAACTGGTTTGCAGTCATGTTTGATCTGATCTTTAAACTCTCCCCTGCCACTTTTGACCAGCATACCTTTTTGGAACAAATAAAATGTATAAATATTTTCAAAAAATGGAATTAAGGGCACCTGCTTCCACAGGTACACACAGACCACTTGTGATGGGGAAAAGCCTGCGCAGACGCTAATGGGCTAGTCAGCCGGCCTTGTTCAATCATGAACGCAGCAATAAGTGGCAAGTATCTTCTCCCTCTGACTTCATCTTGCAGACTGAGGAGGCAACATGGGAACTTCAGCTTCTGTTTATTCAAGGTTGGCAGCGCATAGAACACATAAGCCCTGGGGCTCCGAGAGCAGAAGGCCATTTTTTCAAAGAAAAAAACAGCTTTGGGGGACTTTTGTGGTTGTTTCCCAACCGCTTGGCAAACGGTCTCCTCGATGCTTAGAAACGAACGGTAGAAAATTTCCCTGTGGTGAGCTGGTAACAGACGTTTCCTTCGGGGTGTCTCCTGTCTGGCACGTGGGCATTGGTTGCCTTCAGCACCATTAACACTGGAAGGTTTCCTAATCTTTTAAGCCCAATGAGCTTAAAACTGTAGGATGGGCTGACATGAAGACACACCAAAGAGTACGAAGGAGGGGGATTAGTGTAAATCCAAATAACTAACTAACTAAATAAATATTGTGCAGGCATTATTATGGACATTTGGGGTCCCCAAACTTTTTCGGTCTATGGGCGTCTTTGGAATTCTGACACAGGGGAGTGGGCGGAGGTGTAAAATGGCTGCCTCAGGAGAGGGAGCCAGGCCCAAAATGACTGCCCCAGGTTACCTTCAGTCACATTGTGAATATCCACATGCTGGGGTACCAGGTGCTGCCAAAGCAAATTTTGCAAAAATCAACAGAGTCCATTGTTCCAGAAGCCTTGCTGGGCAAAAGATGGTTATGCTGTGAGCTAGAAACCAGGAAGTTGGGTGTCCAGACAATATAATCAAATTATATTAACATTTATTGTGCACAACTTATAAAGTTAAAATGTTAAAAACACAGACAAAGCCCATCATTGAAACGACATAACATGCAATGCATGGTATATATTAGGTTATTCCATTTTTAGGTTTTGCGGGTCCTAACTTCTTGTTGGTTACGTTGCTTGCTTTTGGGTTTTTTGTTTATCTATTGGATTTATAGTCCACCGCTCTCGGGAACCGACTCACGGCGGGTTACACAACAATCCATACAATATAACACAATAAAATCCCTTAAAACCCCCATTAAAAAACCAATTTCTAATACAACAATAAAAACTTCCATAAATGGCAACTGTAGGCTCACATTAAGACAACCCTTACGAAGGTGGCATGGGGGAGGACCAAGATGTTCGGTGCCAAGGGGTTCAGGCACTAACAGGAAGAGGGGACCCAATCTACCTGCTCTAGCAGTGTCCTCCAACATAAACCTGGCGGAAAAGCTCCATTTTACAGGCCCTCCAGAAGGCAGAAAGCTCTCTGAGGTTCCGCAGCTCCTCTTGGAGTTCATTCCACCAGGAGGGGGCCAGGACAAACAAGGCCCTGGCCAAGACCAGGAGAGCATCCCTAGGGTCAAGAACGGTCAACAAGTTGGTACCTGCAGAGTGCATGGCCCTGCAAGGGACATAGGGCATCAGGTGATCCCTCAGGTATATGGGTCCCAGACCATGAAGAGCCCTAAAGGTCAAAACCTTGAACCTGATGTGGGCCACAACCGGCAACCAATGCAGCTGCCTCAGCACAGGCTGGATAGGGGCCCTTCAAGATGTTCCGGTGAGGACCCTCGCAGCTGCATTTTGCACCAGCTGCAATTTCCGGGTCAGGGCCAATGGTACGCCCACACAGAGCAAGTTACAGAAATCAGTTCTGGAGGTGACTGTTGCATGGATCAGGCAAAAGGTAGGGTGCTAGTAGTCAAGCCTGGCGAAGATGGAAAAATGCCCGATTGGCTACCTTCTTGACCTGTGCTGCCATAGTTAGCCGAGGCATCCAAGGTCACCCCCAGATCCCTGGCTTGTGATGTGACAGACAGTTGCCTCCCTGCCAGAGAGGCAAGCGCGCTGCCGGATCTGATCCCTTCCTCCCCAGCCACAGGACCTCCGTCTTGGAGGGGTTGAGTCTCGGGCGGTTCTGCTTAAGTACCATTCCCTTTCTGGTTTTCTTATGTCGCGAACCAGCCTGAGCCCTCAAGGGAAGGGTGGCATATAAATAGAAAAATTAAAAAACAATTAAAGCCTTTCTGGCTTGGTGGGCACCAAGAAAGGCGCCTGCAGGCACCACGGCCCCCACAAACACCCCTAGGCACGTTAAACAGCTTTAATTAGCTACAGATACACACAGGTGTTTTATCCCCCACACAATTACAATTAAATTATCGATTAATCAGAATATAAAACAGCCCCTCACCTCACCGTAACCTTTAGACGGTGGTTCACCGGGAAAATTTGTCTTATCTGATTATGATTATTACTCACGAGGGTTTTACCCGGCCGCTCTGCACAGGTGGCGTTCGACAATTAAGGAGTTCTCAAGTTGTACTTTGGTTTACGGCTGTACTGAAATTAACAGGTTGGCTCTTCAATTCCTGCACACCATGAACAGCCGGACATTTTGCATGCGGTGGCTGGGACGCCGCTGCCTACAAATCGTCCCTTTAAAAGAGGGGTACAAGTTTCACTTCCAACCTGGAAATGGTTAACGGCAGGAACCAACGCATGTGTGAACGCTGCAGAGGAAAGAAGGGTAAAGCGCCAGAAATGTGCAAACTGCCCTCCATGTACAGGAAGAGATCGGGATGGAGTTGCCATTGGCAACATGGCTTTTTGGGGGGAGAGGGAGAGATCACACACACCGTAAGCAGTATTGTACTTCTAGAATTCCCACAGCCATAAGAGGAGCCAATCCTGGCTCCAATTCCACCTTCATCAGAAAGACACGGGAGCGCATAGAAAGAAAGAAAGAAAGAAAGAAAGAAAGAAAGAAAGAAAGAAAGAAAGAAAGAAAGAAAGAAAGAAAGAAAGAAAGAAAGAAAGAAAGAAAGAAAGAAAGAAAGAAAGAAAGAAAGAAAGAAAGAAAGAAAGAAAGAAAGAAAGAAAGAAAGAAAGAAAGAAAGAAAGAAAGAAAGAAAGAAAGAAAGAAAGAAAACACATCCCAGACACAACGGCATGCCCGGATGGGCAGCTTTCCCCCTGGGAGGGGTGGGGGTGGAGAAGGTAAGCAGACAATGGCTTACGGTTCTCATCTCCCGCGCTTCGTTTTTAACACGGAGAGAACATGCCTTGCCCAGGGTTTTGCTGTTAGCAATGGTTTTCACCCGGACAGAATCCCGCTTCCCTTTAATTCTTCGTGCTTCGCGACCGAGCGGGCAGGGATGTTAATTGAGCCATTTTTACCAAATCAATCATTCCTGGAACATGTGAGACAAAAACAGAAAAGAGCACAACAATAGGGCCAGAACTCTCCCGCTCAGGAGGGGGGGGGGGGGAAATGCTGACTCAACAATCCTGGGGTTTTGTCTTCCTGGACTTGTTTGTGGGTCACCGGATCAACCCGACGCTGGCTCGGGGCCTGGATTCCAAATTCGCTTCCCGAGCGCTACCTGGGCCTTCTATCCATCTATGTGCTGGAGAGACCACGACCTCCCTGTGCACCGCCAACACCTTTTAGGGAAAAAGATGTGCAACCATTTGATACCGACTGGGTCGACAATGTATTCAGCATTCTCTTCTTATGTCCCAATTCTGGGAGTTCAATGCCAAGAGATCTTCACAAATGATGCATATTTGGGAGAGGCAAAAGTTTAAATCAGCCTTTCTCAACTTTTTTGCCATTGAGGAACCCCTGAAACATTCTTCAGCCTACGAAAAACCCCGAAAGTGGCACAATCAGGCAGAATGCAGTTAAGAACAGCTGTGTATGTGCCCATAATTCCCACCAGCCCCTCCAGGCCCATCGACAATGATCCTCCAGGCCCTCCTGTCCTCTGCCATTCCCTGGAGTCTGAATAAGAAGAAGAAGGAGAAGAAGGAGGAAGAGAAGGAGAAGGAGAAAGAGTAGGAGAAAGAGAAAGAGAAAGAAGAGAAGGAGGAGGAGGAGGAAAAGGAGAAATGTTGGTTCTTATATGTCACTTTTTCCACCCCAATGAGTCTCAAAGCGGCTTACAGTCGCCTCCCCTTTCATCTCCCTCAAGAGACACCCTGTGAGGTGGGTGAGGCTGAGAGAGCCCTGATATTCCAGCTTGAACCCAAGGTCACCCAGTTGGCTGCATGTGGGGGAGCAGGGAATCGAACGCGGCATGCCAGATGAGAAGTCTGCACTCCTAACCACTACACCAAACTGGCTCTCAGCTTCTCAAGACAGGCCCAAGCTGTTCAGAGGTCTTCCAGCTCCAAACCAACCTCTTGAAGCCCGCCAGGAGAACAGAACGGAGCTAGTGAAGATCTGCAATTAAAAGGTGCCTCTCTAATGGAAGGACGCCAAGCAACACGGCCCAAGGCCATGGAGACGTCCAGCCGAAAGTACTGCGCGAGACAGAAAACGGTCTGTATTGATTAAAATTTTTATTTAAAACGTTTTCCTGCCGCCTTGCCACCCAATCAACATCCCTCAACCAGGGAATACTAAAAAAAAACAGTAAAACATCTGAACAATTAAAAGCACACTGAAAATTGTAAATTCAGGCAGATTGCTCTGTTAGTCTGAAGCAACGCAGCAAAATCTGAACCCAGTGGAACCTTTAAGACGAAAAAGGTTTAATTCTGGGTCTGTGTTTCCATCTGCATGCACACTTCTTCACATGCACCGCAAAAGCATGCATGCACATAAAGGCTCATCCCTGCTATTAAACTCTGCTGGTCTTAAAGGCGCCACTGGGCTCAGACTTGGTTTTCAAATTATAGAATTAATTCAATACAAACACATCAACCCAAAGAACAGGTCCTGTTCAACAGACTTGGATATTTCTTGTTTTCATCATCGCACACACCCAGCAACACACCAGAGCCACAGGCAAGAGCACGATAACCAAGCAAGCCCTGTTTCAACCCATTCTTGCAATGGAAATAATTGTTAAGTCGTGGCCCAACCGTTAGCAAGAACTGAGCAAGGGAGGTCATTAATTTATATGGCAAAATGTCAGAATGAAGCTGCCTTATAAATCATAGAATCACAGATTTGGAAGGGACCTCCTGAGTCATCTAGTCTAACCCCCTGCACTAGGCAGGACACTCCCAACCCTCTCGCTCATCCACTGTCCCCTGCCACCCCCTTGAGCCTTCACAGAATCAGCCTCTCCATCGGATGGCTATCCAGCCTCTGTTTTAAAATCTCCAAAGATGGAGAACCCACCCCCTCCCGAGGAAGCCTGTTCCACTGAGGAACCGCTCTGTCTGTCAGGAACTTGTTCCGGAGGTTTAGACAGAATTTCTTTTGAATTACTTTCATCCCATTGGTTCTGGTCCGTCCCTCTGGGGCAAGAGAGAACAACAGCCTATGTTGCTATATACTGAATCAAACCAACTAACTCATCATGGACAGTCTTCTCTTTACAGACTGGTCACGGGCAGATAGATCTTTCACATCATCTTACCACCTGGTCCTTCCAACTGGAGAGACCAGGGCTTGAACCTGGCACCTTTTGCATGCTGAGCAGAGGCTCTTCCACTGGGCCATAGTCTCTTCCCTAAATCGGAAGCAATTTGACAGCACTTGACACACAAACCATTTTTAAGCTACAGTGATGAAGAGCTGGTTCTTTGACCCTCACTTTTTATAACTGTAAAAAAGAACTCGCAAAGCAGCAAAGAAAAAGAGGAAGAGTTGGTTTTCTACTCCTCTTTTCATTGCCCGAAGGAGTCTCAAACCAGCTTCCTCTCCCCACAGCTGGCACCCTGTGAGATAGGTGAGGCTGAGAGAGCTCTAACAGGACTGCTCTGTAAGAACAGCTCTAACAGTACTGTGATTAGCCTAATGTCACCCAACTGGCTGCATGTGGTTAAGCAGGGAATCAAACCTGGCTCTCCAGATTACAAACTGCTGGTCGGAACCGGTACACCATGCTGGCTCTTCAATGGCCTCCCCTTCCTGTCCCTACACCTTGTGAGGGTGGTGGGGCTCAAATAGCTCAGAGAGAATTGTGACTGGCCCAAGATCACCCAGCTGGCTGCATGTGGAGGTGTGGGGAATCGAACCTGGTTCTCCAGATTAGAGGTTGCCACTCTTAATCACAATACTACGGTGGCTCTCAATAATCCAGAATTTGCCCATTTTGGTACAGTCCTCTTTTTTGCGATGACAGCATAGCAGAACTGTAAAGGAGGTTACAGTGGAGACATACCACCAAGGTTACATTAGCTGACGGTGCCTGCATTTGGAGAGACAATGACAGAGCGGGTACTGTGTCATGTAAACCAAGCATTCTAGAAATACTTTCCACAGCACATATCTTCTCCGTACCATGATGCTAACACTTCGAACCTGTCCGCCAGTCCTGCTTGAAGCAGCCCCTGTGCTTCACCAGTGCCTTGACGGAGGGCCAAAGAACATGGCCACTACCCCAGCTTGGTGTCGTGGTTAGGAGTGCGGACTTATAATCTGACGATCCAGGTTTGATTCTGTGCTCCTCCACATGTAGCCAGCTGGGTGACCTTGGGCTCACCACAACACTGATGAAGCTGTTCTGAGCGTGCAGGAATATCAGGGCTCTCTCAGCCTCACCTACCTCACAGGGTGTTGGTTGTGGGGAGAGGAAAGGGAAGGCAATTGGAATCCGCTTTGAGACTCTTTCGGGTAGAGAAAAGTGGCATATAAGAACCAACTCTTCTTCTTCTTCAGTAATCTCAGGGCTCTCTCAGCCTCACAGGGTGTCTGTTGTGGGGAGAGGAAAGGGAAGGTGATTGGAAGCCGCTTTGAGACTCTTTCGGGTAGAGAAAAGCGGCATATAAGAACCAACTCTTCTTCTTCTTCAGTTATCTCAGGGCTCTCTCAGCCTCACAAGGTGTCTGTTGTGGGGAGAGGAAAGGGAAGGTGATTGGAAGCCGCTTTGAGACTCCTTCGGGTAGAGAAAAGCGGCATATAGGAACCAACTCTTCTTCTCCTTCTTCATGTGCCAACACCCCCGTTGAACTCAACACCCCAGCTGCCTCTGGTTTAGGCACGTGTGGTTTCGCCTTACACTCACCACTTACTACTGATTTTTATCAAGACTTCAGTTCTATTTTAAAAGTGTGGCACGCTTCCACGAGCGTTGAGCCTAACTGGGGGGAGGGGGTGTGTGTAGCTAGACTCGCTAGTACTGCTAAACCACAACTTCACAGTCAGCCGAGAGCATGTCAGGAAAGACGGCTGGGCCTACGGGGGCGTCAAAACTGACTGGCGGAGGAGGCCCTGAGAGGTGTTGAAGGCAAGAGTCAAACGGAGGCGTTTGGCCAATGGCGTGCCTCCGCACAGCGCAGTAATCTCGGCCTTCCCGGGAGGTCTCCCACCCAACCTGCTGATTGGGAGCGACCCGGTTTGGCTCCTGAGAACTGAGGAGACTGCCGACCTGCAGGGCTCAGGCTTGCCCGATAATTATGTGCTGTCAGGTCATCAGTTGACCCATGGAGACCCCACAGGGCTTCCGAGGCAAGAGCCAAAGGCAGGGGCTCGCCATAGCCTGCCTCTGCTTGGCAGCACCAGCCTTCCTTGGTGGTCTCCCATCCAGGTCCTAACCAAGGCCGACCCTGCTTAGCTTCCAAGATCAGACGAGATCGGGCTAGCCTGGGCCATCCATGTCGGGGCAGAAGACGTACAGAGGCGGTCTGCCACTGCCTGCCTCTGCACAGCGGCCCAGTTATTCCTGAGTGGTCTCCCACCCAAGGACTAACCAAGACTGGTCCTGTTTAGCTTCCAAGACCTGATGAGCGTAGGCTGCCCTGGCCCATCCAGATGAGGGCAGAAGACCTGCCTTGGGAAGCACGCCTGGCCTCGACCTGGGCCAGAGCCTTTTCAGGCCTGCCCCCTACCCGGTGGAACTAGCTTCCGGATGAGCTGCGGGCCCTGTGGAGACTCTCAAGAGTTCCGCAGGGCCTGAACAGTGGAGCATTTCTGCCAGGCGTTTGGTTGAGGCCAGGTAGGGGTCCCAGGTATGTGATCGGGTTCTCCCCCTGCCCCCTAGCCCCTTGCACGGTACTAGACTGTGCTAGGAGCCTTATCTGCCAGCCACATTTTTTCAGTTAATCTACACTAATTTTTCAATTAATCTGATGTTCCGGAACGAGGGGAGGGATTCCTTTTTTGGTCAGTTGGATATCGCCATCTTCTGTGGTTCCCGGGGCGTGTGTGTGTTTTTAAGTGGTTTATTATTATTTATTATTATTATTATTATTGGACTTATTGCCCACCACTCTCATGTCTGGCTCATGGTGGGTCACAGTTTGTCCCAAATTAAAACCCCATTAAAAACCGTACTGGACATATCAATATACACAACAGACTCCAACAATTAAAACCGTAGCTGACTATGCCCTTCTAACCCCTCCGAAAAACTAACATAGGAGTGGGAGGAGGGAATGCAGATCTCCAAGCGGGTGCCATGCTCTTAAACCCGGGGGGGGGGGGGAGCCCATCAGCTCTTCCTTGCCTCAACCATAGACCTGGCGGAACGAGCTCTGTTTTGCAGGCCCTGCAGAACGCCGAAAGCTCCCACATTATATTTTTTTATCAAATACTATGTTATTTCTTTTTTCATGTAAACTCTATTAAGAAATACAGGCTTGCTACAGCAAAGAAATCTTGTTGTTTTAGCGTCCTGCCGTTATTTATGAATATCTATTGTTTGATATTCTGCTCAGATTATCCCATTTGTGGTATAACCAGGTACGGTGATTTTAAGTCAGCTGCATGTTCTCGACTCTACAATTTTCAGTGTATTATTTAGCATAAATTTTTATTGCAGATGTCAAGCAGCAGCACAAAGAGGCAAGCTAACATATGTACTGCTTTGGCTGCACTGATCCCTCCGGAATTCAAAGAATCCCCGTTTTTTGTGTGCCTAGGCCTCCGTCTGCGAAACTTGGTATCAGATGAAGCAGAATTTCTGAATCCCCTGGAGAACCGGGATCAGCCAACTGCTGCATTGCAGAACAGAAGGAAGGGAACGGAAGATAAAACTAGGTGCCAACTCTTCTGAGTCCCTGAAAGACCTTGTCAATGTTGATGCTGACGATACACAAAGAGCGAAGGGAGCTGGAAGCTCGGAGTAAGAACAGAGAGAAAACTGCAGCATCTCCTACCTGAAACTAGGACTGTTCTGGATCAATGGTGGCACATTGGGGAGAGGTTTGTGGATGTTATAACTCTGCTTGCAAGAGGATCTGGACATGAAAGGGCCAAAGCTAATCTCTCATGCCCCACACTTAGATGTCGAGGCTCTTTGGTCTGTGCTTGCCTTATGTGTTTTATCTCGTAAGGCAGGGGAAGTCAAACCTGTGGTCCTCCAGATGTTCATGGACTACATGCATTTGCTGGCAGGGGCTCAGGGGAATTGTAGTCCATGAACATCTGGAGGACCACAGGTTGACTACCCCTGCCGTATGGGACCTCTTTTTCTCTTTGGCCTGAGCTTGGAGCTGTAGCAAGTTTAACCTTTTCAAAGTTACCCCATTCATAATAAGTTAAATGTTATGCAAGATGTGCTACTGTGTTTTCTGGAGGGGTTTGTATGCAAAATTTCTTTCTCAGCTACTGATTACAATTATTATTTTTTTATTATTATTATCCTTTAATTTATATCCCGCCTCCCCCCGGAGGCTTCAAGGTACAAGAGCCTTACTGGACACTTGACAGTGCCTTCCTTGACCTGGGCCTGCTTCTGAAAAGTTAAGAGGCCTCAAATCGTTTTATCTGACCTTCCGAAGAAGTCTTCAATAGGAATGATGGATCAATAACAGTGACTGATGACAGCTTTAAACAAGGTGGAAAACCAACAGCAGAAGAGAAATCTGAAATTCATATCTTCAAGGAGATCCAAGATGCCAAGGAAGACGTCTTTAACAGGAATAATGGATCAATAACAGTGGCTGATGACAGCTTTAAACAAGGTGGAAAACCAACAGCAGAAGAGAAATCTGAAATTCATATCTTCAAGGAGATCCAAGATGCCAAGGAAGACGTCTTTAACAGGAATAATGGATCAATAACAGTGGCTGATGACAGCTTTAAACAAGGTGGAAAACCAACAGCAGAAGAGAAATCTGAAATTCATATCTTCAAGGAGATCCAAGATGCCAAGGAAGACGTCTTTAACAGGAATAATGGATCAATAACAGTGGCTGATGACAGCTCTAAACAAGGTGGAAAACCAACAGTAGAAGAGAAATCTGAAATTCTGGAGACGGAAAATGGGATGCTGGAGTTCTGCAGCCCAGATAAGGACACCCTTTTTAAAAAGACATACAGCCATCTCAAAGCAACAGTGTACAAAAATCAATCAAAAGAAATATGGATCTGCAGTGAAAGTAACCGATTTAAAGGATCTCTCTGGGGAAAAAATTGCATTGATACTGGAGTCCAGGAGGTGCAACGGCCTCAAGATTTATCGATGCATATTCTGCGGGAAAGAATACAACTGCACTTTCTACGCCAAAGGCCAATGGGACAGAATATAATTTTACGGGAACGACAAGATGTAGCAAGCCTCGAGATGAGACCCCCTTAAGAAGACCGAAAGCTCATATTGTTTTATGTTTAATGTTATACTGTATTCTATATTTCCATTTTTATGAAAAAGGGGAAGCAGTGTCTCTTTCTCTCTTGTTTTTTTTTTTTTTTTTGTCTCTTTTCTTTTATAGGCATATAGGTAATATAATCATTAGTGCTGAAAATGTAAAATGGGGTTCTCCCCCCTTTTTTTTTCTTTCTTCTATTAGTGAATTGTCCTAGGACTAAAGCCTACACTGACTTGTAGAAAATGTTTAATGTTAAGCTTTCAACTTAAATCTGAAAATATATCTGTCAGGATGGTTCTTAGAATGGGTCAAGCATAAATTGTTTTGTAGATGTATCAGAACCAAGGATAAGGAGAAGCTATAGAAGACTGAAAGCTTATATTGTTCTATGTTTAATGCTAAGCATTTAATCTAAACCTGGAAATCTTATTATTCTCTGTATTAACAACATATACTGTATCCTACATTGCTATTTTTATGAAAAAGGGGAAGCAGTGCCTTTTTTCTCTCTTGTTTCTTTTTCTTAGTAGGCATATAGGTAATATAATCGTTAGCGTTGGAAATATAAAATGGGGCTTTTATTATTTTTTTTATTGGTGTATTGTTATAGGGCCAAAGCTCATATTGATCTGTAGAAAATGTAAAGCTCTCAACTTATACCTGTCAGGATGGCTCTTAGAATGGGCCAAGTATAAATGGTTTGTAGATGTATCTGTATTAAGGATAAGGAGAAATTATGAAATCCTTTTGTAATTTTTTTTTTCTTTGTACATCTTTAAGGCAAAGTCCTACTTTCCTCTCCCTTCATCAGGGTATCGATACAGGGCCAAAACTTATACTGTGCTATAAGAAATGTTTAATGTTAAGCATCTAACTCACACCTAGAAATATCTGCTAGGATAGCTCTTAGATTGTATCAAGCAGTTAATGTGAGGTCTACGATCTCTCAAGTAAGTTGATTAATAATAACTTTTCTTTTGTATATCTAAACAGGCCTTTTTTTTTTTTTTTTAAATGCAGTGGAAATGTGGACGGCTCTTAGACTCATGGCTCTTAGAGTTTTGGGCAAAAGTTTATATCACTGTGGAGTCAATGTGGGGTTGTATATTCTCAAATGATGATTATATTTCTATCTTTATGAAAATAAAAAAATCATTATAAAAAAAAAAAATAAAAAAAAAAAAAAAAAAGACCTTGTCAATGTTGATGCTGACGATACACAAAGAGCGAAGGGAGCTGGAAGCTCGGAGTAAGAACAGAGAGAAAACTGCAGCATCTCCTACCTGAAACTAGGACTGTTCTGGATCAATGGTGGCACATTGGGGAGAGGTTTGTGGATGTTATAACTCTGCTTGCAAGAGGATCTGGACATGAAAGGGCCAAAGCTAATCTCTCATGCCCCACACTTAGATGTCGAGGCTCTTTGGTCTGTGCTTGCCTTATGTGTTTTATCTCGTAAGGCAGGGGAAGTCAAACCTGTGGTCCTCCAGATGTTCATGGACTACATGCATTTGCTGGCAGGGGCTCAGGGGAATTGTAGTCCATGAACATCTGGAGGACCACAGGTTGACTACCCCTGCCGTATGGGACCTCTTTTTCTCTTTGGCCTGAGCTTGGAGCTGTAGCAAGTTTAACCTTTTCAAAGTTACCCCATTCATAATAAGTTAAATGTTATGCAAGATGTGCTACTGTGTTTTCTGGAGGGGTTTGTATGCAAAATTTCTTTCTCAGCTACTGATTACAATTATTATTTTTTTATTATTATTATTATCCTTTAATTTATATCCCGCCTCCCCCCGGAGGCTTCAAGGTACAAGAGCCTTACTGGACACTTGACAGTGCCTTCCTTGACCTGGGCCTGCTTCTGAAAAGTTAAGAGGCCTCAAATCGTTTTATCTGACCTTCCGACTCACAGAACGGACTATAGGTCCATAATGTCCTGAGTATGTAAAGGAGCCAACTGGCGGTAACAATAATTGCATTTTATGTATGCTGGCTTCATTGGAGAAAGGCAGGGACGCCTTCATCCTTTATAAAGGTCACTGGAGGCCGTAGTATGCATTGCTTTTATTGAGGCTATGAGATAAGCCTTGGATTTTTAACTTGAATGATAAATATTAATACTTATTAGTACTGTTTTTTAAATTGTGTTCTACCCTACGTGTTTGGACCTCATTCTGACCTTTTCAGCTTCTTTTGTTTGGGTCAGGAGATTTTGGAAGGAGGGTGAGGCTGAGAGAGCCCTGATATTACTGAAGTAGAAGAAGAGTTGGTTCTTATATGCCGCTTTTCCCTACCCGAAGGCGGCTCAAAGCGGCTTCCGGTTGCCTTTCCTTTCCTCTCCCCACAACAGACATCCTTTGAGGGAGGGGAAGGGAGGCTGAGAGAGCCCTGAGATTACTGAAGAGTTGATTCTTACATGCCACTTTTCTCTACCCAAATGAGTCTCAAAGCGGCTTACAGTCGCCTTCCCTTTCCTCTCCCCACAACAAGCACCCTGTGAGGGAGGGGAGGCTGAGAGAGCCCTGATATTACTGAAGAAGAATTGGTTCTTATATGCCGCTTTTCTCTACCCTAAAGGAGTCCCAAAGCGGCTTCCAATTGCCTTTCCTTTCCTCTCCCCACAACAGACACCCTGTGAGGGAGGTGAGGCTGAGAGAGCCCTGATAGTACAGCTCTCTGAAAACAGCACTATCAGGGCTGTGACTAGCCCAAGGCCAGCCAGCCGGCTGCATGTGGAGGAGCAGGGAATCTAAGCCAGTTAGGCAGATTAGAGACTGCCGTTCCCAACCACTACACCACGCTGGCTCTCTTAGGATGGAGAGATCATTTAGGAAATGCTAAGGGGAACAAAATGGACTTTGCCTGCTGTTGAAAGTAGAAGGGGGGGGGTCCAGAGCTTTGGTGCTATGACCAAGGACGTCCATTGCATTGCCGCCAGCCTAGTCACAGAAGGGGACAGACAAATCTTGCTGAAAGGACCAGTCTTGAGCAAAAGTCATGCATCAGGTCTACTGAAAACTGAGGTTCATCACGTTGCCTAGCATCCTATCCTTAGCTGTAGATATTCCTGAGTCATTTCCTTGTCTGCAGATTTTAGGATATTCTGTCAATTGTGAACCAATATCCCTGATACATGCAATGTCACGTTTCTCTTCTGAAATTCCAGAAGTCATGGGTATGTTGGCAGGTAAAGCCAGAGAATTATCAGTTTATGTATTGTATTTGCTTACGTGGTATTGTAAATATGGGCCTGAACATATCTGGCGTAGGGAAGCTGTGTCAACAAAACCAACAACGTGCTGCTTATGTTCCCTTTCCTTGAAAATATGCGTTTTTGTCAGGACGATAAAAATAATTGGTAATCAGTGCAGATTTATTTTAGGAATTTTCTGGAGGAAAAAGAAACTTCTTAAAAATCCCTGTAATTGCTTTAATTAGCATAAAATTACTTTTGTTAAATTTGTTTCCCCAGAGATTTCCAGAAGTAACCTTCTGGCCTAAAAATATCTGTTTAAAATATATTTCAGTATGGTTGAATGCGTATGGTTTTAATTCTAATCACTTCCATTTTGTGTGCCACTGAAAATGAAAATATATACTTCACAATAACGGGCTTGGGTAAATTCTAGCTCTTTGTCTGCCACGGGGGCTAAGAGGGTTATTGCACATTGGACTGTTCTGTTCAGCAAAATGTCACCGGGTGGCTTGTATTTAATAGTGTTAATTTTTATGTTTTTTACTGAGGTATTTTTTTTATTTGTGAGCCTCTTTGAGCAGGTCTCTGGAGAGGCAGACTATAAAACCCGTAAATAAATATAGTCTTTCACTGTGAGTAAAGCTCTTATTCTGAAACCAGCACATAACTATGCTTCTGTAATACTGAAACTTTAATTTGTCTGCAGCCGTTAGCCAAATATATATATGTAACATAAATAAAGCCCGACTGCTGGGGTGGTGGGAACCCCAGAACCTATGGCCAGTCTGGTCTGGAGAAAGTCTGCCTTCTGACCCCAAAGTGGCGATCAGCATTTCCTTAGCCGTGCAAGAAAGGGCCACAAGAGCCAAGGATGGACACAATCCATTCTCCCCACCTACTCACTATCTGCCTCAGTTCACTGGAATCTTGTAGTTCACCTGCAGACTGACACAGCCAGGCTGTGAACCCATCTTCCGTGTGTGATGCTTAAAGGCTGAGTGCTCAACACCTTCACTTCACCTTTTCGGAGAGGAGTTTATTGAACAGAGGTTAGTTTAGTGAGAGAGCAAATGCTTTGCCAACGTAAGGCCCTGAAATCAGGCAGGATGGCACTAGAGAGCAGGGGAAGGGCCGTGCATGGCTCAGCGGAAGAGCATATGCTCAGCACTCAGAAGGTCCCAGGTTCAATCCCCGGCATCTCCAGGATCAAGCAATAGGCGATGTGAAAGTCCTCTGCCTGAGAACCAGGAGAGTGGATGATGCAAACTTTCGCACGCCGTAAGAAGGCAGCTGTGTGCGTCTTTATGGGTACGTAGGACTTAGCTGCTTGGATCAGTAACCTAATTAGATATAACAGATTTACACCTCTTAAGTCCCTTTAAGCTTATTACCGTCGTACCTCTCTAATAGCAGGCTTGAATGGAGTTCTTGCTCTATTAGTGCTCGCCCTGTGTCCTGTTGGAAAAGAGCGATAGTCCCTCTAGTTCAGCCTCTTGTCTCACACCGTGGCCAAGTGTTGTTCCTCTGCAGGGCCAGCAACAGGGCAGAGAGGCCGAGGCCTTCTCCTGAGAAGGACCTCAGAAGAGCCCTGCTGGGTCAGACCAGGGAGGGTCCCTCCAGTCCAGCCTCCTGTCTCACCCAGGGGCCAGCCAGTTCCTCTGCAGGGCCAGCCACAGGGCAGAGAGGCCGAGGCCTTCTCCTGAGAAGACCCTCAGAAGAGCCCTGCTGGGTCAGGCCAGGGAGGGTCCCTCCAGTACAGCCTCCCGTCTCATCCAGGGGCCAGCCAGTTCCTCTGCATGGCCAGCCACAGGGCAGAGAGGCCGAGGCCTTCTCCTGAGAAGGACCTCAGAAGAGCCCTGCTGGGTCAGACCAGGGAGGGTCCCTCCAGTCCATCCTCCTGTCTCACCCAGGGGCCAGCCAGTTCCTCTGCAGGGCCAGCCACAGGGCAGAGAGGCAGAGGCCTTCCCCTGAGAAGACCCTCAGAAGAGCCCTGCTGGGTCAGACCAGGGAGGGTCCCTCCAGTCCAGCCTCCCGTCTCACACAGGGGCCAGCCAGTTCCTCTGCAGGGTAGAGAGGCTGAGGCCTTCATAAAGAGAGCCCTGCTCACAGTGAATAATCATGGCAAGAAATCATGTCTCGGTGCTTGGATTCCAATACAGCTGTTTCATTTGACAGTGGTGTTCCATTCCTGCCTCCACTGGGACTCCCGAGTGAAAACATGCGAGCAGAAACATGGCTATGTCATGCTGGCGGAAGAAGGCGTTCATTAAGAATTTATGCAGATTCTGGGGAGAGAACTGTGCGTGCCAGTTACATTTATTGGCAAAATACACTTTCACTGTCTGAGCTTGAATTTATAGTACGGGAGAGACCTGGGGGTTATAAGTGAGTAAAGCTGGTGTCATGGTTAAAGAGAGGGGTGAGGCTGTGGCTCAGTGCTAGAGCATCTGCTTTGCAGGTACGTGCTTGCGGAAACCCTCCTGAAAACATAAGATGTTTCTGAAATAAACACAACCCACGTTCCTATCACGGACGTTCTACCTACATTTATTCCGGCTGATTATGTGAGGAGTAACAGAAGGAAGGCTCGAAGGTTTGTCCACCCTTGATGTCGTTCTTGGCTAAGAAAACAACAACCGCACCAAAAGCCACATCTTGAGAGTCAGTTTGGTGTCGTGGTTAGGAGTGTGGACTTCTGATCTGGCATGCCGGGTTCGATTCTGCACTCCCCCACATGCAGCCAGCTGGGAGACCTTGGGCTAGTCACAGCACTGATAAAACTGTTCTGACTGAGCAGGAATATCAGGGCTCTCTCAGCCTCACCCACCTCACAGGGTGTCTGTTGTGGGGAGAGGAAAGGGAAGGCAATTCGAAGCCGCATTGAGCTTCCTTCGGGTAGAGAAAAGCGGCATCTAAGAACCAACTCTTCTTCTTCTTCAGTAATCTTAGGGCTCTCTCAGCCTCACCCACCTCACAGGGTGTCTGTTGTGAGGAGTGGAAGCCGCTTTGAGCCTCCTTCGGGTAGAGAAAAGCGGCATATAAGAACCAACTCTTCTTCTCCTTCAGTAATCTCAGGGTTCCCTCAGCCTCCCCTCCCTCACAGGGTGTCTATTGTGGGGAGAGGAAAGGGAAGGCAATTGGAAGCCGCATTGAGCCTCCTTCGGGTAGAGAAAAGCGGCATCTAAGAACCAACTCTTCTTCTTCTTCAGTAATCTCAGGGCTCTCTCAGCCTCCCCTCCCTCACAGGGTGTCTGTTGTGGAGAGAGGAATGGGAAGGAGACTATAAGCCGCTTTCAGCCTCCTTCGGTTAGAGAAAAGCGGCATATAAAAACCAATTCTTCTGCCTCTTCAGTAATATCAGAGCTCTCTCAGCCTCACCTCTATCACAGGGTGTCTGTTGTGGGGAGAGGAAGGGAAGGGGATTGGAAGACGCTTTGAGACTCCTTTGGGCAGTGAAAAACCAACTCTTCTTCTTCTAACCAATGTTCTGTATGGATTTTTACACTTGCTTTCAATTGTTTTAATCATGAGTGTTCTAATTCATTCTAGTTCTGTTTTAATCTAATGAGTGTTCAGAAAAATGAAAAGCATGCCTACTGGATGGGGGATACGCTTCTAGGTAACACTGTGAACGAGACCTTGGGGTACTTGTGGACTGTAAAGTAAACATTGAGCACAGGTTGACTACTCCTGATTTAATCTACAAGTACAACGATATAGGCTAGATATCAGGAAAAACATTTTCACAGTCAGAGTAGTTCAGCAGTGGAATAGGCTGCCTAAGGAAGTGGTGAGCTCCCCCTCACTGGCAGTCTTCAAGCAAAGGTTGGATACACACTTTTCTTGGATGCTTTAGGATGCTTAGGGCTGATCCTGCGTTGAGCAGGGGGTTGGACTAGATGGCCTGCATGGCCCCTTCCAACTCTATGGTTCTGTGATCCCCTTCCATGTCCTTAACCCCATGTCCTTAACCAGTCTTTCCTCAAGTGCCTGTTCCTGTTATATTGTTGTTTAAGATCACTGAAATTGTGTTATTTGGAACCACTGTTAGATTATTATTGTTGTTGCATTTGTTTATGTTATATGTTAATTCGTTCCATGTATCCCGCCACGATGTTGTATGTAAACCACCCTGAGCCATATGAAAGGGCGGTATAGAAATTAAATCAATCAAATAAAAAACCAAAATATCTGCACAAGCGAGACAAACCGTTCTTTTATGTGGCCCACGAAAGCAGCAGGCCAAAACATGAAGCGTTCCGGCCACCACACTTACGACTGACAGATTAATGGAAGCAAGCAATTCAACCACAACAATGTTCAATACTTCCTAAACATGCACAGGGAGGGCACTTCAGGTCTCAAGACACCACCTATGTGCAGGCTCCTTCGGTCAGCTAAATTCCTAAGAAGCACACCTGTGAAAAGAGCAAGAACTTGCCACCAAGTAAGGTTACTGGGGTGCTTACTCACAAGTAGTTGAGCTACTAGGAAAGGCACCAGTTCTTCCCTTTCCTAACTGAGCAGATTTTCTGGAGAGAAATGTGGAAACATTATGGGCAGACATTACGAGGGATTAGGGCAGGGGTAGTCAAAACGGCGACAATCCAGATGTCCATGGACCACAATTCCCAGAAGCCCCTGCCAGCAAATGCTGGCAGGGGCTTCTGGGAATTGTAGTCCATGGACATCTGGAGGGCCGCAGTTTGACTACCCCTGGATTAGGGGAAAGGCGCAGACTGGTTTCGGAGACACATCCTGGGAAATCAGGTAATGCCCAGGTGCAGACAACAGGCACCCAAAAAGCAGAACAACAGACTGACAGAGCTCACTGGCAACAGAACAGGAAAGGACAGATGCGTCTTAAGCAGCCGGGGGCGGGGTGGGGGGATTCCCAATTCTGTTTCGAAGACAATAGGAACACCTGCAAAGAAAAGAATAGAAATCGAAACTGCAAGAAAGGCCTGCAGTGTAAGATCTTTTGCCATAATCTGGGGCAAAAAGTCAGCGCCCTGGGGGTTCTGGTTGATTTTCCGCTGCATTTCACGTACAAAACAAGCCGCAGAAAATCTCCCAAAGCTACCTGCTTCTCTAGAAGCGCTCCTAATCTCCAATTAGATTTAATCCATTAGATTTGACAGCAGGAGCGCTAATTAATTCCTAATAATTAACAATGCGCCTGTGCCATCTACGTCACCAAGCCCTTTTTTTAAATGGCCAGATGACCTTATGATCAAGTCACAATCACGGCCCGGAGCAGGTATCGGCACCACCTAAAGTGTGGCAGAAATCTTGGTTCGCTCTCCGGTTTTAGACATTTACAAATCTTTCCATCGCCGTGGAGTAAACCAAAACCTAAAAACGGGTGCTGGGAGACAACAGGCTTCTCAGCTCATATTTAGCAGGTTAAGAGTAATGGGGAAGGGGAGATGGTGTTGACACTTAATTAACACTACATTTCTGTTTCAAGTTCAGCAAGCGCCCAAGAGATTCAGCGCTCGAATGGCTCTCTGGCGTAATTCATCATGCAGCGGATTAAGGACTGAAGGCAGCCATTCTCTTGGGGGCAGTGGGAGGTTCCAGGGGGGCAGTGAGGAATTTGAGGGGCAGTAGGAGGGCAACAGTCTGACTCTTTCAGTTCCTAGCAAGAGACATTCCAAGGTGGCTTGCCATTGCCTGCCTCTGGAGAGGAGTGACCCTGGGCTTCCTTGGTGGTCTCCCATCCCAGTGCTGACCAGGACCAACCCTGCTTAGCTTCAGAAGGTGGCCTGGAGGGGATCACTTTCCTGCTCAGCTCCTTCCCCTCCTCGGACTCTGTCCTTCCCAGGTTCCACCCCAGATCTGTAGGAACTTCATAAAGGTTCTGGTAATTACCGTTAAGGCCATGCATGGTCAGGGCCCAGGGTACCAGAGGGACCGCCTCCCTGCCTATGCCCCTCAAAGAGCTCTAGGTTCTGCCGCCACTACCTGGTCCTAATAATCCCTGGCCCTAAAGAAGTCAGCCTGACCTTCTTTATTATTTCAGCATGAGTTAGAGGAAGTCGGTCCTCATTTCATCTGATACACGGAACTCTCTGCTGTGGCCCCCACGTTCCTAGTTTTGCAAAACACCGTTGTTAAAGAGGGCTTTTTTGCACAGGTAAAATAGGACTGCAGTCATGAAATGGTCAGGAAGCTCCATGGGTCAAGGGACAGGGACTGTAGCTATCACGAAGTATGCTCCATACCAGGGGTAGTCAACCTGTGGTCCTCCAGATGTCCATGGACTACAATTCCCATGAGCCCCTGCCAGCAAAAGCTGGCAGGGGCTCATGGGCATTGTAGTCCATGGACATCTGGAGGACCACAGGTTGACTACCCCTGCTCCATACCACTTGCCATATCATGGTATAGTGGTTAAGAGCGGTGGCTTCAAATCTGGTGAGCGGGGTTTGATTCCCCGCTCCGCCAGCTGGGTGACCTTGGCCTAGTCGCAGTCCTGTTAGAGCTCTCTTAGAACTCTGTCGGCGTCACCCACCTCGCAGGGTGTCTGTTGTGGGGAAAGGCAGGGAAGGGTATTGTAAGCCGCTTTGAGACTCCTTCAGGCAGTGAAAAGCGTGGTATAAAAGCCTTCTTCAGAAAGCTCATGTTTCTTCCAGCTTTGTTTTCAGATTTCTGTAGTCTGAACCTTATGGACCAACTTCGCTTTTATTATTGGCAGTCCTAATTGTGGAGTTCTTAATTGTGGAGTTTTTAAAACTGTGGCTTTATGGGTTTTATAATGGCTGTTTTTATGGTGTGTTCTTTAAAAACGTTTAATTTACATTGAAAGCCACCTCGAGTGATGCTAGGGCGAAAGGTGGCTAATAAATGTTTTCAAACAATAAATAAAGGTTCTATTCACTGGCAAACCACCCCGTATTGAGTCTGCCAAGAAAACGCTGGAGGGCGTCACCCCAAGGGTCAGACATGACTCGGTGCTTGCACAGGGGATACCTTTACCTTTTACCTTTTATTCATTGGATCATACCTGACTTACATTATGTACTCTGCCTTGAATTAGCAACAAAAAAAGCAGGTAATAATAATATATTATTATTATTATTTATGTACACAGCAGAAGTGGGAGGGCACGTTACAAAGGGAGGCTGGCTCAAATCAGGATGAAGATTAATCTGTTCATTCTGACCACATGAGATCCTCCCCACAGTTCGACAGTCAGACGTAAAATCTACCGCAAGATGGAAACGAGATAAGCAGATACAATAGGAAGTTAGAGAGGTACAACTGAAGCAATTAACATCTGTAGGGGGTGGGAAATGCAAGATGTTAGCACCTGCCGGGAGTAAGAAATAATAGGCCTCTGTTAAGCTCTGGCGGAGGTATAGTGTTAAAACTTTGCAATGAATATTAATGCTGCAATTTCCCTTTGTGTTCCCTGCTTGAAGTTCTTTGCATGAGAATATACCATCAGCGGCAGAAGATTAAAATGTTCCTCTTCAGATATCTTGTCATTGCAGCTCCTTAGTGGCTTGTAGCTTGGTGTAGTGGTTAGGAGTGCAGACTTCTAATCTGGCGAGCCGGGTTTGATTCCCCGCTCCCCCACATGCAGCCAGCTGGGTGACCTTGGGCTCGCCACGGCACTGATAAAACTGTTCAGACCGAGCAGGAATATCAGGGCTCTCTCAGCCTCACCCACCCAAACAGGGTGTCTGTTGTGGGGAGAGGAAGGGAAGGGCTTGAATCCAGTTAAGAGTAATTGATCCAAATGTTTCACATGAGGCTATGCAAGTTGGTAAAACTTTGCTGATCACACCTTTCTTTGACAGAATGGAGTTCTGCCCCAAACTCCAGCCAGAGGCAGTGAGAGCCCTAGTCAGTAGGCAGAAAAGGAACCCGTGAGGTCCTTTCAAACTATATTATTCTATGAAAAGAGTTGGTTCTTAGATGCCGCTTTTCTCTACCCGAAGGAGCCCCAAAGCGGCTTCCATTCACCTTCCCTTTCCTCTCCCCACAACAGACACCCTGTGAGGGAGGGGAGGTTGAGAGAGCCCTGAGATCACTGAAGAAGAAGAAGAGTTGGTTCTTATATGCCGCTTTTCTCTACCCGAAGGAGCCCCAAAGTGGCTTCTAGTCGCCTTCTCTTTCCTCTCCCCACAACAGAAGCCCTGTGAGGTGGGTGAGGCTGAGAGATCCCTGAGATTACTCCTCATTCAGAACAACTCTAACAGGACTGTGACAAGCCCAAGGTCACCCAGCTGTCTGCATGTGGAGGAGGAGCAGGGAATCAAGCCAGATTAGAAGCTGCCGCTCTTAACCACTACACCAAGCTGGCTCTGAACTGAAGGTATAACTAGAACATAAGAGGAGCCATGCTGGATCAGGCCAATGGTGCATCCAGTCCAACACTCTGTGCCACACAGAGGCCAAAGCCCAGGTGCCCTCAGGAGGTCCACCAGCGGGGTCAGAACTCCAGAAGCCCCCCAAGCCCCAAGAATACAGAACATCACTACCCCAGACATAGGAACACGAGAAAGCCATGTTGGATGGCCCATCCAGTCCAATAATCTGTGTCACACAGTGCCGAAGACCCAGGTGCCATCAGGAGGTCCACCCATGGGGCCAAGACTCCAGAAGCCCTCTTACTGTTGCCCCCATGCATAAGAAGAAGACAGAGCCTCACTGCCCCATCTATACCTTGTGGCTAATAGTGACTGATGTATCCCTAATCTCTGTAGGAAAGAGAGTACAAGGCAGATATCCAACGCATCACTGTGCAAACCCACCGGCCTTCATTAGATTCTGGGAGACACTGCGCTGTGTAGGTGAGGTTAGTTTAATCTCTCAAGACCATACTGTGGAGGCATCTTGCAAATTTAACCCTTGTTATGCAGCATTAGGATGCAAGCATGTTAAGTGCTGTCTGATTGCTTCCAAGTTATGGGAATATTTCTTCAAGCAAAGGTTGGATACACACTTTTCTTGGATGCTTTAGGGTAGCAATCCCCAACCTGTGGGCTGCAGACCACATGTGGTCCTTCGACTAATTGGAGGTGGGCCCTGAAAGACGCCTTCTTCCCCCCCCCCCTGGCCCTTTACAACACACTTCATTGTTGTGGCGTGTCTGTATCTTATTTTCAAGGGATGTTTAAACATTACCAAAGCGATCAGAGAGCGCTAGGGCAGTGGTTGAGAGTAGAGGAGTAAACTACCCCCACCACCACCGGGCCTCAGTAAAATTGTCAAGCGTTGAGCGGTCCCCAGTGATAAAAAGGTTGGGGACCACTGCTTTAGGATGCTTAGGGCTGATCCTGCGTTGAGCAGGGTGTTGGACTAGATGGCCTGTATGGCCCCTTCCAACTCTATGATTCTATGAATATTATAATGGTGAGGGGGCAGCTGAGTCCTTGAAGGGTAGCTACTGGGCAGCAATAAGCAGTGGAAGGTGAAACGGGAAGAGGCCGCTTCGCAAGAGAAGTGCCCTGCCCAATACGGTGCAGAAGCCAGCAATGCTAAACCCACTTCTGGCCAGCTCTTGCCTCAAAAACCCTACAATGAGATGACACTAATATACAGACACCTCTAAAAACATGCAAGGGCTTCAACCGTGGCAGTATCTTCCTTGCTTGCTCCCTCCTTCATAAGCTACTTTGGCGCAGTATTTCACACCAGCCCACACGAAAAAACAGGGCAGGTAGTGGCGGGGCATCCGCTATTTACGTCCGATCCTCCGTTCTTCGCATTCCTCCCGACGAACTAGAAAGCCAGCTTCAAAGGGCCACAGCGGAGCAAGACTTCTTGCTGCCCTTGAAGAATTGTTTTTGTAGCTTAAAACTGGGCTGCTCTGTGGCATATCGTATCAACAGCTCTGCCGACCTTTTGGCACCTCGTGCACGAAACGAAACAGCAGATCCTGAACCTGCCTAGCACTAGACAGGTATATCATAAAAAACACACTTCTTATCTGGCTGGGGGAGGGGGCAGGGGGGGGAGATCGCATATAGCAGCCTGGCATTCATTAACTAGCTTTTACTGTACAAACAACGCTGACCCGCCGGTTCTGCACGAAAGATGCTGTGATGGCTCTCAGGCAAGGGTGCACTTAAATGAGAAGAGGGCTTTCACCTCCCGAGGACTGAATATGCATGGGGGTGGCTTTTTAAAAATAAGTAGCCGCCTTTCCAGGCGTTGATGCATCGACACCGACCCTTGCGGAGTCCTTGTGCTTGCTAATCTCTCATGAACTTGCATCTTTTAACCCGTACTTCCTGCGTACCGATAGGAAAGGCTAGATAATTGCACCAAATTGTCAATTGAATAAATAAAGACAACACCAGGAGCTGAAGAGCAACAACAGGACTTGGATAGCGTATCTCATGAATGCCCATCCTTAGAAATCCATGTTCAGGTCTACTGAGGATAGCTCCACAGGCCTCTCAGGCATGCCAGAGTCCCCAGGGATGCTCTGACGGTAAATGCACAAATGCTAGAGACGAGGGACGACGGCATCTGAAGCCAGAGAATGCAGTGGCATGTGGGAAACAGGCCTTCTGTATTGATTTCAACTCCAAGAACAGTTTCTGAAGGGTTTTTTTCTTTAAAAATATATATAAAAGCAAGTTTTATCTTCGCCCACTTAAAACATATATATTTAACCACGCCACCCGGGAGAGTTCCCACTTTGGCATTTCAGGGGCAGGCGGCAAACACCAAAGCCCCAGCCGTACACATGCCTAGATGGAATTCACCAATTTGTCATCCCTGCGGCCACCGCCCCTTCAAACGGGAGAAGGAGGCATTGTGTTGGTTCCCGTTATGCTTTCCAGCTGTAGCCGAGCCTTGAAGACTCCGAGAGCAGGAAATCCAAGAGGAAATTCCATAGTCGGTTCCCGCAGTTTTGCAACCCAAATGTTCTTCCAAAAAGGAGCTCTTACAGGAATCTGGGAAGCTGCAGCTTACCTCATGTCTTCAAGTAAGTCGCATTCTGCCTGATGTTTGCCTTGCAGCTTTGTCATCTGCTCCGTCTGAATGAGTTTCAGCTCTTGAGTAATTTTCACCTGGGGGAGGGAGAGGGGAAAAAGGATATGCCAGAAGCTGTAATTTTACCCTCTTAAGCTATGTCACACTGAAGAGGTAGTTTATAATTGAACATGAGCGTCAACTTCCTAAAGAATACAGTGGTTTAAAAAAAAAAAAGATTCTAAATACTGCAGTTCTTGCGGTGGAAAGAGCTGTCAAGTCACAACCAACCCACGGCAACCTTTCAGGGGGGGTTTTAAGAGAAGAGATGAGTAGAGGCGGCTTGCCACAGGCTGGACTTCTTTGGTGGTCTCTCATCCAGGCCCTAGCTGACCCTGATTGGCTTCTGACAAGACTGAGCTAGCCTGTGACATCCTGAACATGACAGAACAGCAAGAGGGGTTGCCAGAGCTCACCCTGGAGAGTAACTCTGGACATCCTTGGAGGTCTCCCACCCAAACATGGTTTCCGAGATCTGATGAGATCAGGCTAGCCTAAGCTAAACACAAAGAAGTGGTTTACCATAGAATTCTAGAATAACAGAGTTGGAAGATACCTCCTAGGTCATCTAGTCCAACCCCCTACACTAAGCAGGACCCTCTCGCTCACCCACTGTCACCTGCCACCCCCTTGAACCTTCACAGAATCAGCCTCCCCATCAGATGGCTATCTAGCCTCTGTTTTAAAATCTCCAAAGATGGAGAACCCACCACCTCCCAAAAAGACTGTTCCACTGAGAAACCGCTCTCACTGTCAGGAACTTCTTCAGATCCCCTCTCATTTGTCTCCTCTCCAGGCTAAACAGACCAAAATCCCCCAACTTGTCTTCATATGTCTTGGTCTCCAAACCCCTCACCATCTTTGTTGCCCTCCTCTGGACACACTCCAGTTTGCCTACATCCCTCTTCAACTGGGGTGCCCAAAACTGAACACAGGACTCCAAGTGAGGCCAAACCAGAGCAGAGTAAAGCAGTACTATCACTTCCTGTGATCTGGACATATCACTCAGCTTAATACAGCCCCAAATCCCATTTATCATCGTCCGCCTCCACATCCCATTCAAGGACTGACTTTTTAGTTTATCATACGGCATGTGTGCAGCATAGCCGGCCAGGAGAACGGCAGCCAGAGAAGAGATGTTCGGAGGTGGATTGCCACTGCCTGACTCTGCGTCATGGCTCTCGTGTTCCTTCAAGGTCTCCCATCCCAATGCTGGCCAGGGGTGACCCTGATTAGCTTCCGAGACCTGACAAGATCTGGTTTACCCTGGGCTCTCGAGGTCAGGGAATTCAAGGACTAACTAAGGCCGATCCTGCTTAGTTTCTGTGACCTGACAGGATCGGGCTAGCCCGGGCCGTCTGCTGAGCTGCAAAGACTATGCAATCCCTCTCCCAAGATTCCTACGAGTTACAGAAAGCCCCTGGGAGGTCACATCGAAGGTCTGCTTCCCAGCCTACAGCCCAAAGCCCAGAGATGCCTGGACTCCCGCACAAAGCTTCGACGGAGGGGCTGCCCTGTCACACTGAACTTTGAAATAAGTCCGTTGCTTCTTCTTCCTCCTCCAAAGCACGGCAAAAGCTTTCTCCCAAATCCCTCAGCACACACAGAAATGGAGGAAGCAGAGAGAAGCGCCTGGCCAGTTCCAAAGGCCAGTGCAGCAGGAGGTACACGAAGACACACCTCCTCGCCCCAAACCCACACACCTGCACAGCAGGTGCGGGACTTGTGGCAAGCACAATTTTATGAGTTGGCCACAAAGCCAAACCAAAGCACGTGGACATCTTGTTCTGCGGTATCATCTATTCCATAGGAAATAAAGAGTGGTGGCCAGCAGCACCTTAATGACCAACAAGATCTCCGGGGTGTAAGCGTTCGAGAGTCGTAGCTCCCTTTGACACAGCCTCTCTTCTACTGTGGACCAACCTGAAATGTGTAAAATTTCGTGCAAATGTTAATAGTAATCTTTAGGGTCTAGACTTGGTCACACGTCTGGTCATTTAAATGACTTGTTAAAACAGCCAACCAGATGACCTCCTAATGTCATTCGGCATCTGCTATCACTCCAGTCTCCAAGATGTAAGGACAGGAGGACTCATGTTCTAGCCATATCAGAGGAAACGAGCAGTGACTCGTAGAATCATAGAATAACAGAGTTGGAAGGGGCCTCCTGGGTCATCTAGTCCAACCCCCTGCAGTATGCAGGACACTCCCAACTCTCTCACTCACCCACTGTCACCTGCCACCCCTTTGTGCCTTCACAGAATCAGCTTCTCTGTCAGATGGCTCTCCAGCATCTGTTTAAAAACCTCCAAAGATGGAGAACCCACCACCTCCCGAAGAAGCCTGTTCCACTGAGGAACCGCTCTGACTGTCAGGAACGTCTTCTGGATGTTTAGACGGAATTTAGAATCCTAGAGTTGGAAGGGACCTCCTGGGTCATCTAGTCCAAACCCCTGCATTATGCAGGACACTCACAAGCCTCTCACTCATCCACTGTCACCTGCCACCCCTTCACTCAATAGCTCATACCCTGTCACAAATTGTGCTAGGTGCTGCTGGACTCCGGCTCTTTCATGCTGCTCCAGACAGACTGACACGGCCACCTACCTGGCTCTCTCTCCCTGGAAGGAATCACATTTAACTGTACAGAGTGGAATTCCAGCAACCTTGTGACACATGGACAGAAGGACTCACATTATAGCTAGATTTGAAGCAGTGGGCAGTGACTTACAAAAAGCTCCTACAGTACCACAAATTTGGTGAGTCAAGAGGGTGCTACTGGACTCTTGCTCTTCTTTACAGCCAAGCTCTAAGGCACACAAGTTCTGAACACCGCTAGGTTGTCACTACACTACATCAGTCCGTGTCACATGATGCTGGCCAGGAGGCCGAAGAAGTCATTCATCCGGGAACTGGATACCTGGCCAAATAAATTAGTCAAAATTATGTTCTAAAATGCAACCCAAATTTTATCTGCATCTATTCCGACTGGACATTGTTCTCCCAAACTCTCACATTCATATCACCAAACTACCTAGATTTTTAAAAATCGAAACCTCAGAGCTCTATCCCACTTATTAAAACAACTGACCTGTTCTCTTCCTTCCAAACATCCTCATGCAACAAAAGACGGCTGCACCCTTGTCTCAAGCAGGGTAGAGTCAAATACTAAAACAGCGGAGGGAGAGAGAAGATTCCCAAATGCTCTTTTAGTCACGTTTAACAGTGCAACTGGCCCAACTATTAAAAAAACCTACACTGTTTAATCAATCCAGAAAAATACAGCAGCATTAAGAAACACCATCCAGGTCGACAGCCCAAGAGATAACAAATGAAGAGTTCCTTCATTTAAGTCTTATTTTCTGAATACAGTAATCAAATGAGTCTTTGTGCCTGCATGTTCTACTGCTGTCAAGATCACATTCATTGAGCAGCCTAGCAGGAGGAGAGGTGAGCTGTCGCTATGAAGATCCCCAAAACAATAAGGTCGAAGGATAAAGGAAGGTACAAAGGGGACCATAACAAAGCATCATGCTGCTTGTTTGGAGAAGAATAGCTGCCTCTCCTATAAGGAGAAGTACCAAGGCAGAAACTCAAAGAAAACACAGCTGACCGGATCACTCCTTTCCCTCAGGTGCAACACAAATAACCCATCCTCATAGAATTATAGAGTTGGAAGGTGCCTCCTGGGTCATCTAGTCCAACCCCCTGCACTGTGCAGGACACTCACAACCCTCTCGCTCCTCCACTGTCACCTGACACCCCCTTGAACCTTCACAGAATCAGCCTCCCCATCAGATGGCTATCCAGCCTCTGCTTAAAAATCTCCCAAGATGGAGAACCCACCACCTCCTGAGGAAACCAACCAACTGAGGAATCATTCTGTCAGGAATTTTTTCCGGATGTTTAGACAGAATTTCTTTTGCATTAATTTCATCCCATTGGTTCTGGTCCGTCCCTCGGGAGCAAGAGAGAACTGTGCTCCATCCTCAATATGGCACCCTTTTAAATACTTGAAGATGGTTATCAGATCCCCTCTCAGTCATCTCTTCTCCAGGCTAAGCAGACCAAGCTCCTCTAACCTTTCCTCCCATCAGAACAGCACCCTCCCACACATACTAACTCCCAACCGGAACTATCCCCCCCCCACACACACACACACAAGCAACAACCGTCAGGACGCCAGATGAGAAGACATTCCTCTGCCCAGACCTTTGCAAAACTCAAACAAGCAACCCACCAAGCAAACAGGGACCATTTTTAAACAGAAATAGTAATAATTTATTTTCTCCACCCCAAACAGAAGATGCAATCAAATCCCGGCTAAGCCCCCCACCCCATCCCAAACGGCGATGAAATGGCAGAGAGAAACCACCTCCTCCCCTCCCCCCAAACACAGCCAGCTATGTTGGTCCACCAAGCAGCCCAGAGAACTATGCCTTTTGCCTGCACAGTAAATCCTCCCCGCAATCCAGTATATTTCACCTGCACCTAAGCTCCCTTTTGAAACAGAGAAACGTGGCGGGTTTTTTTGAAGTCTGTGGGAGCTCAAAGCAGATGTCCTCGCAGCCATAGAGAGCCAAGGTCCCGGCATTCCCCAGTCTCCTGTCTTCCAAACTCCTTGCATCAAATGGGACCACCCAACCTCTCCCTTTCCCACCACTAATGGGCAACTTCACACACAGACTAAATCCTCCTTGTTATTCTTAGCTCTCCCACCCACATCCCAGTCATCTGCTAGTCATCTCTTACAAAGCGTCTGCTGATAAATGATATCCCCACCAACAACCGAACTCACCTAAAGTGACAATCCCTCAGCTGCATCAATAGGGCAGAGAGGCCTTGGCCTTCCCCCCGAGAAGAGCCTCAGAAGAGCCCTGCTGGGTCAGGCCAGGGAGGGTCCCTCCAGTCCAGCCTCCTGTCTCACCCAGGGGCCAGCCAGTTCCTCCACAGGGCCAGCCACAGGGCAGAGAGGCCGAGGCCTTCCCCTGAGAAGACCCTCAGAAGAGCCCTGCTGGGTCAGGCCAGGGAGGGTCCCTCCAGTCCAGCCTCCCGTCTCACCCAGGGGCCAGCCAGTTCCTCTGCAGGGCCAGCCACACGGCAGGGAGGCCGAGGCCTTCCCCTGAGAAGAGCCTCAGAAGAGCCCTGCTGGGTCAGGCCAGGGAGGGTCCCTCCAGTCCAGCCTCCCGTCTCACCCAGGGGCCAGCCAGTTCCTCTGCAGGGCCAGCCACAGGGCAGAGAGGCCGAGGCCTTCCCCTGAGAAGACCCCCAGAAGAGCCCTGCTGGGTCAGGCCAGGGAGGGTCCCTCCAGTCCAGCCTCCCGTCTCACCCAGGGGCCAGCCAGTTCCTCTGCAGGGCCAGCCACGGGGCAGAGAGGCCGAGGCCTTCCCCTGAGAAGACCCTCAGAAGAGCCCTGCTGGGTCAGGCCAGGGAGGGTCCCTCCAGTCCAGCCTCCCGTCTCACCCAGGGGCCAGCCAGTTCCTCTGCAGGGCCAGCCACGGGGCAGAGAGGCCGAGGCCTTTCCCTTTTGTGACTTCCTGGCTCTGAGATTCAGTAGTTAGCTAGCCACTGGATGTGGAGGTGCCCCTCAGTCACCATGGCTAGTACCCACAGATAGACTTTATCCGCCATGAATATATCTGTTTTTTTATTCCTGTGGCCATTAGTACATCCTCTGGCAGAAAATTCCACATTTTAATCAGTCTCCGAAATGGAGTCTTTTATCAAAAGCACGTAACTACACTATGGTGCCCTAACTCCAAAGGAAATGAACCCACACACCTTTATTATATTTGAGATCTTCCATGAAGGCATTCCCCTCCCCAAACTATTCATCAAGCACCTTGTGGGCATGTATCATATGGGGAAAAAACATTCATTTTGAATGTGCAAGATTCATTGCATGCTTAAGGCTCTTGAGCTGTGTTTACACTTCACCTTCTTTCACTTTTCTAATGGGATTTTCTGACTACCATGGTTTGTTTTGGATAGATATCGTTTCAAATCAGCAGTAAGCCACCAGGTGTACCAAGAGGTCAAAGCTCATGGAGGAAATATTGTAAGAATGGTATCATTTCAATAAAGGCCAGCCAGCAACAACCCGGAACCGTAATGCTGCTCAAAATCAACTGAAGATGCCTGGTGGAAGTTACAAAAATATCTTAATGTTAATATTTGATTTGGTAGCCCTGAGTTATGATGAAAGGGCAGGACAAGTTTATGAGTAGCATCATTCATGCCATAATGAAAACGGTTTCAGAGGGTCTACAACCAAACACTTAGATTCAAGCATTTGTGAGAAAAACAAGCGTTTGGGGGAGTCAAACTTCCCTTTGGAACAGAGATCCGGGTCTTTATACCCTGCATCCCTGACAACTTCTGACTGAGATATAAAGGCTAAGAGATCCTAATTTTGATTTGTATCAGACAAAGGGAGCTTTGAATTCCAAAAGTTTACACCCCCCAAAATCTCATTGGTCACCAAGGTGTTGTAGGACCCGGATTTGACACCAACAATGACCCTTTTATTGCCTCTAAGGTCATCCCCAGGTTCCCCTGCTGCCCCTATATGTTCAGCCAGATCTTATCTTCCTGCAGCGGACCCTGTCAAACCACCAACCCACTTGCCGTCTATATAAACAGTCAGCCCCTTTCCAGGAAAAGCAGGTTTACAACCCTGCTCCTATCCTACAATCTTTAACCAAATTCCTGTAGCAGGCATCCTGCTCTGGCACACGCAGTTCTCCACCCTCAAAGGGTCCAGAGCAGGGGTAGTCAAACTGCGGCCCTCCAGATGTCCATGGACTACAATTCCCAGGAGCCCCTGCCAGCGTTTGCTGGCAGGGGCTCATGGGAATTGTAGTCCATGGACATCTGGAGGGCCGCAGTTTGACTACCCCTGCGGCCGGTCTCCGCTTTTGAGCACCTGCAGCGAGGACCTAGTAGGTCTCCGGCAATGCAGTCCTAGACAGAGTTTCTCCACTCCACGCCAAACGCAATTAATGCACCTGGAGTAGACAGGGTGCGTAGGGTGGCACTCTAGACTCCCCATGCAGTCTGAGGGACAGCTCCCTGGCCAAGCACACAGGTCAACCTCTCTGCCACCTTTCCAGGGAAGGCTGCCACTTGCTGTCACTTGGTTCTCCGCAGCCTGCCCTCAGGAAGCATAAACCTAAACCGCTTTCAGAGGGGGGGGTTGGACTCCTCCTCCTCCCGAGTAGTCCCAATTCCTGCTTCGGCTCAACCTTTGCAACGAGGATTCACATGGGTGTTTTCTGCAGCCTAAACTGTCCAGGGTTTCTCCACCACTCCCCTTTTGCAGACACACACCTGCAGGCAGCAAAATATACCTCCACTGGAGCACCTTCCCCAAGGGCTGTGGCTCGGCAAAGGAGCCTCCCCTTGGCATGCAGAAGGTCCCGGGTTCAGTCCCCGGCACCTCTGGTTAAAAGGACGAGGCAGGAGAGGATGGGGAAGACCTCCCCCCGAGACCCCCGGAGAGCTGCTGCTGCTGCCACTCTCGGTAGCCCAGACTGACCTTGGGTCCGCTTCCCAATGAGCCAACTCCATGCGTGTTCTTCACGTGCATCCCTGAGCCACCACCTGCCCCTCTGTCTCCCCCCCCCCACCCACAGCTCACCTGCGCACCATGCCCATTGCAACCTGAGCCCCTTCCCCGTGAAATCCTGCAACCTGACCACCAGGCTGATACCCCGCAACCCACCCCCTTTCCCGCAACCTGACGGCCCTGGCCCTGCAGCCTCCCAGCAGAGGGTCCTCTCCCAGGGACCGGCCGTGCCCCCCAGCCCCACCCTGGAGGCCGAGCAAACCCCCCCCCCACCACCATTGCAAAGGGCAGGAGAGGGGCAAGCAAGGAAGGAAGGAAGGAAGCCAGCGACCCCCCCCCCCATTGCACGGCCTCTCTGCAGCCCGCCCTCCCCTCCCCTCCCCTCCCCTCCCCTGGCACCTCTGCAGTCGGCCCCAGCACCCTCCATGGTGAGGGTCAGCCTCCCCCTCCCCCCCCCGCGGGCGCCCCTCCCCCCCAACCCCCAGCGTCGCCTCACCTTCCTCGGCGGGGGCTGCATGGCGAGGGCGAGGGCGGCGGGGGCGGCTGCGCTGCCGCTCTCGGCCTCCACATCAATCCTTCCCCCGCCCGAACGGCGGCGGCGGCGGGGGCGAGAGCGCGACGCCGGGCCGGTCTCTGCGGCGAGGGAGGGGAGGGACGCGACGGGGCGGGGCCAGGGGCGGGGCCGGGGAGAAAGGGAGAGCGCGGGGGGCGGGGCCGAGAGGATCAGGTGGTGCGCGGCCGGGCGTTCTGATTGGATAGAGGGAGGGAGGAGGGCCTCAGGGTGGGGGGGGAGGCCGAGGGAAGGGGAGGGGCTGTCGCGGTGCGCGAGAGTGAGGAGAAAGGGGGGGGGAACGAACCGGGCTAAGAAGAGTGTGTGGGGGGGGTGTTGTTGCGCGCGGCCGGTCGTTGGGAGTGAAAAGAGCGCGCGCGAGCGACGAAAACGCGGCGCGGGAGGCGTGGCTACGCTAATGAGGGGGCCAGGCCTGCGGGTCTGACGGGCGGGAGCGCGCGAGCGAGCGAGGCGGACGGGCTCAGGGGGCGTGGCCCGCGGGGTCGTTTCTCCGTCGCCTCAGGCCTGCCAGGCTTTCTAGGGGGAGAGGCAGAGGGGGGGCGCGCCTGCGCAAGCGCGGCCGAGGTCGCGAGGGTGGAGGGGGCGGGACACGGCTACCCCTCCCCCTTCCCTTGAGGGCTCGTGTTTGCGCCACCCCCGAATTGAGGCGCGAATCTCTGGCCGTGACGAGAAGGGGAGGGGCCGGAGGAAGAACGTTAATTGGTCTGGTGGGTGGGGCGTCGGAAAGGGATTGGATGAGGGGCGGGAGGAGGCGGAGCCGAAGGCAGGAGAAGGGGCCGGGCGTCTTTAACGGACAATGAAGGGCGCGCTGGTGCGGCCACGCCCCCTTCGTTCCCCTCAGCCTTTATCTAACGGCTCGCGGGGTTCGATTTTTGACGCGCGTCAACAGCGTAACGTCTGTAATCGAAGAACGCATGTGACGACATGAGCTTTTCCGTCAACGTTGATGTTTCCCTCTAAAGGGGGAAGAAATGACGGGGAAAAATTCAGGGAATTAGTCCCTGTTTTCCAGCACCTTGCAGGCTTCAGACGTTCATTTAGACACGGGAAATGTGGCCCACGTCACCCCCGCCCTCGTCGCGTTAAACAAGTTGCGCTGAAGGAGCTCCTCAAGGCTCGGGATAAGCGGAGCAGAGTAAAGGGGCGGGGCGTGCTCTGCTGAGTGACAGGCAACTGGTACGCCCCGCCTCCCACCAGGCGAACCGAGCTGCTGCTGCCCCCTCGTGGTCGCGCGCTGCACGTGCAGACGAGGACTGACTCCCCCCCCCCCCCCCCGCCCAGCGGTTCCCAGGTGGCCGCTTGTCCTGCGTCCGCCTTGTAATTCAGACATGGGGCCTCCCCTGCAGCTCCTGAGTACTTGCAACTAAGCCCCGCTAAATTCTTTGCCTTACTTGCAGACGAGGTATCCCTAGAGGGCAGGGAAGGCCACACTGTGGCTCTCCAGAGGTCCATGGCAGGGGTATGGTTTCTCTGTATAGTTTCCTTCAGTTCCATGTAAACCACCCTGAGCCTTTGGGGAGGGTGGTATATACATGCGAAAATAAATAAATAGTCAAACAGCGGCTCTGCAGATGCCCATGGACTACAATGCCCATGAGCCCCTGCCAGCGAATGCTGGCAGGGGCTCATGGGACTTGTAGTCCATGGACATCTGGAGTGCCGCAGTTTGACTACCCCTGGTCCATGGACTACAATTTCCATGCGCCCCATGCTGGCAGGAGCTACTGGACTCTTCCTCTTTACTGCTGCTACAAACAGATTCACATGACTACCAGTCCTGACCTATTTCTGTAATTTCTTTAGCGCTGAATGTGTTGTTATATGAATTAATTGTTTATTTATTACATTTATATACCACCCTCCCCTAAGGCTCAAGGCACTTTACATGGATGCTGCTCTTGTTTTTTCTGTTGGTTCCCCTACCTTGGTTCGGCTGACACATTAAACCAATGTTGTCCCCCAGACGGCTGTGGAAGATAAGAAAGAGAGTGATGGGCTTGCTCAGCTATCCATCAGGTTTTGCAGCTGAGCAGGGGTTTGAAACCCACCCCCGCCAGCCTCTCCCACACTGCATTGCAAGAAACGCCCCAGCTATGGAAGAAGGCAGAGGAATGCCAGTTCTGGGTGTTCGTCAACAAAACAGCGGGATGTATTGTGCTGGGGTGAGTATCCTCTGACCAACAACAAACAGGAGGGAGGTTTACGGAGGCCCTGTGCTTATGGCATGCTGGTTAAGGCAGGTGTCAGAGCTAGACATCAAACATCAGTTTCAAAATACAACAAACTGGTGTTCGCCCAGTTTGTTGTTTTTTGAAACGGGCGTTTGATGTCTAGCTCAGACGCCCACTGTCATAACATTCATTCCCCGCCTTGCTGCATCTTCCCTGAGCTGCAGTCTCACACCAACAACAAACTCACAACCTGTCTCACAGGGTGTCTCTTGTGGGGAGAGGAAAGGGAAGGAGATTGTAAACATCTCTGAGACTCCTTCAGGTAGAGAAAAGCGGCATCTAAGAACCAACTCTTCTTCTTCTTCTTCTTCCTCTTCAGTAATATCAGGGCTCTCTCAGCTTCACCTCCCTCACTGTGTGTCTTGTGAGGAGAGAAAAAGGAAGGCGATTGTCAGCCACTTTGAGAGTCCTTTGGGTAGAGAAAAGCAGCATATAAGAACCAATTCTTTTTCAAAAACGATGCTGGCATAAAATATTTCTGAGCAGTGTATCTGTAATCACAAAGTATAGTGTTTATATGCCGAGAATTGCTTGCCCCAAATCCTTTTTGCGTCGGCCACCCAGCAGAGCTCTTCTTATATTCTTTTCTCCAAAATGGCTGGGCCAAATTGTGTCGGAAAGGAGGCATGCTTTCAAAATGAATCGGCAGGTTGGCAGTGGGGTGGGTGGGATCATCCCTTCCTAGTCCAATCCCTGAAGCTGGGCTGCAATCCGGGAACCAAACAGCTGCATCCTTCCTCCCAAGAAACTCCAGGCAACCTTTATGGCTCCCTTTCCTTGTTCTTTTCTCACAGCCCTCCTGTGGGGCTAGGCAGAGAGGGAGTGACTGAAGTCAAGGTCACCGAACAAGCCCATGGCAGGAAGGGGTAGGGTTGCCTGATCCAGGTTGGGGAAGACATGGAGACTTTGGGGGTGGAGCCTGCAGCATTTGGGGAGTGGAGGTCCTCCAATAAGATATAAAGCCATACGACCCACATTCTAAGGAGCCATTTTCTCCAGAAAAACTGATCCCTCATGCCTGGAGATGAGTTGGAATTCCAGGGGATTCCCCAGGCCCTACCTGGAGGCTGGCATCCCTAGGAAGAGGATTCGAACCTGGATCGCACAAAGCTTTATCCTGTATTCTAGCCACTACACCATGCTGATGTACACCAATGAGGTGGCTGGATGGAGTCACTGAAGCAGTAGGTGCAAACTTAAATGGACTCCGGGGAATGGTAGAGGACAGGAAGGCCTGGAGGATCATTGTCCATGGGGTCGCGATGGGTCGGACACGACTTTGCACATAACAACAACAACACCATGCTGTCCTTATGGCTAAACCTGGTCTCCCCCCCCCCCCCCCCGGCCCGGAATTGGATTTACCAGCTCATTTTGCAGTTGTCCTCTTGAATGTTACCCAACCGCCTCTAGGTTTGGGTTTCCCTAGCATTTTTCAATTTTAGCTGTCCTTAAAGGTAAAAAGGTAAAGGTATCCCCTGTGCAAGCACCGAGTCATGTCTGACCCTTATTTATTTATTTATCATACTTATATACCGCCCTCCCCGGAGGCTCAGGGCGGTTTACATCATAACAGAGAACAATACATAAAACAGTCTGTAACATGTATAACTGATAACTAATAATTGTAACCAAAAATAACAGCACAATATAACGGTATAACAATATAGTACTACAAACAGGTCCAGGGCTTATTGCTGGGATTCTGAGGGGGGTGGTTTATTTATTGAATTCTGAGGGGGGGTGGGGGGGGAGCAGGGGCCCTTGGTCGCTGTTGATTACATCTGGTCTCAGCCAAATGCCTGGTGGAGGAGCTCCTTTTTGCAGGCCCTGCGGAACTGTTTAAGCTCCGTCAGGGCCCTGATCTCTTCTGGGAGCTCGTTCCACCAGGTAGGGGCCCTTGGGGTGACGCCCTCCAGCGTTTTCATGGCAGACCCCCCAGCAAGCTGGGTACTCATTTTACCGACCTCAGAAGGATGGAAGGCTGAGTCAACCTTGAGCCGGCTGCTGGGATTGAACTCCCAGCCTCATGGGCAGAGCTTTCAGACGGCTGCCTTACCACTCTGCGCCACAAGAGGCCCTAGCTGTCCTTACGTTGATTCAATTAAAGTCACAGCAGTATTTTATTGTTTTAATGTCCCTTTTCGGTTCCGCTGGTTTCATCCATTGCAATTTATGGTTGTGAGGTGGAATAAAACCGGCTCAATTAAAGAGGGTGCACTGACAAATCGGGATACCGGGGACGCAGAAGTCTTGTTTCTATTGGTGAAGACAGAATCAATCCATCCTTTTCTGGGGCGATTAGGGGCTCAGCGACAGCCCGCAAAGAACCCACGGCTGGCGCCTGTTTGTAATTTTTATGGTCTGCTAAATATTTATTTTCTGTTAAGGAGATTCCTGTCCTGCTTATCCCAGATTCATTGGTTTCAAGTGGCCAGCGTCAAAACGGGAAACATGCCGTGCAAATTAATTAAGGGAAGCAGCAAAAGGGACGTCGTGGAGAATCAATCGGCAGGCAGCGCTGAGCGCCCAGAGTAATCGCTGCGGGATAATATCTGCAAAGCTGAGGCGCTTCGCCAGGGTCTGGCCCAAGCCCAGATAAGCAATACCAAGAGGAAGATGGAGGAAAAACAGGCTCCCCATCTACCTTGAAAGAAAGAACAGGGCAGCAGAAGGCTTACTGCTCCAGTGGCGCATTGCATAGGGATGCCAACTGGGTTGGGAAATTCCTGGGATCGGAGCCTGAGAGGGTAGAACATGAGCCCTGCTGGATCAGGCCATCAGTCCATCTAGTCCAGTTCCTCTGGAGGGCCAGAAACAGGGCACAGAGCCTGGGCCTTCCCCTGACGTTGCCTCCTGGCTCTGGGGTTGAATGTGGGGTTTGCCTTTAGTCACTATGGCTAGTAGCCCCTGATAGACGGATCCTCCATGAAGCTCCCCAGTCCCTCTTGCACACTGTTTATTCCTGTGGCCATCACTCCATCCTCTGGAAGCAAATTCCATTTTAATCACTCTCTGTGTAAAGTATTGTATCCTGTTCTCTGTCCTCAACCTACTGCCCATTGGCAGAGTATACATAGGCTACCCTCCAAAGCAGCCATTTTCTTCAAGGGGACTGATTCCTGCAGGCATATCAATTGTAATTTTAGGAGATCTCCGGGCCCCACCCACTCTAAATGCTAGGGAAGCAAAATGCATAAGACTGGAGGTTGGCACCCAGGAATTTGAGAAGAGTATCCTTAAACATGCTTTCAGAAGCATACTTTCAGAAGCATGCTTTCAGACTTAGGGTGAATATTCTACAGAAATGCTACACGTTCTCTCCATTGTACCTGCCCTACAAAATGTGATTGAAATTGCTTTCTGGGCCGAGAGCAAATAACTCTAATGGCCCTCAACGCTTCCTCTTCCAACTTTGCATTGGATGCACAATCCCAATCAGATCATTGGGAACATGAGACTAGACCCATTTCCCCTCCTGCTTATGATGAGTGGCTTGAGAGCTCCTAATTGGCACACTGAAAGGTATTGGCTGTGCAGCATTCTCTTCTGGCAGCTCAGAGTTATGGGCCGAATCCTTTGGATTTCTGCAGAAAGCCAAGTAATCTTGTAGGAGTCTAGTTCAGCCGTGGAATGGGCTGCCTCAGAAGGTGGGGGTCTTCAAGCAGCAGCTGGACAGATCCTTCTCCTGGATGCTTGAGGCTGATCCTGCACTGAGCAGGGGGTGGGACTAGAGGGCCTGGATGGCCCCTTCCCACTCTTGGATTCTATGAAATCCCTATGGGGTTACTTTAAGTCAGTTGTGAGCTCTTGGATCGCACATTCCTGTAGCTGTTTTCCGGCAACATTTGTGACTTTGGCTCTCACCACAAGAGGGAGCAGCTTTCCCACATACCACAGTTTAGGGTGAGAGATTCAGGCAGATCACAGTGTTGCTCTGAAGCAGCAGAACTTCGACTCCAGCAGCACCTTTGAGACCACAGAATCATAGAGCTGGAAGGGGCCAAACAGGCCATCTAGTCCAACCCCCTGCTCAACGCAGGATCAGCCCTAAGCATCCTAAAGCATCCAAGAAAAGTGTGTATCCAACCTTTGCTTGAAGACTTCCAGTGAGGGGGAGCTCACCACCTCCTTAGGCAGCCCCTTCCACGGCTGAACTGGATTCCTAGAATCATAGAGTTGGAAGGGGCCATCCAGGCCATCTAGTCCAACCCACTGCTCAACACAGGATCAGCCCTAAGCATCCTAAAGCATCCAAGAAAAGTGTGTATCCAACCTTTGCTTGAAGACTGCCAGTCTATTCAAGGCAGACTTTTGTGTCTCACAGACTTCTTCAAATAACGTTGACATAGAAATTACTGGTCCATGCGTAGAGGCAAAGGGTGAGCAGTAAAGCAGCGTAACTCAGATGTTTAATGGATTCAAAGGCCAAACAGGAATGACAAGCTTGGTTTATACGGCTGCCATTTGCTTTCATTCTGGGGAGCAACATCGTGGGGGGGAAATTGTATATCTATGTTTGTAAATATATCAAAATTGGAGCTTGATGGGCAAATTTACCTATCTTAATTATGGAACACGGAGAGTCATTAAAAGCCAGACGATGCCCTGCGCCTCCATGTGCAGCCAGCTGGGTGACCTCGGGCTAGTCACAGTCCTTTATGGGCTGTTTCTCTGAGCAGTTCTCTCAGGGCTCTCTCCCACCTACCTACAAGGTTTCTGTTGTTGGGAGAGGAAGGGAAAGATGTTTATCAGCCGCTTTGAGACTCCTTCGGGTAGGAAAAGGAAGAGGATGTGCTCCTGGAGGATTGCTGTGAATACAGATGGGTTGTCTGGGTGTATGCAGCAGAGTTGACTGAACTCATCAACTGCAAAGAGTGACAACTCAGTGGAACCTCCATGTCTCAAGGCAGTCTACCTCTGAACACCAAAGGACCTGTTGGGAATGTTTCCAAAACTGCCTGAAGGAAAACGGAATGGGGAAACTGAATGGACCTGGAGGCCTTTTCCTGTGGCCCCTCGCATGGTCTTTGCGCCTATCGGAAGAGCAAATCCGACCTACCCTCCGGCTGTTATTGCTCTGTCAAGCCTGCCCCGCTGCCCCCCTCCCCACAGCAGCTCGGCCTCTCCCTCCTTCCTAAACCTATTTACATTGCCTGGCTGCTGGAAACAGGATTAGGCCTCACCCGTGCAGCCAACCATGGCTTGCCGGATGTGTTGGCTAATCTCTCAGGGTCAGGCTTAGCAGAGCACCACTGGCACGGCTCCTACCCTTCCCAGGGATAATTGGGACATGGGAAGCCGCTGATAGCTCCCCCCCCCCCCCCAAATTCTTGCTCTATCCTCAAAATTGCCAGGTATTTCCCAATCTAGAGTTGGTGACCCTAACTCAGGTATAGTCAAACTGCGTCCCTCCAGATGTCCATGGACTACAATTCCCATGAGCCCCTGCCAGCGTATGCTGGCAGGGGCTCGTGGGAATTGTAGCCCATGGACATCTGGAGGGACGCAGTTTGACTCCCCCTGCTAACTGATGGGACAGTCTCTGGCCGAGGTCTTCCGCATCCCCTAATGCTGGACTCTGTCTAAGTGGAGAAGCCAGGGACTGAACCGGGCGCCTTCTGCGTGCTGAGCGGAGGCGCTCCCACTGAGCCACAGCCCTCCTCTGTGCCTTGTTGCCGTCACAATGGAACCCACAGTTGTGAGAGCCAACCAGGTGGCCCGGCTGAGTCAAAGCATTGTGTCAGGATTAAAATAGCCTTTTCATCCTCGGCAGAGAGGCGTCACGGAGAACAGCCAACAAAGCCTCCACGGAGGGCCTCAGGAAGGCACGTGATCTCATTCCTATTGAAATGACCGAGAGGAGAGAGTATCAAAAAGCAACTGCCCTCAAGGGAGTCTACAAATCAAGTGTTATTTTTGTGTCTCTGCGGAGGGCGTGCAAAATTCTCTTCTTGGGTAATAAAGGACCTTGGCTGCTGTGAGTTTCCCAGGCTGCGTGGCTGTGGTCAGGTACTTTTAATCCCTGACGTTTTGCCAGTGACTCTGGCTGGCGTCTTTGGAGGTAGGGCACGGCAAGATGGGAGACAGAGAAATTCCTGTCTTGCCGTGTCCTACCTCTGAGGATGAAAGCCTTGACTGTCCAGGAAAGCCTTCAGTCCAATAAAGGACTTTCTGCATCAGCAGATGACATTCCCTTTTAGTGCACGTGTGGGACAAACAAGAGAGCACTGAAAAGGCCAGCTCGGATTCAGACCCACCCAGTTCAGCATCCTGTTCCCCATAATGGCCGGACAGAGGTGGAGGGCCCATGTCTCAGTGGGAGAGCCTCTGCTGGGCATGCAGAAGATCCCAGGTTCAATCCCCAGCATCTCCCATTGAAAGATCAGTCTCCCATCAAGGTCAGTCAGAAGGCAGCAGTTCTCCAAGGCCTCAGGCAGAGGTCTTCCTCATCACCTCTTGCTAGAGATGCCAGGGATTGAACCTGGGGCCTTCTGCCTGCCAAGCAGAGGCTCTCCCACTGAGCCATGGCCTCCCTCAATAGTGCCCAAGGTCTCAAGAAGAGGTCTTTCCCGTCACCTCCTGCCTGTTCCTTTCAACTGGAGATGCCGGGAACAGAACCTGGGACCTTCCACTAGGCCACAGCCCCTCCCCTTCTCCTTTTTCTCCGATGTTAGGGAGACTATCAACATTACATACCATTGTCTCCCACGCTTCCACCCCTCCATGGCACCACAAATAGGCACACCAGTTTCAGAACAGCGGATAGGCCGGATTCATCCACCGCGGCGTTCTGTAATCCAGTTTCAGACGCCCGCCAGCCTGACGAAGGTTGCTCACAATCCTCCTGGGATTGGAAATCCCACAGGTCAATGGCACCTTGCGTGTCCAAGTCCTTTCTTTGGTTTGTCCTCCAGGACAAATGGCAGCCAGTCAAATTCCTGGGCTGACCTTGAGTTCTCGAACGACCGGGGATTAGAAAAACTTTGTTCTCCAAGAAACATGAAATTGGGTAGGGGGTGGGATGTGGGGAAGGGCAGGCTGAAGACAGCAAAGGAATAGGCCTGTGGAATTCCCTGCTACGAGGGCGGAGAGAGCTCTGAGAGAACTGTGACTGGCCCAAAGCCACCCAGTCTGCAGCATGTGAAGGAAGAGTGGGGAATCGAACCCAGTTCTCCAGATTAGCACTGCCATCCTTAACCGCTGTACCACACTGGCTCTCTTTAAAGAAGTGTTTGACAAATTAAAGAAGATGATGGTTGTTAGCCACAATGACTGAGTGGAACCTCCATGTTCAGGGGCAGCAATCAGTTCTTAGAGTGGGACAAAACAGATGTTAAAAAAATCCCCCTCCCCCCGGTTGCTGTATGGTTCAGGTTTTGCAGGGAGAACTCCAACGGAAAGCACCGTCTGGGAAGTCTGGAGGAGTCAGGTGGTACGATCTGCCAGGGATCCTTTAATTAAATAATTAATCTGGCTGTGCTTCGGGGTCTTCCCTTTGGCTTCCTAAGGGCCGTTTTGTACCTCCCAAGCACCAGTAGACTCCGCCCCCCAGTTTCACAGGCACCACCCCCAAGTTCCTAGGTTCTCCCCAAGTTCTCTGAAACCACCCTTTGCACACCTGCAGAAACTAAAGTTGCCCAACCAGTGTATTGGGGTACAGCAGTGTTCCTCAAGAGCTCCTCAGATGTACCATGGCATGGGGGATTCCCAGATAGTAACCACAGCAGCCCACTTTCTTCCCATGTGGCAGGTCAAGTTGACCCAGTAGGTCTTCTGTTGGGCATCATGGCTGTCATGAGTGGGGAGAAGCATATTTTTATTGGCACGTGGGGCATTGCAAGCAAAGTGTGGTAGGGTGAGATGATGGGGACATTTTCTTTCTTTTCTTTATTTGCAAATTTTATTTTATTTATTTGCATATGGGGGCATGATGGGCATGTAGCCAGCTAATATCACTTCCGTGGTACCTCAAGGCCTGAAAAGATGCCAGGTGTATCTCCATGGTCAAAAAGTTGATGAGGGCTCTTCTATGGTGAAGGCCATAGAGACTGGGGGAATTCCTAGAGGGTCGCTGAGGATTTGATGTCTCTTTTGGGTCAGGGCTGGGAGAATGTGACTTCACTTCCAGGGCGTAGTCTGCACGGGGTTTTTTACCCACTCCCAGCTAACGAATAAATTCCTCCCATCTACACTGAATTCAATTTCCACTTTGATTTTGGGCGCTTTAGATTTTCCCTCTGCAATGTGCATGATTGATCCAGAGTGACTCTACCTTTTCCCTGCGATATCTAGAAATGGTTATAACCCTCGATATTTAAAAAATTGGCATCAGTAAATGTGCCGATCTATGCTTTTTGCGATTTAACTTCCTGCCTTTTGTCTCCAACGCTGTAGCAAAGCAATCTTCCCTGATTGGCCAGGGCGTCAGTTCAAAGACTTCCTGGTTCCCAGTTGCAAGGCTTCCCTTAAAGTGACTGCGCTCCAGAAGCCCACACTTCTCTCAGCAGAGATTTGCCTCTTGAATTTATTCCCCCTCCTCTGCTGTCTCCAATCCTCTCCCCTCCATCCATCGTTCAAAAAAAGAGACTCTTGCTGCGCTCGGCTCCCCTCCCAATAATGAGCTTCCCCAATCAACTGCAGAACACTTTCTGTCTCAATTGGGGGGTGGGGGGATAGAGGACGACCCGAGTTCAAATCGATCTGAATTCAGCAGGATCCACAATGGAAAAAACAAACTAAGTGCAGAAGCAGCCCAGGTGATGGTGTACGAATCCCTACAGCATCTATGGTCTTTCTATACCAGGGGGAGTCAAACTGCGGCCCTCCAGATGTCCATGGACTACAATTCCCAGAAGCCCCTGCCAGCATTCGCTGGCAGGGGCTCCTGGGAATTGTAGTCCATGGACATCTGGAGGGCTGCAGTTTGACTACCCCTGTTCTATACGGTTTGGGGGAATTCTTACAGCTTCATCTTGAAGTTTTCCCCCTCTGCCCATATTTCTTACACTCTTCAGATATCAGGGATGGGTGACTGAGGCCAAGAGCAGGTGTTTGGTCACCGGGTGTGGGAGAGAGAGCATTTGTGTTGTTGTCGCTACCAATAAGGCCTCTGGCTCTCTTTCCTGCTCTCTCACAATGGGGCCACCAGGCGCCTGGATAATCGCCGCTATTTTCTCCACAGCTGAGTACAATGCTGTGGCGGGGGAGGCCAAAAATAAAAATCAAAGACTGACATCATGCAACCGGTATCCCATAACTCCGTTGTTGGGTTTGAGGCAGAATATACTGCACCCGGACTCAGAAGCATTGAATCAACATGCATAACAATTCCAGGTCGCTCCATCGGCCAGGTCCATCTAAAGGTCTCCCGAATTTGGTTTCTTCCTTAAAGTTTCTGAAACTGAATTACTGGCCTGTGAGCAGAATAAGCATAAAGGGCATTTGAATCTGTGCAATAAAATCAGAGTCCAGGAGCACCTTTAAGACCAACAAAGATTTATTCAAGGCGTGAGCTTTCGAGTGCAAGCACTCTTCCTCAGACTATGAACTCCCTTCATGACAGTGGGAATATGTAGTAAAAATTAATTCTGTTAAATTAGTAAACTGTGTCACACATTCAAATACAGCCATATGATCATTCTTTGCCAAAACAGCCAATCAGCCCCCTGGAATTCAGTTGTGGTTCACAAAAACATAGGAGAAATAAAACTGTCTATGTCAGTGATCAAAGGCTCCCACCCCACCATTTGCTGCTGGCTCCATCTGTCTCCATACAAGTGTGAAACATTCCTGAAAGGGAATTGCTGGCTGGTAACTATTTCCTCCCAAGACCAGGGAGCTAAACTCAAAATTGCATTACACTACCATCACATCACCTTAAAGTCACTTTATCACAAATAAAATAAATCGTGAGGAATATGGATACACAAGTTAAGCAAGGTTAGCATGAAGAGTGAGATAAGAAAACCTATATCCTTGTTGAGTCCAGGGTACGTTATAGTTTTGATCTGTGCAGTTTCCAAGGACGCTGCGGCATTTCCCAGCTTCCGACTCTAAGCCTGGGTAGATACCTTGATTGGGGTGACAATCCTGTGCAAGGCAAACGGATGAGGGGGAGAAGCTTGGTAGGGGCTGAGCAGAACTTGGTGCAAGAGCTTCCCATCTCTGCAAACTACTGGAGGAATCAGTGCAACGACCTGCTCTCATCCAAGTGCCTTTGTCCAAAAGGTACAGGGAACAGAAGGCAAAGGCCTCTGGTTCGAAACAGCGCCGCGGGGAACAGAAATTGTCAAAGTGGAAGGAAGACAGAGAACTGGAGGAATCACAAATGGTAGGAACCTTCATAGGCCTGAAAGCCTTGGGGAGGGGGAGTCCTATTCCCCTCCTCCACTTCCTCACCAGGCCTGCTGTCCCTCCCTGGCTCTCGTGCAGCCGAAGCTTGGCCCTGCTGCAGCTCCCGGCTCCAGTGCAGCCACTACAGCTCCAAGGTTGTGCCATGACTGCTGCTGGGCCCGGTGCAGCTCCGGGGCTGTACTGCAGCCACTGCCAGGGCACAGCTCCACAGGGGTGGTTGGCCATTGCCTGCCACTGTGTAGCAATTCTATAGTATGCACGGGGCTTTTTACCTGCTCCGAGCTGGAATAAATCACTCCCGTCTAAACTTAATCCAGTTTCCGTTTTGATTTGGGGCGTTTTAAAATTTCCCTCTGCAACATGCATGCTTGATCCAGAGTGACTTTACCTTTCCCCCACAATATCCTGGAGTGGATATAAGCCTCGATATTTGAAAAATCGCCATGAGTAAGTGCAGATTTTTTGCTTTTTTCAAATTAACTCCTTTCTCCCTGCCTCGCAGCAAAGCAGTCTTCCCTGATTGGCCAGGGTGTTAGTTCAAAGACTTCCTGATTCCTGGTTGCAAGGCTCGTCTTAAATTGCGAGATTTGCCTCTTGGATTTATTCCCCCTCTGCTGAACCCGGTGACCCGAGTTCAAATCGATCAGAATTCAGCAGGATCCACAACATAAAAAAGTGCAGAATCAGCCCAGGACTTCCTCAGTGACCTCCCATCCAAGCCGGGCTTCCAAATTCTGACCCAATCAAGCTAGCCTGGGCTAGCCAGATCAGGACTTTTGAGCTGACCACAAGAATCTAAACGCAGCCGTAGCGCTACACAAGGGTGTTACGAGACCACCTGTCTTGTATCCATTCCTTTCCCAGCAATCATCCATCACAACTAATTGTCGGTACCAGTACTGCCTGTTCATCACCCTGACACAGTGTTGTGTTTCTGTTCGTAATTGCCTGGATCCTGGCCACCGGTGCTGCGTAAATCCCATTGTTTCCGCCAGGTAAATTGGCACATACATGGATATTTCGACAGAGGATTTAGCAAACCTTCACCCTGGCATGCTTGGAATGCCGTTAGTAGCCACACAATGAAAGCCCTTGACAATTCCTTCTCCTGAAACCCTCCTTCTGTGACTCCTGTCCCATTGGTTGCGTGTGGACTGTATCTGGAGATATAGTTATTCAATGGGTCATCTGTTTTTCTCTTAATTCCTTCACTATCTTTTGTTTTTCTTATGTGACCTGGAGAGTGTTCCCTCATGGACTATCTTGTGTGTGGCGGGGAGTGTGTGTGTGTGTGTGTGACTGTTTGTGTCAATGGCCATTTTGCGTTATCTTCCTCCAGGGGACTGGGAATCGCTTCTGTCTCCCCTTGCCATTTGGAAGAGTCTTTTAAAACCGACCCACCCCAAGATTTCAGGAACTCACCCCAGGAAAGTGGAGGAGCTGAACAACAGGCAACGATGTGGGTTTAGAAATCAGCAGGTCGTGCAGGCCGTCTTAACCGACGGAGAGCAATTAGATGGATTTTATTTGCGTAACCTCGGCATTCCGGTCTCTTTTGGTTTGTTGAGCAATGCAGACTGAGAGAAAGAAAAAGACCATTGCTTGCCTCTGGCCTACATGCTGCGACTATTTATTCCAGCAAACGTAGAATCATAGAGCTGGAAGGGACATCCAGGGTCATCTAGTCCAACCCCCCCCCATGCAGAATGCAGGAAACTCACAATGACCTGCCCACCCACAGTGACCCAATTCCATGCTTAGATGATGCCACCTCCTAAAAAACAAACAAACAGAATCCATGGCCAGTCTGGCCTGAAGGAAATTTGCCTCCCATAGAATCATAGAATAATCAAGTTGGAAGGGGTCTCCTGGGTCATCTAGTCCAACCCCCTGCACTGTGCAGGACACTCACAACCCTCTCGCTCATCCATTGTCACCTGCCACCCCCTTGAACCTTCCCAGAATCAGCCTCTCCGTCAGATGGCTACCCAGCCTCTGTTTAGAAATCTCCAAAGATGGAGAACCCACCACCTCCCGAGGAAGCCTGTTCCACTGAGAAACCGCTCTGACTGTCAGGAACTTCTTACAGGTGATAAGATGGAATTTATTTTGAATTAATTTAATCCCATTGGTTCTGGTCTGTCCCTCCAGGGCAAGAGAGAACAACTCTGCTCCATCCTCTCCATGGCAGCCTTTTAAATACTTGAAGATGGCTATCAGATCCCCTCTCAGTTGTCTCCTCTCCAGGCTAAACAGGCCAAGCTCCCCCAACCTTTCCTCCTACGTCTTGGTCTCCAAACCCCTCACCCTCATTGTTGCCCTCCTCTGGACACTCTCCAGTTTGTCAACATCCCTCTTCAACTGGGGTGCCCAAAACTGAACACAGGACTCCAAGTGAGGCCGAACCAGAGCAGAGCAAAGCGGTACCATCCCCTCCCATGATCTGGACACGATACTCCGTTTGATACAGCCCCAAATCCCATTTGCCTTTTTAGCCACCGAGTCCCACTGCTGTCTCATGTTCAATGTATGATCTACCTAGACTCCTAGATCCTTTTCGCACATGCTACTGCCAAGACAAGTCTCCCCCATCCTATATTGGTGTATTTGGTTTTTCCTACCTAAATGCAGAACTTTGTCTCGATCCCAAAGTGGTGATGGGCATTTCCCTGGGCATGCAAGGAAGGGCCACAAGAGCCAAGCTCAGCCTTAACTAGATAATGTCGCCATATGGGTGAGGGGTAGGGCTACCAGCTCCTCACTGGGAAACTCTTAGAGATTTGGGAGTGTCAAGACTCTGTTCACAAGTTACCTGTTTCCTTGTTCCCATGGTCCCCTCCCCACTTGACATGTTAGTATGCTTTCAGTTTACAACTCTCTCCTCGCAGTCTCAGGGCAGCTTGCGCAGTAAATTAAAAAACGATACAATGGATTGAAGTTTTAGAATACATTCGAACAATCAGTGTGCATCTATGTACATTGCTCCTTCTCTCTGTGTAAGATGGTTGCAGCGGGCCAGGCAGAACAGAGGAATAACGGAGTGTCCCAGCTTGGTAGTCCTTCTATATTAGCATTTGTAAGAGGGCAGGCCGAGGTAAGTCAGGAAAGCAACTAAGCTGACTCCCCTCCCCTGCCCGTTTTCTGCTCAGGCAGAGACACAAAGGTTTTAAAACTCAGTCTGAAGTTTTTGCTCCGTTCAAATCTCTAAAGAAAAAAAGGGCATTTCCTCATGCCGACACTCCCCACCGTCCCCGGTTCTTCCTCCTTTGTGCCCAGGTAGACGTAGAATAAATCTGTTCCTTACGTTGTGGCACAGGGCTCCTTCTCGTTTCCGCAGAGAAAAGGGTTGTCTCCCTCTGTCCTGGCACGTTTTATGACACACACGAGATGCATTCTCTATGCAGAGTAAAACAATAGCTGAGAGCAGTGTTCCTAGAAATTACGTATTTTAGACGGTGGCGCTCCAAAAAGAAACAGTAAACCAGTATTTGTTGGGGCAACACCTAAAAGATTTCCCTTGACCACCCAGCTATCCTTCATAATTGGTTTTAGATTTATAAAAATCCAGATGGATGGATGGATGGATGGATGGATGGATGGATGGATGGATGGATGGATGGATGGATGGATGGATGGATGGATGGATGGATGGATGGATGGATGGATGGATGGATGGATGGATGGATAGATAGATAGATAGATGTTCATTATTTAACATTATTGATTGACCACCAAGAAAGACCCAGTAGGGTCGAAACGCACTTGGTCTGTTCATGTGCAGTTAGATCTGCACAGTTTTTTTAAAATATATTTATATATATAATTTTTACTTTGTGTTTAACCTAATATCGGTGCACTTTTATAGATAATCTTTAAAATGTTATATTGGTTTATAGCTCGGCTTTTGAGTTCCTGACTTTGTTAAGGTTGGGCTTTTGTTCCCTTTTTGGTTTTACGTTCTCTGCCGGCGCCAAACCTGGGATGGGCCCTTTTCCCGGCGCTACTTTGATTTACAGAGTTACAGAGTTTGATTTACAGGGTGTCAGTACAAGTCTGTTCTTGAAGGTTCCTCCTCCTGCCAGCTTTGCCCTACCAGAGACTGCGGGAAAATGTGCAAGTCGGCCTGAGCAGAACTGATGTGAAGCTGGCATCTCCTAGGCCGAATCCTCCAGAACTGGATTCTTCTGTGGAGCAGAGAAACCCCAGGCGAAGACTCTGAGGGTGGATGGATGGAGTGCCTAAGAGCAGGGGTAGTCAACCTGTGGTCCTACAGATGTCCATGGACTACAATTCCCAGGAGCCCCTGCCAGTGAACGCTGGCAGGGGCTCATGAGAATTGTAGTCCATGGACATCTGGAGGACCACAGGTTGACTACCCCTGCCTAAGAGCACTGTGAAATTGGCTTAGGGTTAATCCCTGAAAAGGAAAACAAAAACCCAACCTGACAAGACAAGACTGTGTTTCAAGTGCAAATATTTGCTGCAGTTGTGTACGCATGACGGACGATGTTAGCCATTCAGTCATGTCCGACTCTTGGCCATCCCATGGCACAGCTGCTGCCACGTTACACGATCCTGTGCCACCTTCCTCAGCCGGGCAGTGTTCTGGCCAGTGGCCATTCTGATCGTGTCCAGCCACTGCGGTCTTGGTCGGCCTGGTTTCCTTTTACCACTGACCAGTCCGTAAAACCACTCTCAGAAAACATGGGGGAACAGTGCCTGGAAGAAGAGCTGGGGGTTTTATGCCCTATTTACTTCGTGGAGGGCTTCTACTGTGGCTTACAAACCCCTTTCCCTTCCTCTTCCCACAACAGACACCTGGCAAGATAGGTGGGCTGAGAGAGCTCTAAGAGAACTCCTATGCAAGGACAGCTCTTAAGAGAACTGTGGACAGCCCAAGGTCACTGATCTGTGGAGAAGTGGGGAATCAAACTAAGCTCTCCAGATTAGAGGCTGCTGCTTTTTACCTGCTCCACCATGCTGGAAAGCAAATTGAGCACTGAAAGGGAAAAAAATAAACTCAGAACAAAAAAGGAAACCTGACAGTCATGCACAGGGAAAGCGTGAGAAAACACCTGAATATAATAGGGCTGTAATGCCTCAAATTCTGTAATTCCTCAGTAGCCATGACGTTTGCCTTCGTGGTTAGCTGATAATGATACGTTCTTACGGTGATGCATACCTGCAGATAAAATGCTGGGCCACCTGCTTGGTTCCTTCCTTCATGCATCTGGTGGATTGTCTGGAATTAGAACGGCAGGGCAGAGGGGCTGAGGCCTCAGAAGAACCTCAGAAGAGCCCTGCTGGGTCAGACCACTGAAGGTCCATCTGATCCAGTGTCCATTCTCAGCTGGTGGCCAACAAGTTCCTCTGGAGGGCCAACAACAGGGCAGAGAGAGGCAGAAACCTTCCTCTGATGTTGCCTTTGGACAAGAGGTTTAGAGTCTCTGAATGGATATAGGTGCATATGTATGTATGTATGTATGTATGTATGTATGTATGTATGTATGTATGTATGTGTATGTATTGCAAGGCGAACAAACCGGTCAGTCCTAGAGGAGATCAGCCCGGACTGCTCTTTAGAAGGCCAGATCCTGAAGATGAAACTCAAATACTTTGGCCACCTCGTGAGAAGGAAGGACTCCCTGGAGAAGAGCCTAATGCTGGGAGCGATCAAGGGCAAAAGAAGAAGGGGGCGACAGAGAATGAGGTGGCTGGATGGAGTCACTGAAGCAGTCCTAGAGGAGATCAGCCCTGACTGCTCCTTAGAAGGCCAGATCCTGAAGATGAAACTCCAATACTTTGGCCACCTCATGAGAAGGAAGGACTCCCTGGAGAAGAGCCTAATGCTGGCAGCAATCGAGGGCAAAAGAAGAAGGGGGCGACAGAGAATGAGGTGGCTGGATGGAGTCACTGAAGCAGTCGGTGCAAACTTAAATGGACTCCAGGGAATGGTAGAGGACAGGGCCTGGAGGATCATTGTCCATGGGGTCGCGATGGGTCGGACACGACTTCGCACCTAACAACAACAACAACTATGTATATGTATATGTATATGTATATGTATATGTATATGTATATGTATATGTATATGTATATGTATATGTATATGTATATGTATATGTATATGTATATGTATATGTATATGTATATGTATATGTATATGTATACGTATATGTATATATATAGAGAGCCTCTTGTGGTGCAGAGTGGTAAGGCAGCAGACATGCAGTCTGAAAGCTCTGCCCATGAGGCTGGGAGTTCCATCCCAGCAGCCGGCTCAAGGTTGACTCAGCCTTCCATCCTTCCGATGTTGGTGAAATGAGGACCCAGCTTGCTGCTGGGGGGTAAATGGTAATGACTGGGGAAGGCACTGGCAAACCACCCTGTATTGAGTCTGCCATGAAAACGCTGGAGGGCGTCACCCCAAGGGTCAGACATGACTCGGTGCTTGCACAGGGGATACCTTGACCTTTACTTTTACCTTTATGTATATATGTATATGTATATATGTCATGTGATTATTGCCTAGATCAGAATGAGTCTGCTTTGAAAACATCACAGCTAGTAGCCAATAGGCCCTTCTCTGCAGCTGAGTCACCAACCTCTGAGTGGTGGGATTAAAACTGACCTGCAGACAACCAAAGCACACTCTGGGGCAGGGGTGTACCTCTCCAAACTGTAGCTCTCCAGGCGTCCATGGACTACAATTCCCATGAGCCCCTGCCAACATGATGCTGCCAGGGACACGTGGGAGTAGTAGTCCATGGCCATCTGCAGAGCCACATTTCCCGCCCCCCCAACCCAGCCCTCCCCGGAAATCCCCCCCCAATCTCCAAATATTTCCCAACCAGGGAAAGCACCCCTTGTTTGCAGCTATGTGTACGCTTCCCTCATTTCTGGTGGAGCTCTCAGAAAAGCTGTGGAGCCAGTTTTTCCAGAGCTCGGGAGATAAAATTGGAAGGTGGTTTGCGAGACAGTTGTGGCAACATTGAACTTTCTGTGTTGGATGTCAGGGATTTTCCTGTCCGTCCCCGTCCCCCCCGGCCACTGGCCACTGTGGTGTCTTGGTTAAGGGCAGTGGACCTGCGAATCATATAGATTTTATTGTTTATAGCCAAAGGCCATTACGGTAAATATAGAAATATACAATTAAAATCAATATCTGATCAGCCTCCGGCTGAACGGGGAACAAGGGAATCAGATAATTAGAATTGTGTAACATATGAGCGCCAGCCAGCTATTAATTATTATTGTTACTATTATTGTATATCATTGTGTGGGGCGATTTTATGGGTTTTATTTATTTATTTATATTTTTATACCGCCCTTCCCTACGGCTCTGGGCGGTTTACATAAAACAATTGTGAACATTCACATAGAACACGATCAAAATCAATGTAACAGTATAACAATGACAACAACACACCAACTGGAACCATTAGAACGGCACTTCAACAATAACTTGACAATCCCTCAGTAGGTTTGGTCCCTCAGTCTAGGGGGCACCTGTAGGTGTTGTGGCTCAGTCAGCCCCACCAAATGCCTGGTGGAAGAGCTCCCTTTTGCAGGCCCTGCGGAATCGTGGAAATCCCGGCAGGGCCCTGATCTCTTTGGGGAGCTCATTCCACCGAAAAGGCCCTGGTCCTTGTTGAGGCCCGATGTGCCTCTTTAGGGCCAGGGGTCCATAGCCGGTTGGAGGTGCCGGAGCGTAGAGCTCTTCTGGGGGTATAGGCAGGGAGGTTTTAGTGGAAATGATCCGCACCCCCTGCACTCCCAATGAATTAAAGCCAGGTAGAGAAAAGCAGCATATAAGAACGAACTCTTCTTCTTATGCTTCTTCTTCGCACAGGGTGTCTGTTGTGGGGAGAGGGAAGGGAAGGGGATTGGAAGCTGCTTTGAGCCTCCTTCGGGTAGAGAAAAGCGGCATCTAAGAACCAACTCTTCTTTCCTTATTTCACCTCACCCTTTTCATAACTTGTGCATAGCAGAACACGTGTTTTGTCCCATGGAAGGTCCTGTGCCATGAAGCATGATGGGGAAAGAAGCACCTCTAGCTCATGTGGGCCCCCAATTTCCAGAGAAGAGACCAAAGGGGAAAGGAAACTGTCCACCCTCATGTACCCCATGTCATTTTATTTTAATATTTTTCAGTATACACTTCAGGACTTTGGCCTAGGGAGCCAATGGCCCCTGAGCATGTGCAGTGGGTTAATTTAAGCAGATATTATTAGCTGAAAAAGCTGCACCCCTCAGGCAGTCTGGCCTCCAGCAGTACATAGAAGGCCCAGAAATTTATTTTATTTTTATTTGTTTATTCAATTGTCATGGAACCCTCCGTGGTGGCCTTGGGTTCAGCTACTCTGAAGGACGTTTGTCCATCGATGGTTCTTTTTTGACCATGCCATGGAATCGTTCTCTGTGTACGGACACCTCCTCTGGATCAATAGTTGCTGTCCTCTCTGACCTAGAAGCTCTCTGGGTGACCTTGGGCCATTCACACTCTCTCAGCCTCACAGGGTTGTTGTGAGGATTGAATCTAGAACAACGAAAGCCACTTTGGGTCCCCATTGGGGGAAAGGTGGGGCACAGAAGAATTACATCCATTAATTCATATTTTGATATTTAAAAAAAATTAGCAAGGATCTCAAACCTGGACATGAGGTCAGAGGGCTGCACCGCCCATCTCCTGAGTCACAATGCAGCCTAGGACCCTCCCCGACCTCACAATGCCCCCACCCACACAATCCCTCAGGCCACACCTATAAAAGGCCACCCTTTCAGCCTCCCCTCTGCCCAGGGTTTAAGATGATAGTGCAGGCGGAGAGCTGGCTGCCCAGATTGGAGCCGAGAAGGAATTTTTTACTGGGATCCTGCCCACGTTGGCCTGGACTCAGGTTTTTCGCCTTCTCTGCACTGTCCTCATTGGTCAGGGGCCCCGAATTGAGAGGCAACTAGCCAATGACTTAAAAGGTGGGCCTAAAACAAATCTAAACCTAGCCCAATAAAATAGCATAAATTTAAGCTTATTACAGTGGTCCTGTGTCTTTCTTTACTGTGTGCTGTTCTCTGTTTTATAATGTGTGGATGATTGGGAGGGGGGGGCTGGGAAACCAATGGGTTGGGAAGGGGAGGGTCCTCCGCGGGGATCAGGACCAGGGAGTCAACACACCAAAAGAGCCATTTTCTACAGGAGAACAGACCTTGGTCATCTGGATATCAGTTTTAACAGCAGAATTTCTTCAGGTACCGCCAAAGAGAAGAATCAACTGTAGGGCAGTCCAATAAAGTTCTGGTTATAAAATTTTCAAAACTTTTTCCTGTGTGTATTTTGTTGCAGACCAAATCAAAGTCAACCGGAAACCGGGTCCCAGGTGTTTACTCTCGTTTTCAGAAATCAGGAGCCTTCATCAGTGGCTCACTCCCAATCTCTCTCCAAATATTGACAAATTAATAATCCATAGTGGGATTCTGACCCTGAATATTTGTACCCCACAGGTTAAACATACCTCAGTCTCTCTGTTGTATCTAAATATACTTTCACTGCATTTGAATTTTCTAGAAAGTGGGGTAATACTTTATCAACAAATGCCTGATACAAATTCAACAGGCTTATCAGATACGGTAAAACAGAATATCCTCATGGGTCATGTGTGTGTGTGTCTGTGGTATCACCAAAGAGAAGAATCAACTTTAGGGCAGTCCAATAAAGTTCTGGTTAATATAACATTTTCAAAACCTTTTCCTGTCTCAGACCAAATCAATGTCAACCCGAAAACAGGTTTTTACCCTCATTTTCAGAAATGAGGGGGCCTTTAAGGGCTCCTAATCCCCTGTTTAGGGTAAGTCCAATTGCTGGTGGAGATTTAGGGGGAAGGGAAGAATGGGGTTAAGGTCAGGAGTGTTGAGAATTCATTCTTACAAGGAATAAGTAGAGGGGAAGGTCAAGTCCAGTCAATTTAAGCTGAAGGGTGAGCGGAAGGCCAATCTGATGGCTGATCAGATACATTGACAGGGTTCTAACAGGGACGTTTTCTGGGAGTAGGGGTGCCAGCCTCCAGGTGGGGCCTGGGGATCCCCTGGAATTCCAGCTCATCTCCAGACTACAGAGCTCAGTTCCCCGGGAGAAAAAGGCTGCTTGGGAGGGGGGATTTAGGGGTGCCAGCCTCCAGGTGGGGCCTGGGGATCCCCTGGAATTCCAGCTCATCTCCAGGTGACAGAGATCAGTTCCCCTGGAGAAAAGGGCTGCTTGGGAGGGGGGACCCTACCCCGTTGTATTCCACTGAGCTCCTTCCCAGACCCAAATCCCGCCCATTCCCAGCTCCACCCCCAAAGTTTGCAGGTATTTCTCATCTCTATCTAGGAGACTACAAGCTAAGACATCCAGTTGAAGAATTCTTCTTTATGAGGACTTTGGGATTTGTGTGGTGTGTGCGTGTAAAGCCTATCCTTTAGACTTTAAGTAAACATGATCAACTCTGTTGATATGTACTGTGTTTGTTTCCACAAGGAAAAAGAAAGCAAAAACTTGTTAACTGTTTTCTTAAGCCTCTGCAAGTTTATTTGCCAGCCCACCCCACAGGATCCATGAGCAGCGTAGGGCTCTAGACTCAGATCTGGAGAACTGGGTTTTATTCAACGAAGAAGGGAGAGAACCCCCAAAACATTAATGAATGACCCACAGGTGGAAGAAATTGAAACTGAAGGGGCTAACAATTCAAATTCTCCACATAAAACATTAAAATAACCCATTATAGAAAGAACGCAGGTATTTATTGCTAAAGGATTAAAATCGATTTAGAGGCTGAAACGGTAGCCTCAAAACACAATACAATTATACACAATACACAATACAATAATAACAGAGCTATAGGGAAGGGCCTCTTGTGGCGCAGAGTGGTAAGGCAGCAGACATGGAGTCTGAAGCTGTCTGCCCATGAGGCTGGGAGTTCGATCCCAGCAGCCGGCTCAAGGTTGACTCAGCCTTCCATCCTTCCGAGGTCTGTAAAATGAGTGCCCAGCTTGCTGGGGGGTAAACGGTCATGACTGGAGAAGAAGGCACTGGCAAACCCCCCCGTATTGAGTCTGCCATGAAAACGCTGGAGGGCGTCACCCCAAGGGTCAGACATGACTCGGTGCTTGCACAAGGGATACCTTTAGGGAAGGGCAGTATAAAAATCTAAATAAATAAATAAATACTCCAAACAAGGGCCATATGTGACCCTGACCATATGACTTTTGGGCGAATGGCCCAGACCAGGTTTGATTCCTCACTCCTCCTGCACATGCAGCCAGCTCGATAACCTTGGGTCAGTCACAGTTCTCTCTGAACTCTCTCAGCCTCACCTACTTCACAGGTGCCTCTTGTGGTGACAGCCAGTGTGGCATGGTGGTTAAGAGTGGTGGTTTGGTGAGCCAGACTTGCGTCCCCGCTCCTCCACATGAAGAAGAAGAAGAAGAGCTGGTTCTTATATGCCGCTTTTCCCTACCCGAAGGAGTCTCAAAGCGGCTTACAGTCGCCCTCCCATTCCTCTCCCCACAACAGACACCCTGTGAGGTGGGTGAGGCTGAGAGAGCCCTGATATCACTGCTCGCTCAGAACAGTTTTATCAGTGCCGTGGCGAGCCCAAGGTCACCCAGCTGGTTGCATGTGGGGGAGCGCAGAATTGAACCCGGCATGCCAGATTAGAAGTCCGCACTCCTAACCACTGCACCAAACTGGCTCTCATGTAGCCAGCTGGGTGACCTTTGGCCAGTCACAGTCCTGATAAGTGCTGTTCTCACAGAACAGTCCTGTCAGATCTCTCTCAGCCCCACCAACCTCATAGCCTGTCTGTTGTGGGGAGAAGAAAGGAAGGTGATTGGAAGCTGCTTTGAGACTCCTTCGGGCAGTCAAAAGTGGGGTATAAAAACCTACTCTTCTTCTATAGATGCCAAGGATCGAATCTGGGACCTTCTGCATGTCAAGTAGACACTACACCACACAGTCATAGCTGACGTTGGAGCTGAAAAAAAGGAACAGGAAGAAGAGCTGGGTTTTTTGTACGCTTTTCTCTTTCCGAAGGAATCCCATAGTAGTTTACAATTGCCTTCCCTTCCTCTCCCCGCAACAGGTTTCTTATGAGGCAGGTTGGGCTGAGTGAGCTCTGAGAGAGCTGGGACTGGCCCAAGGTCACCCAGCTGGCTGCATGAGGAGGAAGAGGAGCAGGGAATCAAACCCAGCTCTCCCGATTAGAGGCCACCCCGCCCCTTAACCACTACACTACCCTCCTCCTCCAGTTTGTCTACATCCCTCTTCAACTGGGGTGCCCAAAACTGAACACAGGACTCCAAGTGAGGCCGAACCAGAGCAGAGTAAAGCGGAACCATCACCTGCTGTGATCTGAACACGATACTTGAATTTTTTACTTGAATTGTACTCAATTCGGCCCCTGTTCAGGATTCTGTTTGTTTTCCATAATTCTATTGAACACGCTGCTTGATTGTTTTTTATATCCCACCAGGAGGTTGGCAGTGTGAATTTTAGGACCTGCCATCGCAGTGACCATCCTTCATATGTGGAGGCCGGGGGGGGGGGGAGCCAGCCCCTCCCGCATGTGCTCTTCCTACCCCCCCAAACACACACAATCTCCCATTCTCATTCGGGTTTGGTCTCCACGGCCAGGAGCCCCACCCTTCCTGCCCTTTGCTGGCTCAGCCCTTCTGCAGAATCATAGTTCAGTGAGACAGTGTTTGAGGAAGGGCTCTGAGTTGTGCAGAAGCCTTACGTCCAGAAGGGACCTCCTGAGTCATCTAGTCCAACCCCCTGCACTGTGCAGGACACTCCCAACCCTCTCGCTCATCCACTGTCACCTGCCACCCCCTTGAGCCTTCACACAATCAGCCTCTCCGTCAGATGCTCATCTTGCACCCCACTACACACACATACACACACACCCACACACAGACACACACGAGCATCCCTCCCCCTTCCTGCCTCAGATGCCAAAATTCATTTTGAAACTTGCCACTTCTGGATTTTTCAGTTCCCCAATTAAGGAAATGAAAGTTTAGAAAACAGACAAACATTTCCAGCAAAGATAGTGGGTTCTCCATCTTTGGAAATTTTTAAACAGAGGCACGGTAGCCATCTGATGGAGAGGCTGATTCTGTGAAGGCTCAAGGGGGTGGCAGGTGACAGTGGATGAGCGAGAGGGTTGTGAGTGTCCTGCACAGTGCAGGGGGTTGGACTAGATGACCCAGGAAGTCCCTATGATTCTCTATGATTCTATGAAAGAATTTAAGCAATAAGGTGGGGAGATGGATAAACTGCGGCTCTCCAAATGCCCAAGGACTACAAGTAAAATGAGCCCCTGCCCTGCCAGGAGCTCATGGTATTTGTAGTCCCTGGACATCTGGAAAGCTACTGTTTGGGTGCCCCCACCTTAAGAATTAAATGTGCCCCCCTCCCCGATGCCACAGGACCATCCCCAGCAGAAGAATATGCTTTTTAGATACACTGAACATTTTGCCTACTTTACGTAGGATCTCTGTGGGTCACAGGGTTACCAACTCCTGCTTGGTGTAGTGGTTAGGAGGACGGACTTCTAGTCTGGCGAGCCGGGTTTGAATCTGCGCTCCTCCACATGCAGCCAGCTGGGTGACCTTGGGATAGTCACGGCACTGATAAAGCCGTTCTGACTGAGCTTATCAGTCCCCGAACAGTTAGACCGTGATCGGGAAGGGCTCTGAATTCGTCGAAAGTTTATCGCCTTACGTCCAGAAGACTGCTGGGAAGATCGAGAAGGACTGGGATGTTTCTTTAAAAACTTCTCCCGCTGCTTTTCTGCAGGACTGTCACAGCAGAGCAAGAGTGGCAACATTGTACAATGTCCAAAGGAAAACTCCCAAGAGTTCAGGTTTTTTTTTAAACTGGTAATTATACAGCTTATTGATGCAGCTGAATGGCCAACCTGTCCTGCTTGCTGATGCCAAGCTAAATAAGTTCAGTTCCCATCAGTAGCATGTAAGTTTTTATTTTTTTAAACCCTGACTCCCCCCCCTCGCCCCCCCCCCCCATGCAGGCTCAAGAGCAGGGGTAGTCTGGGGGATGGCGGGTGAATTCCCTCCAGGCCAGGCTGGATTCTGGAGGTTTTCGGTGGGGGGGATCACTTGGGCATGAAATTGGGGTCCCTGCGGGTGGGCAGGTAGTTGTGAGTTCCTGCATGGTGCAGGGGGTTGGACTAGATGATCCTGGAGCTCCCTTCCAACTCTAAAATTCTAACCCTGTGAGGTGGGTGAGGCTGAGAGAGCCCTGAGATTACTGAAGAAGAAGAGTTGATTTTTAGATGCCACTTTTCTCTACCTGAAGGAGCCTCAAAGCGGCTTCCAATCGCCTTCCCTTTCCCTCCCCACAACAGACACCTTATGAGTTGGGTGGGGCTGAGAGAGCCCTGGGAGAACTGCCATGTGAGAACAGTCCTGAGAAAACTGTGGCTGGCCCAAGATCACCCAGCTGGCTGCTGGTGGAGGAATCAAATCTGATTCTCCAGATTACAGGCTACCGTTCTTAACCAGTTTATCCCGCTGGTTCTGCCCACAACAGACACCCTGAAAGAGCTCCAAGAGAACTGCAACTAGGCTAAGGCCACTGAGCTGGCTGCATGGGAAGGAGGAGTGGGGGAACAACGCTTTTCCAAAAATCGAAGCCGCCCTCTTACCCACTGACTCCACCCTGACTTCTCCCCTCCGCCCCCCTCCCCCCTCCCCCCTCCCCCCTCCCCCTCTCCTGTGATGCTGCGAGAGCTCGGAGAGAACTGCGACTAGACTCAGGTCAACCCAGCTGGCCGCATGCGGAGTGGAGAACGAGAACCAGCTCTCTCGATCCGAGCGCGCCGGTCTTATTGGCTTCACGCGGCTGGCTTCCGACGGCGCCCCCCCTCCCCTCCCCTCCCCGTCCGCCGCAGAATCGCTGGGCTCCGGCCGGCAGCGGCATGGCCGCCAGAGGGCGCGTGGTCCGACGGCGGGGCGCCGAAGGGAGGGCCGGGCGGAGGGCGAGGCGCGGCGGGGACGGAGCGAGACGGGCGCCGCCTCCACCTCCTCCTCTCCTCCTCCTCCTCCTGGTCGCCGTCGTCGGCCCGAGCGGGAAGCGGCGCTGCGCGGGGCCAGCATGGGACGGGTCGGCCGGCCGGGGCCGTGAGCGGCGGCTCCTCCGCGGCGGGAGAGGCGGACGGGTGAGTGGCGCGGGCTGTGCGGATCGGGGCTCCTGCCAGGGACCCCGAGGTGCCCTCCCACTTCCAGAGCACTTTGCAAGGTGCAAAGGGACGACGCCCCCCCCCCCCTCCCCGGCAGGCGACGGCTCGCGGGCTGGTGCCCAAACTGGTGCCCACGAGCCCCTGGCACTGCCCTGGTGCCCGCGACTCAGGGGGATTGCAGTGACCCTCCAAGGGTAAGCCAGGGGGTCCAGGTGTGGCTCTCTTTGGCCCCCCGGCTTACCCTGGAAGGGTTGGGTTTTGCCAGGGGGCCCTGCACCCAAAGCTTCTTGTGCTGCTGCTTGGGGACAACGCTGCCACCACCATCTATTCGGCGTGCATGAAAACCTCTTTACTCTCTCTCCTATGCACACACGTGCGTGTGCACACACGGAGAGAGACTTCACAACCTGATAGAAATGCACACCAGATGCACCTGTCAATGGGAGATTTGGGGAAATCTTGTCAGATGGGGTCAGCTTCCTTTGTGCAGAAGAGAGTCCGTCTGGCGTTTGGGATTAAGAAATGCGGACTCGAATCTGGAGAGCTGGGGTTGATACCCTGAGTCTCCTGTGTGTGCTGACAGCTGGGTGACCTTGGGACAGTTAAGTTCTCCCAGAGCTCTCTCAGCCTCACCTACCGCACAGGGTGTCTGTTGTGGGGAGAGGAAGGGAAAGGTGTCTGTAAACCATTTTGGAACTCCTCTGGATAGTAAAAAGCGGGGTACAAAAAGGAACATTTCTTAGAGAGTCAGCTTTGTTTGGAAGAAGAGTACTTATATGCTACTTTTCTCTGCTAGAAAGAGTCTCAAAGCAGATTCAAATCTCCTTCCTTTTCCTCTCCCCACAACAGACACCCTGTGGGGGAGGTGGGGCTGAGAGAGCCCTAATATTACTGTTCTATGAGAACTGAACTATCAGGGCTGTGATGAGCTCAAGCTCACCCAGTTCGCTGCATGTGGGGAAAGAGCAGGGAATCAAAACTGACTCACCAGATTAAAAGTCCTTGCTCCTAACCACGACACCAAGCTGGCTTTCAGTCATTAATGAGCAGTGTACTCTGATCTGGAGAACTGGGTTTGATTCCCCACTCTTCCTCCCCTGCATGCAGCCAGATGGGTGACCTTGAGCCAGGTCACAGTTCTCTGAGAGCTGTTCTGGCAGAGCAGTTCTGTCAGAGCTCTCTCAGCCCTACCTACCTCACAGAGTGCATGTTGCGGGGAGAGGAAGGGAAAGGGGTTTGTAAGCTGCTTTGGGACTCCCTCAGGTAGCCAGCTTGCTGTGGAGAGCAAATTTGGTGTAGTGGAGCACAGACTTCTAATCTGGCAAGCCGGGTTTGATTCCCCACTCCCCCACATGCAGCCAGCTGGGTGACCTTGGGCCAGCCACAGTCTTGATAGTGCTGTTCTGGCTGAGCAGTAATGCCAGAGCTCTCTCAGCCTCACCCACCTCACAGGGTGTCTGTTGTGGGGAGAGGAAAGGGAAGGTGACTGTAAGCCCCTTTGAGACTCCTTCGGGTAGGGAAAAGCGACTTTTCTTCTTCTTCTTCTTCTTCTTCTTCTTCTTCTTCTTCTTCTTCTTCTTCTTCTTCTTCTTCTTCTTCTTCTTCTTCTTCTTCTTCAAAAACCCTGGTTTGAATGGGGTGTTGACCTGTTGGCCCCTGTAATTGGATCAGGATCTGGGGGGCTCCCTGTTCGAATCCTCCCTCTGCCATGGGAACTTGCTGGGTGACCTGGGTCCATTCACAGGCTTGCAGCCCAGCCTACCTCACAGGATGGTGGTTCTGAGAGTAGAACGGAGGAGAACATTGTTAACCTGATTTGCGGGGGAAAGGCAGGGTGTCAGTGAAGTAAATCAATAGAAGTCAGATAGCAGGAACATTGCAAATATCTCTAGAAAAACCTACCAGCATGGCAGTCTCCCACTCAGAGAATCCCAGAGTGGGAAGGAGCCACAGAGGCCATCTAGTCCACCCCCTGCTCAGTGCAGGATCAGCCTCCAGCATCCAGGAGAAGGATCTGTCCATCCACTGCTTGAAGACGGCCAGTGAGGGGGACCTCCCCACCTCCTGAGGCAGCCCCTTCCACTGCTGAACTAGACTCCTAGAATCCCAGAGTGGGAAGGGGCCATGGAGGCCATCCAGTCCCACCCCCTGCTCAGTGCAGGATCAGCCTCCAGCATCCAGGAGAAGGATGTGTCCAGCCGCTGCTTGAAGACGGCCAGTGAGGGGGAGCTCCCCACCTCCTGAGGCAGCCCCTTCCACTGCTGAACTAGACCCATAGAATCCCAGAGTGGGAAGGGGCCATGGAGGCCATCCAGTCCCACCCCCTGCTCAGTGCAGGATCAGCCTCCAGCATCCAGGAGAAGGATGTGTCCAGCCGCTGCTTGAAGACGGCCAGTGAGGGGGAGCTCCCCACCTCCTGAGGCAGCCCCTTCCACTGCTGAACTAGACTCCTAGAATCCCAGAGTGGGAAGGGGCCATGGAGGCCATCCAGTCCCACCCCCTGCTCAGTGCAGGATCAGCCTCCAGCATCCAGGAGAAGGATGTGTCCAGCCGCTGCTTGAAGACCGCCAGTGAGGGGGAGCTCCCCACCTCCTGAGGCAGCCCCTTCCTCTGCTGAACTAGACCCATAGAATCCCAGAGTGGGAAGGGGCCATGCAGGCCATCTGTCCAGCCGCTGCTTGAAGACCGCCAGCTCAATAGTTTTTTTTAAGGGAGACCACCAAGGAAGGCTCTGCAGAGGAAGTCCTTGGCCAACCACCTGGCTTGCCTTGAGAGCCTCTTCAAGGACTTCTGAACCAATATGAGATTTATACCCTCATGGTGACCCTGTGAGAATGACGGCTGATCGGGAGGTTGTGATTGGCCCATGGACATCCCAAAAGCTTCCAGGAGCACACTCTGTTATTACGAAAGACAACTTTGTGTCTCCAACTTCTCTCGGATCCTGCACTGAGCAGGGCGTTGGCCTGGAGCATCCTTTCTCAACTTTTTTACGCTTGAGAACCCCGTGAAAGATTCCTCAGGCTTCGAGAAACCTCAAAAGTTGCCCAGTCGGGCAGAACATGGTTGGGAAGCAGAGCTGTGGACACGCCCACCCGGGGCCCCTCCCCTTCCCTTCCCCTCCGGACCCATCATTGGCCATTTTGGGAGGGCCATGTGGGTTGACATCACCATATATCCTCAAAGGTAAAGGTAAAGGTATCCCCTGTGCAAGCACCGGGTCATGTCTGACCCTTGGGGTGACGCCCTCTAGCGTTTTCATGGCAGACTCAATACGGGGTGGTTTGCCAGTGCCTTCCCCAGTCATGACCGTTTACCCCCCAGCAGCAAGCTGGGTGCTCATTTTACCGACCTCGGAAGGATGGAAGGCTGAGTCAACCTTGAGCCGGCTGCTGGGATCGAACTCCCAGCCTCATGGGCAGAGCTTCAGACTGCATGTCTGCTGCCTTACCAATCTGCGCCCACAAGAGGCGCAGATTGTAATATCCTCACATTACCCTTTAAATGTTCACGAAATTATAAAAATAGAACATTAATTAACTCACCCCCATTTGGAAACCCTTCCAGGGCTTCTCAAAACCCCAGTTGAGACAGCCCAGGCTCCATGGCCTGTCTGGCGCCTTCCAACTCTCTGATTCTGTTAAGCGTCTCAGTTGATTCGGTCACACAACCGACCGAGGGAACCGGCGGGGGAATTCCGGAGCGGTGCCAGGATTTTATCTCGGTTGGCATTTTCCCCGGGCTCCTAGCGATAGTAATCTCAGCGTGTCTCTCTGTCGGTTATTTTGATGTGCGGGTTTTAAATCTGTTGCGACTTGCTCCAGAGTCCCAAGATTGGAAGAGATGACGGTCAGATGCAGAAACACACAACCGCACATGCAATACCCGTGCCCAATTGAAGCAGGGTTCGGGTTGGTTCAAAGCAGCGTTGTGCTTGCGTTCAGCGGCGCCTTGAAGCCCAACCAAGTTTTCATCAAGGCTTCAAGGTGCTGCAGGATTCGAATGCTGTGCTCACAGAACACGTTGCCCCTCCCCAACTTCTGATTACAACACACAGACTCCAAATTCATTGTGTGTGTGTGGAGGGGAGGGGAGGGGGCGGAAATCAACCTGAAAACTTCGCATTTTGTGTCGTGGTTAATAGTTGGCAGCCTCAAATCTGGAGTGCAGGGCTTGATTCCCCCACATGCTTGAGACCTCCACATCCAGTTCTCTCAGAGCTCCCTCAGCCCCACCTACTTCACAGGGTGTCCGTTATGGGGAGAGGAAGGGATAGGTGTTGTAAGCTGCTTTGAGAGATGGGGCCTGCTTCCGGCATTCCGCAGGACCTGCAAAAGGGAGCTCTTCCGCCAGGTCTGCGGTTGAGGCCAGGGAGGTAAGGAAGATCAGGTTGTTCCTCCCCCCCCCCAAGCCAGGTGGTATCGATGGCCCCCCTCTTCCCACCTGCTGTTTTTTGGCAGGGGGATGGGTGATGTTTCTGTGCTGCTGTTATGTTTTACGTCTTAGAATCATAGAATCATAGAATCATAGAGTGGGAAGGGACCTCCTGGGTCATCTAGTCCAACCCCCTGCACAAAGCAGGACACTCACAACCCTCTCGCTCATCCACCGTGACCTGCCACCCCCTTGAGCCTTCACAGAATCAGCCTCTCCGTCAGATGGCTCTCCAGCCGCTGTTTAAAAATCTCCAAATATGGAGAACCCACCACCTCCCGAGGAAGCCTATTCCACTGAGGAACCACTACAACTGTCAGGAACTTCTTCCGGATGTTTAGACGGAATTTCTTTTGCATTAATTTCATCCCATTGGTTCTGGTCTGTCCCTCTGGGGCAAGAGAGAACAACTCTGCTCCATCCTCCACATGGCAGCCTTTTAAATACTTGAAGATGGTTATATTATTGTATTTTAATGCTTTTTTAAATTGGGGTTTTAGCTAAGGACAAATGTAACCCACCACGAGCCAGTCTTGGGAGTGGTGGAAAATAAATATTATTAATAATAATAATAATAATAATAATAATAATAATAATAATAATAATTATTATTATTATTATTATTATTATTATTATTATTATTATTATTATTATTATTATTATTATTATTATTATTATTATTATTATTATAACCTGAACTAGCTCTGGTTGATGTGCATGCAGGTAGATTGCACCATTGTCCAGTGTAACTTGTGAAGAGTGCTCCGTGCGTCTTCTAGCCCAAGGGGTCCCTCCTGAGCCTGAGATCACATCCAGAGTTCGGATACAGGCCGGTGGGTCCATGCGCAAAACACCTGCTGCAGGTAATGGGATGCAGGGGCCAGTCAGCCGAGGCCCAAGCATAGAGGAGAAGAGCAGCTTTCAAATTCCGTGAGAAAGAGGGGTGAGAAAACCAGCCCTGCCACTGCAACAAGGCGAGCCTGCAAAGCCAATACGTTCTTCAGTGGCCAATCAGAAGCCCTGAAAGGAAAGACCCCTGTCTGGCCCCACCCAGTTTCTAAAGAAGAAGAAGAAGAAGAAGAAGAAGAAGAAGAAGAAGAAGAAGAAGAAGAAGAAGAAGAAGAGAAGGAGAAGAAGAAGAAGAAGAAGAAGAAGAAGAAGAAGAAGAAGAAGAAGAAGGTGCCAAGAAAGAGTTGCTTGGTGATGTGGTGCCCCTGGGCACCGTGTTGGGGACCTCTGTTCTAGCGCTTGACTGAAGAAATTCAACCAACTGCTTTTGTTCCCTCCGTGTTGAATTAAACCAAGCATGATTTCCTTGAGATCCAGAAGCAGGCTTCCCTGGTGCTGTAAAGCAATCCCACTCCCCCCCCCCCAACATTACTGTGCCCTAGATCAGCGGTAGTCAACCTGTGGTCCTCCAGATGTCCATGGACTACAATTCCCATGAGCCCCTGCCAGCGTTTGCGGGGAAGGGACCTCAGTGGCCTAAAGTGCCTTATAATCCCCCTCCACAGCAACCATGTTCTTGAGGGGAAGGAGATCTCTGTTCCTTGGACAAGGGGTAGCCAACCTGTGGTCCTCCAGATGTCCATGGACTACAATTCCCACGAGCCCCTGCCAGCATACGCTGGCAGGGGCTCATGGGAATTGTAGTCCATGGGCATCTGGAGGACCACAGGTTGACTACCCCTGCCCTAGATCACAGGAAGCTCGTTTTTGCATGGTGATGCTGCCCACGCTCGTCGCTTTGTGACACCCGAGCTTTTGACAGATCCAAATTGTTGGCTTGCGAAAGTGTTGGCTCACTTTTCAAGAGCACAGGCCTCCGCTGTACAACCGAAATAGAGCCAGGCTGCGGTGAAACACGAACCCAGGATCGGGGAGCATCGTTAGCACAACCCGTCCTTACAGAAAATAGGGGCCGTAACCCTATCAACAGGTACAACCGAAGGGCCTGGTGATCGTCATGACTCCGTCAACACGAATCCTCACGCCCCGTTCCTCTCCGTTGGAAAATGTCGGTCTGCAGCCCACACAAAGCATCGATTCAGGCTGCTTCACAAATAGAGCCCGTTTGGGTTTCGTTCTTGCATTCAAGTGTCGGCCTTATTGTTCCACCCATCGCTGTGGCTTTTGTCCCTAGCTTGCACATTTCTTTGGATGCATTTTCGCTCCATTGAAAAGCAAGATTAGTGTAGTGGTTAGGAGAGCCAGCTTGGTGCAGTGGTGAGGAGTGTGGACTTCTAATCTGGCAAGCCGGGTTTGATTCTGCGCTCCCCCATATGCAGCCAGCTGGGTGACCTTGGGCTCCTCACAGCCCTGATAAAACTGTTCTGACCGAGCAGTGATATCAGGGCTCTCTCAGCCTTACCCATCTCACAGGGTGTCTGTTTGGGAAGAGGAAAGGTGATTGTAAGCCACTTTGACACTCCTTCAGGTAGAGAAAAGTGGCCTATAAGATCCAACTCTTCTTCTTCTTCAGTAATCTCAGGGCTCCCTCAGCCTCCCCTCCCTCACAGGGTGTCTGTTGTGGGGAGAGGAAAGGGAAGGCCACTTTAAGACTCCTTCAGGTAGAGAAAAGTGGCATCTAAGAAACAACTCTTCTTCTTCTTCTTCTTCTTCTTCTTCTTCTTCTTCTTCTTCTTCTTCTTCTTCTGCAATTGGATTGTGTATCCCCCTAAAATTTGGAGGATGATGGAGGGATCTAATATACAGAGAAATGCTTTACCTTTTGAATTTGTGCACGTCAGCCTGGGAAAGTGGTATAGCTAAAATAGCATTTTAAAAAGCTTGCGCAAATATAACGAGGGAAATTCAATACAAGCATACAGGAAGTGGTGCAACAAGAAAGTTCTATCTAACTGTCAGTCAGTCTGTCAGTCTGTCTGTCTGTCTATCTATCTACCCATCTATCTACCCACCTACCCACCTTCCACTTACCTATCTTTGAGAGCCAGTGTGTTATAGTGGTTAAGAGGGGCGGCTTCTAATCTGGTGAGCCGGGTTTGATTCCCCGCTCCTCCTCCGCATGCAGCTGGCTGGGTGACCTTGGGCCTGTCCCAGTCCTGTTAGAGCTGTTCTCACAAAACTGTCGTGTCAAAACGCTCTCAGCCTCACCTTCCTCCAGGGTCTCAGGCAAGGGTCTTTCCCATCACCCCCTGCCCGGTCCTTTTAACTGGAGATGCCGGGGATTGAACTTGGGACCTTCTGCGCGCCAAGCAGAAGCCCGTCCAGGAAGCCACAGTATTTCACATGTCCTGAATTGGGGGAAGGGGGGCCCTGGGTTGTGGGTGCTCTCTGTGCAGGGTGAGGTCCGTTCTTGTTCCCTGGAAGGGGAGATAGCAAGTTCCCTACACAGACCCAAGTTCTGTCCAGAAAGAAAAACCGGAAGCTCAACCCGTTCGCCTCGATCGGACTGTTACGTAAATCTCAGACTGCAAAGGAGAGACTTGCCAACCTGTCTCGATTGGCAAGTGATACGTTTTTAAGGGCTCATGTTTCCGCTGCCGGTAACCGCTGTGAAAAACCTTATCCTCTGGTGCCAGATAATGACACATTGTGGCTGCATTTGTCAAAATCATGATAGTTCTTTTGCTTCCTGCTTCAGGGCGAGGAACTCAAATAGGATTCACAGGCTAATCTCGGCGGGTCTGTGTTGGTCTGCTAGACGAGGTTTGTTCTGTATTCAGTGGGATATTGCTGGGGGTGGGGGTGGAGGGGGTGGCTTTGACTCAGGAACCAAAGAAGAGCCCTGCTGGATCAGGCCAGTGGTCCGTCTAATCCAGCCTCCCGTCTCCCACGGGGGCCAACCAGTTCCTCTGCAGGGAGTAGAGGTCAGGGCCTTTCCCTGGTGAGCATAGAAGAGCCCTTACAATTCTATGACATCTGGGGATCCACAGCTTGGCCGCCCCTGCTCTACATCCTCCAGCAGCGGATTCCACATTTGGATCCCTCGCTGTGTAAAGTTGTATCTCCTTTTCTCCATCCTGAACCTACTGCCCATCGGCTGCATTGATGACTCCCGAGTTCTAGTATTTGGGGAGAGGAAGAGAAAAATTCTCTTTGAGTGTTCTCTCCACCCTGGTCATCGTCATAATTTTATAAACCGTGATCTTGTCCCCCATTAATCTTCTGTTTTTCTAAACGGAAAAGCCCCAGACTCCAGACTCACAGCTCTCTGCCCTGACGGCACACAAGGATTCCGGGTGCAGCGAGGTGTCTGCTCTCGTCTGCCAGCAGTCTGACCGCAGGCCGGACATTTGCGTGGGGCTTATGATGTACGAATTATGCAGGGCTCAGGCCTCATCGCTTGTTGTGTTTCTCCAGGGGCCCTGAGTTTGTGGACTGGCCTTCTGATAACCAGGGAACAGCCATCGCTGGGTCTAAAAAGAAACTTTTAAGATTTGTTTTGTTTCTGTCGTCACAGTAACCCTCATTGTTCCACTTCTGTGTGCATCTGCAGTTCCTGATTTGGGCCTCTGTTCCGCAGGATGTTGGAGGGCGTTGTTTAAAATCAGGGTTACCGCTAAATGTTTTTTTTTTTAATCTTTCGATTTCTCTGTAAAAAACAAAGTTATTTTCTAATAGATAACGGCATACAGAAAAAGAAAGAAAAACAATTGCTAAATTTTACAAGCCTTTTAGGAATTCGTCCCCGTGTATTTGAAATCCTTCAGGAGGTCTTTGCTTTGCCATATTTGTTCACTTGGCCCAGTGGTTCTCAACCTGGGGGTTGGGACCCCTTTGGGGGTCAAACGACCCTTTCATAGGGGTCGTGGCAGGGCAAGCAGCTTGGCCGGGGGTGTTTGTGCTATCTACACAACAGCCTTGCAGGGTAGATCAAGATAGTGCGTTCGTCTGTCTGGAGCAGCGGAAAAGAGCGAGATCGGCATGGTGGGACAAGAGACAGAACTGAACCAAGACAACTCGGGAAGGGGCCATAAAAGCCATCTAGTCCCACCCCCTGCTCAGTGCAGGATCAGCCTCCAGCCTCCAGGAGAAGGATCTGTCCAGCCACTGCTTGAAGACCGCCAGTGAGGGGGAGCTCCCCACCTCCTCAGGCAGCCCCTTCCATTGCTGAACTAGACTCCTAGACTCCTAGAGTGGGAAGGGGCCATGCAGGCCATCTAGTCCCACCCCCTGCTCAGTGCAGGATCAGCCTCCAGCCTCCAGGAGAAGGATCTGTCCAGCCGCTGCTTGAAGACCGCCAGTGAGGGGGAGCTCCCCACCTCCTCAGGCAGCCCCTTCCATTGCTGAACTAGACTCCTAGACTCCTAGAGTGGGAAGGGGTCATGCAGGCCATCTAGTCCCACCCCCTGCTCAGTGCAGGATCAGCCTCCAGCCTCCAGGAGAAGGATCTGTCCAGCCGTTGCTTGAAGACCGCCAGTGAGGGGGAGCTCCCCACCTCCTTAGGCAGCCCCTTCCATTGCTGAACTAGACTCCTAGACTCCTAGAGTGGGAAGGGGCCATGCAGGCCATCTAGTCCCACCCCCTGCTCAGTGCAGGATCAGCCTCCAGCATCCAGGAGAAGGATCTGTCCAGCCGCTGCTTGAAGATGGCCAGTGAGGGGGAGCTCCCCACCTCCTCAGGCAGCCCCTTCCCCTGCTGAACTAGACTCCTAGAATCCTAGAGTGGGAAGGGGCCATGCAGGCCATCTAGTCCCACCCCCTGCTCAGTGCAGGATCAGCCTCCAGCATCCAGGAGAAGGATCTGTCCAGCCGCTGCTTGAAGATGGCCAGTGAGGGGGAGCTCCCCACCTCCTTAGGCAGCCTATTCCATGGCTGAACTAGACTCACAGAATCCTAGAGTGGGAAGGGGCCATGCAGGCCATCTAGTCCCACCCCCTGCTCAGTGCAGGATCAGCCTCCAGCCCCCAGGAGAAGGATCTGTCCAGCCGCTGCTTGAAGATGGCCAGTGAGGGGGAGCTCCCCACCTCCTCAGGCAGCCCCTTCCCCTGCTGAACTAGACTCCTAGAATCCTAGAGTGGGAAGGGGCCATGCAGGCCATCTAGTCCCACCCCCTGCTCAGTGCAGGATCAGCCTCCAGCATCCAGGAGAAGGATCTGTCCAGCCGCTGCTTGAAGATGGCCAGTGAGGGGGAGCTCCCCACCTCCTCAGGCAGCCCCTTCCCCTGCTGAACTAGACTCCTAGAATATCTCTATGCTCTGATGGGATTGAGGAACCTGCTTGGGCAGAAAGATCTTCGCATGCAGATTTGTCTTCTTCGACAGGGACACATCCTGTGACTCATCCAAATTTCCGAATGGGTTAAAATGTGATTGACAGTGAGTTTGTTTGAAAGCTGATCCGTGGCAGGGCTTGCCGAAAAATCCTTCTTGCCCAGGACTCTGTTGCAACTAGGGCCAGCCCCTTCAGCTGACTTCCAGATCTCCAAGGTACACTGCCTCTGTCCATGGAAGTTCCATTTCTCAGTTCTTATGACTGCTTGCTTTCGGTAGGCTGTGCTGCTGCAGTTTCCCTAACTGTTCTTCATTCCTTTCACGGCCAGTTCACCATCCCTAAATTGGGGGCAGTACATTTTGAGAGACCGTTCAAGGCCTTTTGGAACAAAGCTTTATGAGCCCTGAAAGGGAACAGAAGGCCAGAGCGGAGAAGAATACAGAGAAGTGATCCGATCCCAGAATACAGAGAAGTGATCCGATCCCAGCGCTGGTTTGGATGGCCACAGAACCGGTGAATGGAAATTGAAAACCGAAGGAGGAAGAATGAGGAAACAGGATGCTGCAGTTATTCCCCAAAGAAAGACTTGAAGTCTGCAGAACAGATTGTATTTCGCACTCAGCACTGAGCCTCCGAAGATGCAGAATCCGTGTTGCTTTCTAGGAGAGGAGGAGAGAATAGAGTTGTCCCCCCTCCCATGCTCTCCGTCTTTCAGAGCACATGAGAAAGCTCCTCGGGTCGCCCACAGCTTTACTGGTTCTCAGAACTCGTGTATCGGCCGTCCACCTGGGAATGGTGTCCCCATGTCACAACGATCCTAAGTTGGTTGTTTCTGTTGCGAACTAAAACGTCATATCTTTAGATCCAGATGGGTAGCCCTGTGAGGCTGTCTGTTGCAGCAGCAAAGAGCAAATGTCCAGGAGCCCCTGGAAGGCTAATTAAATTAGCAACATGCATGATTGATCCGGATTACTGAAGAAGAAGAAGAGTTGGTTCTTAGATGCTGCTTTTCTCTACCCGAAGGAGTCTCAAAGCGGCTTCCAATCGCCTTCCCTTTCCTCTCCCCACAACAGACACCCTGTGAAGTGGGTGAGGCTGAGAGAGCCCTGAGATTACTGAAGAAGAAGAAGAGTTGGTTCTCAGATGCCGCTTTTCTCTACCCGAAGGAGTCTCAAAGCGGCTTCCAATCGCCTTCCCTTTCCTCTCCCCACAACAAACACCCTGTGAGGGAGGGGAGGCTGAGAGAGCCCTGAGATTACTGAAGGAGAAGAAGAGTTGGTTCTTAGATGCCGCTTTTCTCTACCCGAAGGAGTCTCAAAGCGGCTTCCAATCGCCTTCCCTTTCCTCTCCCCACAACAAACACCCTGTGAGGGAGGGGAGGCTGAGAGAGCCCTGAGATTACTGAAGAAGAAGAAGAGTTGGTTCTCAGATGCCGCTTTTCTCTACCCGAAGGAGTCTCAAAGCGGCTTCCAATCGCCTTCCCTTCCTCCCCCCACAACAGACACCCTGTGAGGGAGGGGAGGCTGAGAGAGCCCTGAGATTACTGAAGGAGAAGAAGAGTTGGTTCTTAGATGCCGCTTTTCTCTACCCGAAGGAGTCTCAAAGGGGCTTCCAATCTCCTTCCCTTTCCTCTCCCCACAACAGACACCCTGTGAAGGGTGGGGAGGCTGAGAGAGCCCTGAGATTACTGAAGAAGAACAAGAGTTGGTTCTCAGGTGCTGCTTTTCTCTACCCAAAGGAGTCTCAAACCGGCTTCCAATCGCCTTCCCTTTCCTCTCCCCACAACAGACACTCCATGAGGTGGGTGAGGCTGAGAGAGCCCTGAGATTACTGCACGTTCAGAGCAGCTTTATCAGTGCTGAGACTAGCCTAAGGTCACCCAGCTGGCTGCATGTGGGGGAGCGGGGAATCAAACCCATCTCGCCAGATTAGAAGTCCGCCCTCCTAACCACGACACCAAACTGGCTCTCAGGGACGTCACCGCTTTGCTTAGGCCTGTCTCTCCTTGCAGGGAAGGTCGCTCGGCAAAACATGGCGTCTGTTGTGTTTGACCCACCGCAGCCGATTCGCACCTGCAGCTCATCTGTCAACAGCTGCCGACACCCACATCTGTCAACTTCTTAGGTGCCGAAGGAGGATTCTCTTGAAAAAGCAACATGGTGTGACTCAGAGCATTTTGGGCTTGCCCCTGCAGGGACTGTAGGGAGGGGCCGTGGCTCACTGGCTGAGCATGCGCGGAAAGTCTGGATTCACTCCCTCCACCTTGTTGGGGGAGTTTAAACATGCACAGGAGGAGCTGAGCACCAGCTGCTTAAAGAGGAAGTAGCTTTATTCAGAATAGAAACAACTTTGTAAAGAAGAGAGGAGGGAGATAGTCCTCACTGTGTAACTGACCTGCAGGCAATCCGGAAGTGTGCTAAAAGAGCCAGTTTGGCGACTGGAAGCCGATTTGAGACTCCTTCGGGTAGAGAAAAGCGGCATATAAGAACCAACTCTTCTTCTTTTTCAGTAATCTCAGGGCTCTCTCAGCCTCCCCTCCCTCACAGGGTGTCTGTTGTGGGGAGAGGAAAGGGAAGGTGAATGGAAGCTGCTTTGAGACTCCTTCGGGTAGAGAAAAGCGGCATATAAGAACCAACTCTTCTTCTTCTTCAGTAATCTCAGGGCTCTCTCAGCCTCACCTCCCTCACAGGGTGTCTGTTGTGGGGAGAGGAAAGGGAAGGCGACTGTAAGCCGCTTTGAGACTCCTTCGGGTAGAGAAAAGCGGCATATAAGAACCAACTCTTCTTCTTCTTCAGTAATCTCAGGGCTCTCTCAGCCTCCTGTCCCTCACAGGGTGTCTGTTGTGGGGAGAGGAAAGGGAAGCCGCTTGGAGACTCCTTCAGTTAGAGAAAAGCGGCATCTAAGAACCAACTCTTCTTCTTCTTCAGTAATCTCAGGGCTCTCTCAGCCTCCTGTTCCTCACAGGGTGTCTGTTGTGGGGAGAGGAAAGGGAAGGCGACTGTAAGCCGCTTTGGGACTCCTTCGGGTAGAGAAAAGCGGCATATAAGAACCAACTCTTCTTCTTCTTCAGTAATCTCAGGGCTCTCTCAGCCTCCTGTCCCTCACAGGGTGTCTGTTGTGGGGAGAGGAAAGGGAAGGCGACTGTAAGCCGCTTTGAGACTCCTTCGGGTAGAGAAAAGCGGCATATAAGAACCAACTCTTCTTCTTCTTCAGTAATCTCAGGGCTCTCTCAGCCTCCTGTCCTTCACAGGGTGTCTGTTGTGGGGAGAGGAAAGGGAAGCCGCTTGGAGACTCCTTCAGTTAGAGAAAAGCGGCATCTAAGAACCAACTCTTTTAAATGATCTGGCAGCAGAAGATCGTCAACACCTGAGACCCTGAAGAGCAGCTGTCAGCCTGAGTAGGTAATACTGACCTGGAGGGACAAGGGTCTGACTCAGCATAAGGCAGCTTCATGCGTTTTAAGTGCGCAAAGGGGGCCAGCATGGCAGAATAGATTTCTGCAGCAGATCTGGCACACCCTTTTCAGAGAGACCCTGACCTTCATGGGCACGGTCGAGCTCTCCTTCGATCCTGGAGGCGAAAGGAATGCTCCGCTGTGCTGTTCTGACGCAGGCTCAAGAGCGATCAAGTTACCAGCAGCAGCCGGGATCCGGCCCCGGAGCGGTCCTGTTGTCCGGCTCGTGAGCTCAGCTGCCTCTTCCGAAGGCCGGATTCATCCCCTCTGCCCGAACACACGGCCAATGGTCTCCCACACCTTTGGATGGTTTCCACGGAGTGCTGGCCAAGGCAGCTGGGGAAAGCATTCAGGGCTGCAAAGGGCACGGCCTCCTCCGATGCCTGAATGTGAGGGGGCTTTATTGTCTCCGTGCCTCGTGCGCAGGAACGCCAGGGCCGGAGCACACGGAGCTGGGCCCCCAATGCTCGCAGCTGTCGGCCCCCTCCTCAGCCAGACAAATTTGGCAAGAGAGAGGAACCAGCGAGCATCAAGAAAGAGGCCCGGATTAAACGTAACTCTGGCCAAGGTCCAAAGAGTTTGGCTGCTGCGTTTTGCACAAGGGTTTCACTGCTTTCTCTGTGTTGCCACCTCTGGGGTGGAGAATCCCTGGAGATTCAGGAGGTGTAACCTCCGCAGGGCACACTGCTATAGATTCCTCCCTCCAGCAGTGCTGCTTTCTCCCGCTGCCCTGGCTCCGTTGTTCTTCTGCTCACCACCATGGCCTCAACTCCAAGGAGGCGATAGCCCTGGCTTCTTGTCACATGATTCTGATGTCACATGACTTCCCGTCCTGTTTGTAGCTCAATGGGTCTCGGGTCTGGAAGAGTTTAACAGCACTGGGCTAAAGGAACCAAAGCTCTGACTCAGTCTCCTGTTAGGGATGGGTGGCTCAGGTAGCCATCGGCTCTGTTGGAATATGCAAGATCCGCAGTGTGCCTGCAGTATAGGGAGTGTCCTGCAGGGGGCATTGGAGGAAATGTGTGTTTGGCAGGGTTAAACTGAGAACACCCTGACATGGTTATCCACTCCTGATTGGCTTAACAGGAGACTTCCTGCTCCCTTGAGCATACTTCCTCCCTGCTTGCCTCCAGAACAGCAGTTGAGCAGAAGAATGACTCGCTCTCTCGTTCTCCATCCTTAACCAAGTTGTTTCTCATTGAAATAAAACTATTTTATTAAGCAGCCTGGTGCTCCCTTCTCTTCTATTAAACTCTGGCAACAATATCAACGTTCTGTCAAGTGCATTAACCACGGACCAGGCCTCTCACAGTGCAAACAGTTCCCTCTGAGATTTGATACGCCCTGCCAGATGCTGGACACCCTCCCCCTTTTTAGTCATTTATTAGAACTATTTACACCATGGACGCAGCATTTCAACAAATCCCAGGGCAGGTTTCAAGAATAAGAAAATAAAACTGGACAATTATATTTAGCATGGTAATAGCACAAGGTGATAGCCGGATGCCGGGTCAGGATGAGCAGCCCCTGATAGAATCTGAGAGGGGAGAAGCCAGATCAGGAAGGAAATAAACCTTCTCAGGGGCTTTGTTGCTGACAGAGTTCAAATACGCCGCTGAAAAGAATAGAATAGTTTACTTGAGAAGAGAAACAACTATGGAGAGGAGAGAGCGAGAGCGTTCTAACTGTCTAACTGACTAAATGATCTGGAGGGAAAGCAGAGGGAAGCGTGCTCAAAGGAGTAGGAAGATTCTATGTAAATGTAAGGAAGTGGCTTATCTAAATATGCTAACTACATATCTCCAGTGCCTCTTGTAGGATATTCTTCTTATGCTATTGCATCATGCACCCAACAGATACTGTATAACCTAGCACCTAGTGGCCCAGAGCCTGGATTTGCCTGAGTGGCTGATATGTTGTGCCTATAGGGTAGCCAACTTCCAGATGGGCCTGGTGATCTCCCGCAGTTCCCACTGATCTCTAGACTCCAGGGGTCAGTTCCCATGGAGGAGATGGCAGCTTTGGGGGTGGACTCTATCATATCATAACTCATGCCCCCAGAGATTGGCCTGATCCAACATGACTTCTCTTAGCTTCTTGTATTTGTGGCAGGGATGCTCTGTCTTCTTGGTTCTTGGGCGGGGGGCACATTGGGAAGGCTTCTGGAGTTCTGGCCCTGCTGGTGGACCTCCAGATGGCCCCTGGCATTTGGCCACTATATGGCACAGAGCGCTGGACTGCATGGGCCACTGGTTGATCCAACACGGCTGCTGTTCTTATATCTGAAACAAGTGCTCTGTCTTTTTGGGTGCTTGGGGGGGAGGGGGCAACGGTGGGAGGCCCTTCCAGAGTTCTGGCCCCACTGGTGGGCCTCCTAAGAGCCCCTGGGTTTTGTGACACTGAGTGCTGGACTGGGTAGGCCATTGGCCTGATCCAATATGGCTTCTCTTACGTCTGGGGCAGTGATGCTCTGCCTTCTTGGGTCATGGGAATGCAAAAGAGGGAAGACTTCTAGAGTTCTGGCTCTGCTTGTGGACCTCCTGATGGCCCCTGGGCTTTGGCCACTGTGTGACATTGAGCATTGGACTAGATAGGCCATTAGCCTGATTTCACCTTAGGTGGAGCCTGAGGAGAATGGGTTTTAGCGGGGAAGGGACCTCAGTGGGCTAAAGTGCCTTATAATCCCCCCTCCACAGCAACCATGTTCTTGAGGGGAAGGAGATCTCTGTTCCCTAGACAAGGGGTAGCCAACCTGTGGTCCTCCAGATGTTCATGGACTACAATTCCCATGAGCCCCTGCCAGCATACGCTGGCAGGGGCTCGTGGGAATTGTAGTCCATGAACATCTGGAGGACCACAGGTTGACTACCCCTGGCCTAGACATCAGTTGCAAATAAAGTGGGACTTATTTCGGGGCTGACCCATATAAATTTGCTCCCTCTGACTGTGTGACAAAGCAAGTATCGTAGGGACAAGACGGTTCTTGGCACCCCACAGATATTCCCCCCACACCCTGCTTTCGGGAAAGGTCAGGTCAGGCCTGCTGTTGCTCAGTTGCCATGGCGAGGAGAAGGCCTTCCCCACCACAGGCCCATGCGCCATGCGCGGGGAGCATGCGAGAGGCTGGCAGGCGTTCAAGGGGCCCACCCACCACACAGAGGCCCACAAAGAAAGGGGGACTTCTTGTTTGCAGGCATTCAGAGACAGAAAGAAGGGAAGCTGCCAGGAGATTTTACGCAGCTTGACATGGTCAAATAGTCAAGTTCCTTTATTGCGGCTATCGGGCCCGTTTGCATTACAGAAAGGGCAAACACAAAACGGGATACAAAAAGGTTTGTTGACCCTATAATTAAAACTACAGTCGTTCGGGGAACTATACTGCCAGAACCACTCGTAAAACAGATGGGGAAAGAATAAGCCTGGCGTGTTATGAGTGGTTGTTGCATTATAATTTCCTGTCGTCTTAATTATATGGTAAACAGATTAATAATATGGTAAACAGATTTTTTGTATTCCATTTTGTATTCGCATTTCTTTTGTATTACAAACTGGCGAGATAGCTGTAATAAGTGTAGCAGCCTGACTTGACGTTGCCAAATAAGTGAGAAATAGGGTTTTGTTCAGGCACTGATCCCCCACCCACCCACCCACCCACTGAGCAAAATATAGAAGAATAATTCTAGAACAGGGGTAGTCAAACTGCGGCCCTCCAGATGTCCGTGGACTACAATTCCCAGGAGCCCCTGCCAGCAATCGCTGGCAGGGGCTCCTGGGAATTGTAGTCCACGGACATCTGGAGGGCCGCAGTTTGACTACCCCTGCTCTAGAATATAGAAGAAGAATAACCCACTTTTGAGTGTCTGAAGGAGTCTCAGAGTGACTCACGATCGCCTTCTCTCTTTCTCCCCTCAATGGTACACCCTGAGAGGCAGATGGGGCTGAGAGCTCTGAGAGAACTGCTTCGCAGTAACAGCTCTAACAGGACTGCGATTAGCCCAAGGTCTCCCAGCTGGCTGCAGGTGAAGGAGGAGTGGGGGATCAAACCCGGCTTACCAATTTAGAAGCCGCCGCTCTTAACCACAACAACAAGCTGCTGTAATTTTAAAATGACTAATAAAGCGAAAGGAAATACAATGGGCAAAATTCACAAAGTGAAAGTGATTGACCCAGTGTGTAGGTGCAAGGGATACAGGGAAATTTCTGTTGCATTCACAGTAAATCTTTTTACAAATAGCAACCCAAATATCTGTTCAGTGCACTATTAACACGAATATGTTTCAGCTTTTTTTCAAAACAAGTCCAAGTCCTTTTAAACAGAGCCAAAGGCCATAAAGATTATACAGTTCTCCTGTCACTCCCGGCGCGTCTTCTGGGGAGACCAAGAAACAGGCAAAAACCAATTCATGAATTGATTTATGATTTCTAAGGCACCTAAGAGCTAGGCACGGCATCAAGACTGAAAGCCTTGGGCATTTCCGTACCCGTTAAATATAGTGAAATGCTTACCTTATGTAGTTGTTATATTCCGGCCCCTCCATATGACGTCGCCAACATCCAGCATCGGGGCAAGAACCGGCTGGCTACATCCCCCATTTTAAAGTGCTAATTGCAGAATCACATAAGCTGGATCCCCCAACTTATTTAGCGTGAGCTACAGGAGAGCAACCAGCTGGCAACCAGCAGAGGGAAGTTACGGAGGCTCAAATGTGCTGAAGGCACCTGCCTCGTCCTGCCCTCGCACCCACCTCCCGCTCCCTTCTTCCCAGGGATGGGAATTTGTTTTTAAAAATTGCTAACTTCCTGGATCAACGAATAGGCGGACAAGCGTGCAGGCAATGCCAGAAATAATTCCCCCCCAAAGAGTTGACTTTAAAGTTCCCCCCCCCCACCAAGTAGTAACCTTTAAAGCAGGGGTAGTCAAACTGCGGCCCTCCAGATGTCCATGGACTACAATTCCCATGAGCCCCTGCCAGCATTCGCTCATGGGAATTGTAGTCCATGGACATCTGGAGGGCCGCAGTTTGACTACCCCTGCTTTAAAGCATGGAGAAAGGAGATTGGCTGCCTGGATTGATTGACAGGCGGAAAAGAGTCACATATAAACCACGTTGCTCTTTTCCGCCATTTCCAGCAGCACTTGTGGAGGAGAGAAGCGTTAAAAGGCGGCAGATGAAAGTAAGACAGCAAAAAAGGTGAGGAAGGGCTTGGAGGTGGAATAATGTTTAGCGCTATGCCATTCAGCTGGCGTAACGTCATTTTTGCCGATGTGCGGAAATGCCCTTTAAGTAGGACTTGCCTCCTTTCCTAAGAGAGCCAGTTTGGTGTAGTGGTTAGGAGTGTGGACTTCTAATCTGGCATGCCAGGTTCGATTCTGCGCTCCCCCAAATGCAGCCAGCTGGGTGACCTTGGGCTAGCCATGGCACTGATAAAACTGTTCTGACGGAGCAGTGATATCAGGGCTCTCTCAGCCTCACCCACCCCACAGGGTGTCTGTTGTGGGGAGAGGAAAGGGAAGGCGAAGGGAAGCCGCTTTGAGATTCCTTCGGGTAGGGAAAAGCGGCATATAAGAACCAACTCTTCTTCTTCTTCTTCTTCTTCTTCTTCTTCTTCTTCTTCTTCTTCTTCTTCTTCTTCTTCTTCTAACATTGAGGCGATCTCCTGAACGTTGCCAGAAAGATAACACATAACGTCATGTGACCAACCTTTCTGGTCACGGTTATATTTTTTCCTTGCTACCACCAGTTATGGAATGCTAGGAAACCGTCCTTATATTTTATCACGGCCGTTTATTGACGCTCATTTGACTCTTACTGAATTATACTGTACTATCCTTATGTTCTCCTGTGTTCTGTGTCAACCGCCCTGAGCTGCAGGGCAGGGCAGTATATAAATACAATAACATATTATGAATGAATACACCAAAAGCAAACAACCCCTCTCCCTCCATGTCCCTGGTTCCACTTAGATTCATCCTGGCATTCAAAAGCGCGGCCAACCACGATCACTGCAGTATAATAATATTGTTTGCCTTTCCGTCGCATTGCGTTCTGTAGGGTTCATTTGCTTCTCATCTTTGCATTCAAAACCTGGATTATCAGAGGGGTGGGAACGCCGACAGGCTGGCCTGGTGTCACAATCACCCTCCCGGTCCAGTAGGTCCGCTGGTTCTTCACCCCCTCCCTGACTCCACATTCCTGCTTCCTTTCTGTCCCTCCTCCCCTTCCATCCCATGGTGGTTTATGACCGGGAAAGACTATCTCCCCCACTGTAGAGTATTCTTCCTTATCTATCGCTGTCCTTGGTTCACATGGTAAGGGTTGGAAATTTACTGCCGGGAATGGCAGAGGGCACAGACCAAGTGTCTCCTGATTTCACGCCTTTTAGATCAAAAGCCTCCTCTATGGGAACTATTTCTCCCGCTCAAACTAACCCCCTATATAGAGACCTGAGGGGGGCTACCTTTGCAGTTCTCTATGAAGGGGTCTCCTATGGTCAACGGAACAGCCTACGGTTCATGAAATGACATTCACACCCGTGCGTTAGCAACACAACCCCTTTGTGTTAGAACTGGCCCAAACGTTGGACTGGGACGGAGTTCTGGGCTGATCAAGCAATCCCGAATTGCTTTTGGACTTTGGGGATGGTCCAAATCGAGAGGCTGATCCAGGTTAGCTCAGTCTGGTCTCGTCTCCGAAGTGAGGGGTTGGCCCTGCTTGGTGCTTGGATGGGAGACCAGGGAGGTCCAGGGTTGCTACCCAGGCAGGCAATGTTCAACCACCACCATTCAGTAATACTCAGATTGCTTTAGGATGCTTAGGGCTGATCCTGCGTTGAGCAGGGGGTTGGACTGGATGGCCTCTATGGCCCCTTCCAACTCTATGATTCTATGATTCTAGTTCAGCAGTGGAATAGGCTGCCGAAGGAGGTGGTGAGCTCCCCCTCACTGGCAGTCTTCAAGCAAAGGCTGGATACACACTTTTCTTGGATGCTTTAGGATGCTTTGGGCTGATCCTGTGTTGAGCAGGGGGTTGGACTAGATGGCCTCTATGGCCCCTTCCAACTCTATGATTCTATGATTCTATGTCTTTTGCCTCCACCTGGATGGCCCAGGGTAGCCCAGGCTCATCAGAACATGGCAGCTAAGCAGGCTCGGCCCTGGTTGGCACTTGGATGGGAGACCACTGAAGAAGTTGAAGGTTGCTACGCAGAGGCAGGTAACAGCAAACCACCTCTGCATGTCTCTCGGCCTGACCTGGATGGCCCAGGATAGCCTGATCTCATCAGATGGCAGAAGCTAGGCAGGGTGTGCCATGGTTAGTCCTCGGATGGGAGACCACCAAGGAAATTCAGGGTTGCTACGCAGAGGCAGACAAGGGCAAAAAAACTCTGGTCCTGTCTTGCCTTAAAAACTCAACGGCAGGACTGGCCAAACTGTGGCTCCCCAGAATTGTAGTCCATAGTCATCTGGAGAGCCAGTTTGGCCACCCCGCCCCTGTGGGGTCACCCTAAGTCAGGGGTAGTCAAACTGCGGCCCTCCAGATGTCCATGGACTACAATTCCCAGGAGCCCCTGCCAGCATTCGCTGGCAGGGGCTCCTGGGAATTGTAGTCCATGGACATCTGGAGGGCCGCAGTTTGACTACCCCTGCCCTAAGTCTTGACCAATCAAAAGACACAATGCAGTAGTTGTTTAGTCGGAAGAAACCTTGTGCAGTCTTTGTTCTGAACAGGAACGCAGCAGAGCGAAACAGCCAATCCTATAGATGCTTCCTTTTTACGAATATTTACACACACACACAACTTTAATTTTTGGGTCAGCCTTTGGCTCTCTGTTCCCCTCGCTGGACTGACGGCTTGTTCCCATGCTTTTATTGTCATCGGTTTTATTGTGAGCTGTCCTGGAGAGGCCCTTCTGAAGGGAAAAATGGGGACATGCGAATTTCAAATAAATATTGGGCCAAACATCTCAGGCAGCGAATGAGTGGTAACGGTTTCTTTGCTGTAGCTGCCCCAGAAGTCCACGTTAGCCGAACAGGGAAAGGGATCGCCAGTGCTGGCTGTCTTTCTTCCCTGCACATGAAACCGCCTTAGACTGAATCAGAGCACTAGTCCTCCAAGGGAGGTATTGCCTACTCAGACTGGCAGCAGCTCCCCAGGGTCTCATATGGAGGTCTTTCACATCATCTCCTTCCTGATCCTTTTTCACTGGAGATGCCAGGGATTGAACCTGGGACCTTCTGCAGGCCAAGCAGGGGCTCTGCCACTGAGCCATGGCATCTCAGGCAGTGGTCTCTGACATCACCCACTGCCTGGTCCTTTTAACTGGAGATGCTGTACTACTGAGCATCAGCCCCTTCCGCTTGCTTTATACTGAATTGGCTCATCAAGCAACCCATGCATTTTTTTTGTTTTGTTTTATTTTTGTGATGCAATAAAGAGAGCACAGCTAGACCGAAAAGGGGGGGGGGGCGTGATCTTGTAAACCAGCCTCAAGGTCGCATGGAGACGGCTCTGCACGGGAAGACCTGAGCCCTTTCTTCTAGAATCCACGGGAAAAAGCCTGCCCTACGAGATGCGATAAAGAGGAACGCAAACATCTTTTATATGCCAGTCTCGGTTTTATTATGTTTTCAAATATGACTCAAAGGGAGGATCTCGTGGCTGGGTCAAGGACCTCGCTCAGGGGCCGTTTGAGGTCACCTTCGAACTCGGAGCACGGCTTCTGGGTCATCGAGTCTTGGGAGAGACCAGCTTTGGCAGGCAGTCTCTCTTGTGGGACTCACGCAAGGAGTCCCGCTGCGCTAGAATTTTGCAAGTCAAGACTGTCGTCCTGTCTGCATCCTAGCTCAGCGATAATCACCCAGTTTCTGATGCAGGGCCCTCTGATATTTGGGCAGAAACTCTATGGTAAAAATGGCTTCAACCATAGAGTTTTTGCTCAAGTGCCAGAGTGCCCTGCGTTATCAGTGCCGCAATGACATCACTTATAATGTGTGCCAAAAGTGATGTTACTGGCAGGTTCGGCCTAGGCCTCTCGTCCCTGCTGGTAAGTCCCTTAGGCACACAGGGGTCTTTTTCAGTACCTCCTGCTTGAAATCCTCTAACAGGAAACTATGTTGATTGATCTATGGTGCTTGCCCAGGTAAAATTAAGATTAGATTACTGCAGTGTCCTGTGTGTGGGGCTGCCCTTGGAGACTGTTGGGCATGCTGGCTGATTTTGAATATGCGAGAGAGTAGAGCACCAGGCTGCTAAGTATAATAGTTTCACAATGAAGAGAAACAACTTTGAATAGAAAGAGGAGAGACAGACTTGTTTCTGACTGGCTAACTGTTCTGAGAAACAATTTTGTATAGAAAGAGGAGAGAGAGAATTGTTCCTAACTGGTTAACTGTTCTGAGAAACAATTTTGTATAAAAAGAGGAGAGAGAGAATTGTTCCTAACTGGTTAACTGTTCTGAGAAACAATTTTGTATAGAAAGAGGAAAGAGAGAATTGTTCATAACTGGCTAACTGTTCTGTTCGTCTCCTGCCAGCGGACAAAAATTTTTTTGTTTCATTTGGCCAACTCCAGATAAATGCAATTGGCCATTCAACCAAGTTCTGGCATTCTTCCTCTTCATCGAATTGTTTGAAACTTTCAATATTGTTTTGAATTCTTTAAATCATGGGTCCCCAACCTGGCGCCCACAGGCGCCATGATGTCCACTGTCACTTTTCCGGGCACCGACTGAGTGCTTTTAGAGAGTGGGCGGGGCTAGGCACAGCTTCCCCCTCAAAGGGCTTCTGATTGGCTGTGCAGATTGAAAGGCATCCTGGTAATTAAACAGGAAAGGCGCATTAAAACGTTTTAAATTAAGGAACTGAGAAATTTCGGCATGTAAAGCAAATACTTGACCCTCCAGCCACAGCTACTGTTGCAGGGGTAGTCAAACTGCGGCCCTCCAGATGTCCATGGACTACAATTCCCAGGAGCCCCCTGCCAGCATTTGCTGGCAGGGGGCTCCTGGGAATTGTAGTCCATGGACATCTGGAGGGCCGCAGTTTGACTACCTCTGTACTATTGCCTCCTGAGTGAAGCTCCTCAAGTCATCGATTTGAATTTATGTGCCAGGTTGAGAGTTCGGGCAGCTGTGGGAGTTCTGAGTCACCGCCGTCGACGTTGGCCCTGGGCATGTTGTGAATTTGCCAGGAGCAGACTGGAAGGGTTTTAATCACCGTGGTCAGATTTGCTTCTTGGTCGTGTTGGGACGGTTCTCTGTTAATCTGATTAACCCGCCCTGAATCCTCGGGGATACAAATCTCAACCCACGGAGCCAGTAGAGCTAACTACAAACAAGGAAATGATCCGTCTGTTGACGGGGAGATGGTGGTGAAAACTTCACCGCCTCAACTGGGGAGTCCGGGCTCCAGCACGACTGCATCAAATTGGATAAACGATCTGATGAGACCAGTAATTCTCCCGGGAATTACTCATGCAAGGGATTAAGAAGGAGCTGGTTTTTATACCCTGCTCTTCACTACTCAAAGGAGTTCTAGAGCGGCTTACAATCACCTTCCCTTCCTCTCCCCGTGACAGACACCCTGTGAGATTTGGTGAGGCAGGGAGAGCCCTGACAAAACTGCTTTGTGAGAACAGCACTATCAGAACTGGAGGTTTAGGTGGAGTGAGCTCTGAGAGAACTGTAAATGACCCAAGGTCACCCAGCAGGGGGATTTTATTGAGGGCTATTGTTGTTATCCTCCATGAGTCACACTGTGGGAGTGGTGGGCTCTAAAATGGAATAATGGATGAATGGATGAATGAATGAATGAATGAATGAATGAATGAATGAATATGTCTCAGAGGGGCATATGAGTTTCCAACAACAGACACCCTATGAGTTAGGTGGGGCTGAGATACCTCACTGTTTACTACCTGAAGGAGTCAGAAAGCGGCTTACAGACACCTTTCCCTTCCTCTCCTCACAGTACGCATCCTGTGAGGTAGTTGGGGTGGAGAGCTCTGAAAGAACTGCTCTGTGAGAACAATTCTAACAAGATTGTGACTAGCCTGAGGTCACCCAGTTAGCTGCATGTCGAGGAGTGGGGAATCAAACCTGGCTCATCAGATTAGAAGCCGCTGCTCTTAACCATGACATCAAGAGCCTTTTCATACCAGAAGGGTTAATGTGTAGGCAGAGTTGGCAACCAGATCTTTCAGCATTACAGCTGATCTACAGCTGATCTTCAATATACAGAGTTCCACTCCCTTGGGTCTGTTGGAATATGCAGGGTGTCTGTTGTGGGGAGAGGAATGGGAAGGCGACTGTAAGCCGCTTTGAGCCTCCTTCGGGTAGGGAAAAGCGGCATATAAGAACCAACTCTTCTTCTTCTTCTTCTTCTCCCCACAACAGACACCCTGTGGGGTGGGTGAGGCTGAGGGAGCCCTGATATTCCTGCCCGGTCAGAACAGCTTTATCAGTGCCATGGCGAGCCCAAGGTCACCCAGGTGGCTGCATGTGGGGGAGCGCAGAATCGAACCCGGCTCGCCAGATTAGAAGTCCGCACTCCTAACCACGACACCAAACTGGCTCTCTTTGAGTGACGGAATGCCTTTGATTTGTTGTCAGCCTCCCACGCATTAATTCCATTGAGTGCTCTTGAGTTTTTTTGTCTTGTGAGAAAGGGAGAGAAATATTTCTTTCCCCCTTCTGTGTCATTTGCAGTTGATGGACCCGTTGTCTGATCGGCTTCAGCATAAAGCAGCTTCAACCCTGTTGGGGGCCATAAGACAAAGACAAAGCAAAGCAGGCCAAAGGGCCAAAGCCAGCGGGAGGCCTGCGTGAGCTGCAGGAACCGAATCCCCGGGGTATTCTAAGCAGCGAGCTCGGAAGTGAAAGAGGCCTGGGGGTTTCGCAGGACCCCCCACTGGGGGGTCAGAAGAAGCCGGCTGAGGCTGCGAGGAAATCTGAGCCCGGGCCAGACGCGCCACTTATGCAACTGGTCCCTCCTGTTTGCATTTCATCTCCCCACACATCTCAGCAGCTGGCCTGCACCTCCCGGGGGTTAATCATTAAGATGCGAACTTTCCTCCTGTACCCGGAAAAGGCCATTTAAAATCAGGGATGGAGAGCAGTTAAAGAATTTTCCCTTGCGCAATCCCTCGAGCAGGCTGGTTGTCTTTGGGTGTGAGTGTGTGTGAGTGTGCGCGAGAGAGTACAGCAGCCAGCAGCCTTTACTGGCGATGTGTTTAGTATGGCAGAATTTAAGGACCTCAGAAAAGCCCCACGGGGTCAGCCCAAGGCGGGGTTTGTATTCATGGGTGCTCATTCCCACATGCAATCCTGGTTCCAGGCGTCTCTTTCCCTCAGATCAGGGTCTGCTCAGGGACCCCAGCCCAAGAGTGGTGAAATTGGCCTTGAACAGGAGCAGGGCCTTTTTGGCCTTGGCCCCAGCCTGGGATCGGGGCCCTGCGGGACCTTCATTGGACAGAGGTGTTTCACTGGGCTTATGGCCCACAATAGCTTCCACCAAGCCTCTTGTGGCGCAGAGTGGTAAGGCAGCAGACATGCAGTCTGAAAGCTCTGCCCATGAGGCTGGGAGTTCGATCCCAGCAGCCGGCTCCAGGTTGACTCTGCCTTCCATCCTTTCAAGGTGGGTAAAATGAGGACCCAGCTTGCTGCTGGGGGGTAAACGGTCATGACTGGGGAAGGCACTGGCAAACCACCCCGTATTGAGTCTGCCATGAAAACGCTGGAGGGCGTCACCCCAAGGGTCAGACATGACCTGGTGCTTGCACAGGGGATACCTTTACCTTTACCTTATCTTCCACCAAGCAGCTGACCTCACCACCAGGAGGAGGAGGAGGAATTAGTAGAGGGAGAATATTCCTATCTGGTTATTTTGGAGGGGTTGATTGCCTAGATCAGGGGTAGTCAAATTGCGGCCCTCCAGATGTCCATGGACTACAATTCCCATGAGCCACTGCTAGCAAACACCTTTGCTGACAGGGGCTCATGGGAATTGTTTTAAAGTGTTTAAATTAGATATTCATTTTAATGCTACCAGCCCTGCGTATTTGGAAGGGCGGGCTACAAATAATATATATATATATATATTATTATTATTATTATGTGGTCATGGGTTCCTTCTCTGGATTGGTGCCAACTAGGGTTGGTTGCTTCAGACGCCAAAGTGCCCAGCCCTAGTGCAGACCTCTGCGTCTGGAATAATTTTCGCAAATAAACGACTGCCTGGTTGGTCAGCTCCAGTGTTATCTGCATCTTCTTACTCTTTCTAAGCGTCTTCTAAGCTGGCTGGTCCTCCTGTGCGTGCTAAACAAGGAAGGATGTGAGCGCAGTGAGCAAAATGAGACGGGGAAACACACTTCAGGTGGTGCTGTAAATAAATCGACAATAGCTCCTTGACAGAGAGCATGTTCGGTGTGCAGACAGTTCCACGCTTGTTCTCTCGCCTCTCGAGTGGTAGCGCATGAATTCTGCCAGAGGTCCGGGAGAAACAGAAAATATCGGCCTAGCTGCATGTCTACTCCTGTCAGGCGTGTTTTTCCTGTGACCTGAACTTCCTGCTGATTAATAAAACTCTCTTCTCCGCCTGCAAGTTCCAACGGGAGGAAATGAAGCATGTTCTCTGTTTATGACTTCATGACTTTCTCCCGGCCTCCCCTTCCCAAGACTCACGGTTATTGACTGGCTTGCCAACCACCAGGGGGAACCTGGAGATCTGGAATGACAGCATGCTGGCAGGAGCTCTAGCATTATACCCCGCTGAGGTATAATCCCCAAATCCCACACTAATTAGGCTCGAACTCCAAAATTTCCAGGTATTTCCCAATACAAAGTTGGCAAAATATTCTTCAATCCTAGATTCGGGATTGCCAGGCAGCATCTGGGACTGGACAGAAGTTTTTTGGGAGATGGGGAGTAGCGTCCTAAGGAAAAAAATTAAAACATCATGAAGTATCTCGAAGTTTATGGCGATTGCTAAAGTTAGATGGGAGCGACAGATAGTCGCTCTAGGAATCACCAGAAACTCCATGATAAAGCCAATGTTCTCATCATAGAGTTTCTGAAGATTCCTAGAGCTTCCCTATTGTCATTTCCAGGTAGCACTAGGAGTCTCCTGCAACTCTGCGGTAAGAACTTCCTGTATGTAGACGAAGCCTTATTTTTCTTTTTGAGTTTTTCTCCTCCTGCCCCTTCCTGCAGGACCTGGGGCCTTGACAAGACCCTTTAAAAAAAATTATTTGGTTATTTGTCATTATTTCTTTTCCTTCAAAAAGACAGGGGGAAAACACATTAAAATCCAGCAACTATAAGATTTTTTTTTAAATATATACATCAAGACAAATACAGCCGAAGTGGCGGTGTATCGACACATACATTACTATAAACGGCTTCCAAATATCGAAAACAGCCTTTCTGAACTTCTTCTCTGTTGAGTAACCCCTGAAACATTCCTCAGGCTTCAAAGAAAGCCCAGAAGTGATGCGATCATGCAGAATTCGGTTGGGAAGCAATGCTGTGTATTCATCTGTCCAGGGCCCACCTCTTCCAGGCCATCCCTGGCCATTTTGGGAGGGGAGGATGGGTCAACATGACTACATAGGGTCATATCACCCAATACGTGTTTAAGAAAGTTCTAAAAAATATATTAAAATGAATTAGAATCATAGAATCATAGAATCATAGAGTTGGAAGGGGCCACACAGGCCATCTAGTCCAACCCCCTGCTCTACGCAGGGTCAGCCCTAAGCATCCTAAAGCATCCAAGAAAAGTGTGTATCCAACCTTTGCTTGAAGACTGCCAGTGAGGGGGAGCTCACCACCTCCTTAGGCAGCCTATTCCACTGCTGAACTACTCTGACTGTGAACATTTTTTTCCCTGATATCTAGCCTGTATCGTTGTACTTGTAGTTTAAACCCATTACTGCGTGTCCTCTCCTCTGCAGCCAGCAGAAACAGCCTCCTGCCCTCCTCCAAGTGACAACCTTTCAAATACTTAAAGAGGGCTATCATGTCCCCTCTCAACCTCCTTTTCTCCAGGCTGAACATTCCCAAGTCCCTCAACCTATCTTCATAGGGCTTGGTCCCTTGGCCCCAGATCATCTTCGTCGCTCTCCTCTGTACCCTTTCAATTTTATCTATGTCCTTCTTGAAGTGAGGCCTCTAGAACTGCACACAGGACTCCAGGTGTGGTCTGACCAGTGTAGTATACAATTAACTGACCAGTGCCGTATACAGTGCCGTATGTATACAATTAACTCCTACCCATTCAGGAAAACCTTCCAGGGCCGTCAAGAAACCCCAGGGTTTCATGAAAACCCAGTGGAGAGTGCCTGATCTAAAATTATGTCTGCATGCCGTTGTTATATGCCCTGCATTGAAAGACCGAAGTTCCTCAATCCATTGATTTACTGGAAGTGGTTTTAGTCTTCCCAGTGATGTAATGCATGTCATTAAGCTGTAGCAAGGGCATGAACTGGGACTGTTGTAATCACATTGCGATTGCAATCATCCACCTCGTAGCCTGCCTCGCCGCCTAGAATGATGCAGGATGTGAATGGTTAGGAAGGGACCCCGCCTAACGGCATGGGGATCCCCCTAAGATGTCCTGCCAGCTTGCCAGTGTTTCGCTGACGACTTCCTTTTTGCTTCTTCCCCAGTGAGATGGAGAACACCACGTTCCCGCTCTCCTTGAACTTCAGCGCCAACGCCTCCAGCCCCGACTGCAGCGGCGAAGACAACACGTACAAGTGCAAATTCGACGAGGACTTCAAGTACGTCCTCCTCCCCGTCTCCTACGGGATCGTCTTCGTGGTGGGCCTCTGCCTCAACCTCCTTGCGCTCTACGTCTTCCTCTTCCGGATCAAGACCTGGAACGCCTCCACGACGTACATGTTCAACTTGGCGGTCTCCGACACCCTCTACGTGATCTCCCTACCCCTGCTGGTGTACTACTACGGGATGGGGGACAACTGGCCCTTCAGCACGGCCCTGTGCAAGATCGTCCGGTTCCTCTTCTACACGAATCTCTACTGCAGCATCCTTTTCCTGCTCTGCATCAGCGCCCATCGGTTCATGGGGGTCTGCCTCCCGCTGAAGTCCCTGGAGTGGGGCCAGGTCCGCTACGCCCGCTGGGTCTCGGGCCTCGTCTGGCTGGTGGTCATCGCTTGCCAGTCCCCGGTGCTCTTCTTCGTCACCACCAGCTCCCGGTGCGACGCCATCACTTGCCACGACACGTCGGCCAAAGAGCTTTTCGGCGAGTTCATCATCTATAGCACGGTGATGCTGGTCCTGATGTTCTGCATCCCCTTCCTCATCATCATCGTCTGTTACTGCCTGATGGCCCGCAAGCTGCTCCAGCCGACCCGCGGGACCACCCGCATGTCCAAGTCCAAGAAGAAGTCGGTCAAGATGATCGTCATCGTCCTGGTGGTCTTCGTGGTCTGCTTCCTGCCCTTCCACGTCACGCGCACTTTGTACTACTACTTCCGCAGCTGGGACCTGAGCTGCGACGCCCTCAACGCCATCAACCTGGCGTACAAAGTCACCCGGCCGCTGGCCAGCACCAACAGCTGCCTGGATCCCATCCTCTACTTCCTGGCGGGACAGCGGTTCGTGAAATTTGCCTGCCCCAAAACGCCGGCGCAAGGGGGGAACCCAGCGGACTCGGACAGCACCCCCAACTGCCCCACGCGGGCCAAAAACGCTCTCGCCATGAAGGCCAAACGGCTGGTGTCCTAGCCAGGGGCTTCGTTGACCTCATTGTCAAGAGTTAGGGATCTACACCTGTAGAGGTTCTGTACTGCACAAAACGGGAGTCACATACTGCACAAAACGGGAGCAACTCCCAAAACAGGAGATGTGTCTTTTCTTCAAATCCGCACCATGGTACCACAGGGGTGTGTGTGTGTGTGTCTACATCATCTTGCAGTGTTCGGGGGTTTTTTTTAGGGGTTTTTTTGGAAGCTGTTTTCTATGAAGTATGTTGTCTAACACTGCAGTCTGCATAAAGCGCCATACAAAGGCAAAATGTCCGTTCTTCAGCAGGCAGTTACGGAGAAGCCGAAGGAAACGAGGAGGGCGTAGGCACGACGCGAAACGATGCCGGACAATGGAGCGAGTCTTGACTTCCGACCCAAACTCGTCCCCAACAGCCGAAGTAGATTCGTGGCTGCAAAGATCCGTGGCCGGGCCTCCCCGTTGGTTAAAAGAGAAATGGCCACCAGGCGGTGCTCAAATTTTGGCGGGGGGTGGGTGGGTTACTTCCGTGTCCAAGGGGCATTTGTAATCAGGATCCCAAGGGAAACCAGGGATGCCAATTCTGGGTGGGGGAGTTTCTGTAGATGGAGGGTGGGTGGGGGAACGATGGAGTTCCGGGAGGGGCTCCAGGCAGGATACGATGCTGTAGAAACGACCCTCTAAAGCAGGGGCAGTCAAACTGCGGCCCTCCAGATGTCCATGGACCACAATTCCCAGAAGCCCCTGCCAGCATTCGCTGGCAGGGGCTCGTGGGAATTGTAGTCCACGGACATCTGGAGGGTCGCAGTTTGACTACCCCTGCTCTAAAGCAGCCATTTTCTCCAGGGGAACTTATCTCCATAATCAGGAGGTCAGTTGTGATTTTGGGAGAACTTTAGGCCTGGAAGCTGGGGACCTTAAACTAGCATGACCATCTCTCTCACTCCCCCCAGTTAAACAATACCTAGAGCTATACCTGACAGCTTGGCTTCCCCCTACCTGTTTTCCATCCAATGGACCCCGAAGGGTTCAATTAACTTTTGTTCCTGCCTCAGCAAACCTCTGCTGGACGGCGGCAGTCTTCGACACGGAATGGTAGAACCGATTAAAATAAAATTTATTATCTATCTAGAATAGCAGTTTGCAATCGCTAATTCAGAAGGCTGCTAACGTGGTGCTAACAGAAGCGCTGAGATTCGTTGCCTGAATTTTAGACCGTGGCAACGCAAGGGGAGAAACATTTTGATGCGGGGTTCCCCAATGGGGGTGCAGGGGCACCCTCCAACACCGTCCTGGGTGCCCGTCAAATGTTTTTTTAGAAAGGGGGTGGGGCAAGGGGGAGGCCTGACCAGTGGGGGCTTCTGATGGCTCGGTTGAGCTCTGATTGGCACCAATTAAACTAACATTTCAGTGACGGTTGTCAGAAAAGCATTTGATTTCTTCTTCTCTGTTGACTCCTTTTGTCCCCATGTATTTTTAAAATTGACCTCTCTCGCCCTGCTCTTCCTCTGTGCGCATGTACGGGCATGTGTGGTGGTTGCTTCCGTCTTCCGTGTGGCCGTCCGGTGGTCAGAATCCAGGCTCAAAAAGGTGAAGACCCCTGGCTCAATGCAAATCCCCAGGAACATTTGCAAATCAAAGTCATTCATGCATTTGGGAACAAAGACCCAGTGAGGGATGCCAAATGGCTAGAGAAAATACACCCTTCCCCTTTAATGGAGACTTAACAGCGTGATGTTACTGTTCTCCCTTGCTTGAAAAACTTCAGTTGCCCCTTTCCTCTCCTTAAACCTCTCTTAAAGGGACTGGACGTTTCCCCCTCTAGGCCTGTTGATAACCATAGATATAACCTCATAGATGCTTGAGGCTGATCCTGCCAATCGGGAGACTGGAGGACCTCATTTGCAAATTGTCAGAAAGTTCCTATCCCGTCTATGCTCAGTATCCATCTCTGATGGAAGAGTCCCTGCTTTGCATGCAGTGGGTCCCAGGTTCAATCCCTGGCATCTCCAGTTAAAAGGACCAGGGAGGAGATGAACTGTGAACTTGGCTCAGTGGTAGAGCACCAACTTTGCATGCAGAAGGTCCCAGGTTCAATCCCTGGCATCTCCAACTAAAAGAACCAGGCAGGAGGGGATGGGAAAGACTTCTGCCTGAGACCCTGGAGAGCTGTGGGGGGGGGGGGGTCAGTGGAAAAGCGCCTGCTTGGCATGCAGAAGATGCCATGTTCAGTACCCAGCATCTCCAGTTGAAAGGAAGGGATGGCACCCTGGAGAGAAGCTGTGGCTCAGGGGAACAGCCTCTGCTTGGCATGCAGAAGGTTCCCGGTTCAGTCCCTGGCCTACCCTGTTGAAAGGAGACGCCTAGCTGTCAGTACCCATGCCAGTACCTCTTAATGGGCTGTGTTTGGGCTGCTGGACTCTGTGGTCCTTGAGGCTTGGCAAATGCAGTTCTGCCACCTTGAGATGATATTTCAGATTTGGAAACCCGATACCCGCCTCCTCGCTGCTTCCATTTTTAGCTTTGCCTTAGTGGCAATCGTCCAGGATTGCTCACAACAAATTCCAGGGTGGGTGAGGTCATGTTGGGAATGCATTTGAACTCTGTACATATAAGACAACCTTTGAATCGAGGTCACTCTTACATTACACATTTTGCCTGGGGGCTGGTCACAATAAACAACTGGGTGAAATTCCAAAACTGTGATTAAGAGCAGTGGTTTCTAATCTGTTGGGCTGGGTTTGATTCCCCGCTCCTCCACATGCAGCCATCTGGGTGACCTTGGGCCAGTCGGAATCCTGGTAGAGCTGTTCTCACAGAGCAGTTCTTTCAGAGCTCTCCACCCCAACTACCTCACAGGATGCGTACTGTGAGGAGAGGAAGGGAAAGGTGTCCGTAAGCCGCTTTCGGACTCCTTCAGGTAGTAAACAGTGAGGTATAAAAAGCAACTCTCAAAATTCAAATATGAATGCTTCGATCGGTGACGACAGACCTTTCTGTGGTGGTGTGAGGAATGAGAGTCAGATGCCGCACAGAGTTGTGAAGGTAACTTCTCCCCTGGATTTTTAATTGTCACCGTGAAAAACGATGGAGATGAAGAGAAACCCGTCATCTTGGGGTGGGTTACAGTAATGTAAATTAAACCATACAATAAATACATTAAAATGTCTATAAAATACATTCAAAATGAGTTAAACTAATAGCAAGAGAGAACAACTCTGCTCCATCCTCCACATGGCAGCCTTTTAAATACTTTAAAGATGGTTCTCAGATCCCCTCTCAGTCATCTCCTCTTTAGGCTAAACAGGCTCCCCCAACCTTTCCTCCTACGTCTTGGTCTCCAAACCCCTCACCATCTTTGTTGCCCTCCTCTGGACACGCTCCAGTTTGTCTACCTCCCTCTTCAACTGGGGTGCCCAAAATTGAACCCAGGACTCCAAGGGAGGCCGAACCAGAGCAGAGTAAAGCGGAACCATCACCTCCCGTGATCTGGACACGATACTCCGTTTGATACAGCCCCAAATCCCATTTGCCTTTTTGATCTCCTTTCCCCCAAATACAAGAACTTGGAGGCGTCCGAAGATGTCGATGAGCAGCAGATTCCGGACACGCAAAAGGAAATCGTCAAACGGAAATACTTCTTTGCTCAGGGATTAAAGTTCACCGTTGGAGGATGTAGAGATGGGCACAGGATTAAGCCGCTTTAAGAGGGGATTAGAGAAATCCGTGGCCCAGCCGTGGCTTCCGGCCAAAGGAAACTGCCACCTTCAGGGCCCTAATTTTGGGAAGGGCAGAGCTGATAGATTTTCGTAAATTTGCAACAGTTCTCCTTGTAAGGTTAAAAATTAAGAACCTCCCACCAATGTGTCATTAACTTGTGGAACACTTTGCTACAGGTTGGGAACTGGATGTACGATAGTCACAGCCCTAAATTTAAAACGGTCAGCATTACCTACTCAGGCTGGCAGCTGCTCTCCAGAGGCCTAAATCAGGGGTACTCAAACTGCGGCCCTCCAGATGTCCATGGACTACAATTCCCATGAGCCCCTGCCAGCATTCGCTGGCAGGGGCTCATGGGAATTGTAGTCCATGGACATCTGGAGGGCCACTTCACGTCTCCTACTGCCAGGTCATTTTTAAACTGGAGCTGCCGGGGACTGAACCAGGGACCCTCTGCATGCCAAGCAGAGGCCCATCCACGGAGCCACGGCCTTTCTCGGTGGTCAGACCAGGCCTCCTGGGTACCTCTGGTACCTCTGAGCTGTTCCGAAAGGCCTGAGGGGCATACGCGATGGGAAAGGAAGGAAGCAAGCTCTGCTGCATGGGAGGCATCCCACGTAGGAGTTAATGAGCCTCCCGAAATGCTGCCTGCCTTGAACGCTGGCCTGTTTGTCTGCTAGAAGAGCCCGAATCCCATCAGACAGGTCGGCCGCCACGCCCCTGCGGAGCTCCCTTGACCCAGATGCAGCAGCTCCGGCTGGAAGGACGGGCCAGATGTTGCAAGACGGAAGGAAGGAAGGAATCCTGGCTCCTTTACGGTCTGATAGCCACGTTAGCCAAGGTTGCCAACCTCCAGGTGAGCACTGGAGGTCTCCCAGTCTTACCAGTGATCTCAAAACTACAGAGATCAGTTCCCCTGGAGGAAAAATGGCTGCGTGGTATGGTTCCCAGGTGAGGCCTCTCTAGGATTGTCTGGACTCCTGGACCGGGTGGGTTTCCCCCCATTTTCCGGATGCGCCTCTCGTCCCGAACTTTCCCCCCCAACTCACCCGAATACGGAAGAAGATCAAGACGTACTGACCATCCGGAATTGACGTCGGAACACTGAGGCCGGGGGTGCGACACTCTGGTCTTTAGGCAAAACTCTATGGTTGGAAGAAAATTCTACCATAGAGACCCAAAGCCAGAGCAACCTCCCAAATCTTGATGTGTTTTCCATGGTGGGTGGGGGCAGAGGGTTGCAGATCCAGGTTGGGAAGCTCCTGGAGATTTGGGAGCCTGGGAGGATAACTGCCATTTTCTCCAGGGGATTTCTCCAGGTGGGGCTGAGAGAAAGCTCTGAGAGAACTGTGACCGGCTCAAGGTCACCCAGGAGGCTCCATGTTGAGGAAGAGGAGGGAATCCAATCCGGTTCTCCAGACTACAGGCCACTTAACTATTGCACCACGCTGACTCTGGGGCTGAGATCACCCTCCTAAGTGACAAGAAAAGTTGGTGCCGTAGTTAGGAGTGTGGACTTCTAATCCGGCGAGCTGGGCCTGATTCCCCACTCTTCCCCCACATGCAACCAACAGAGTGATCTTGGGCTAGTCACAGTACTGATAAAGCTGTTCTGACCAATCAGGAATCTCCGGGCTCTCTCAGCCTCACCCACCTCAGAGGTTGTCTGTTGTGGGGAGAGGAAAGGGAAGGCGACTGTAAGCTGCTTTGAGACTCCTTCGGGTAGGAAAAAGCGGCATATAAGAACCAACTCTTCTTCTTCTTCAGTAATCTCAGGGCTCTCTCAGCCTCACCTCCCTCACAGGGTGTCTGTTGTGGGGAGAGGAAAGGGAAGGCGACTATAAGCCACTTTGAGACTCCTTCGAGTAGAGAAAAGCGGCATATAAGAACCTGCTGGCTTGGAGCCCACTTCCTCCCTGCTTGCCTCCAGAACAGCAGTTGAACAGAACAGTGACGGCCAACAACAACTAGATGGGCAGCTGTCGCTTCTGTCCCCTTTGTCTTCTGAATAAAAATTCATTTATTCTTGCAGCAGCCTGGTGCTCCACCCTCTCCACATAGTCCAACTCTGCTAACAAGAAAGTGAGGGGGGGGTTGTCGAGGAGGGAGTCTGGATCAGAGATAAAGAGCAAAGGGCAACCTGTCAGATTAGGGCTTGGGAGCAGAACTGCAGCCCCGTCCCTGAGTTAAGGGTTGTCTCTCGGACTTTGGGTTGCCATCTTATCAGCTTGGAAGGCTGGCCTCAGAGTCAAGGCGGAGAAGGTGCGGCTGTGAACCATGACCTCCACTGTGTGTTTGACGCCCGTCCTGAGCCCGGCATTGGCTGGAGCCCCGCCCAGCAGTAACTCAGGTATTTCTTGCCCGTGTTTCTGGGGCTCCGCTTGGACAAGGCCAGCAGCAGCGATCGTGGGCACAGGGTGACCTGGTAGTTTTGGAGGAGAGCCAAGCAGCACCTCTGGCTCTGCCCACCTCTGGCTCTGCTCCCAAAGGCGGGGGGGGGGGGATAGGACAACTCATTCCTGAGCAAAAGCAAGACAGGGGAGAAGCATGGCCCATGTGTTTGGCAGAGGGAGGAGGGGGCATGCATTCACTCATCTCCCTTGCAGACCACTCTGCTCCTGATCACGTCATTCAGACCAATGCGGCGGTAAAGGAGGCAAATGCAGTCTTGGGCTGTATCAACGGAGGCATCACATTGAAATTGCAAGATGACACAGGCCCGCTGTATACTGTGCTGGTCAGACCCCACCTCGAGTCCTGTGGGCAGTTCTGGAGGCCTCAAAATGGAGAGGGAGCAGAGGAGAGCAAAGCGGAGGATCGGGGGCGTGGGGTCCAAGTCCTGTGAGGAAAGGCTGAGGGGCTTGGGAATGTTCAGCCTGGAGAAGAGGGGGTTGAGAGGGGACAGGGTGGCTCTCTTGAAGGATCTGAAAGGCTGTCCCTTGGAAGAGGGCAGGGAAAGGTTCAGTTTGGCAGTAAAGGAGTAAAGGAACGGGTTTAAGGTAGGTATAGAGTGGTTCCGGCTAGATATCAGAGGGGGAAATGTTCACAGAGTAGTCCAGCAGTGGAATGGGCTCCCCCTCACTGGCCATCTTCAAGCAGCGGCTGGACAGATCCTTCTCCTGAATGCTTGAGGCTGATCTAAGGTGACCAAATTTTAACACTGGTAAAGTTGAGCGGGGGGGGGGGTTCATAGAATGCAAAAATAATAATGTATATGTGTATGTGTATGTGTATGTGTATGTGTATGTGTATGTGTATGTGTATGTGTATGTGTATGTGTATATATGTATGTGTGTGTATATATATATATATATATATATATGTATCTATGTGTATATATGTATGTGTATATATATATATATATATATATATATATATATATATATATATATATATATATAATTTCAACATAAGTACAATTTGCCAGGTGCCCCCCAGATGTCCCTCCAAAAGTGGGACAATCTGGTCACCTTATGCTGATCCTGCATTGAGCAGGGGGTGGGACTAGAATCATAGAACAGAATCATAGAATCACAGAGTTGGAAGGGACCTCCTGGGTCATCTGGTCCAACCCCCTGCACTAGGCAGGACACTCACAACCCTCGGAAAACAGGGACCTCAGTGGGGCACAAGTCCATGGATTCCCCCCCTCCAAAACAGCCATTTCCACTAGGGGATTCATCTTTCATAGAACCATAGAATCATAGAGTTGGAAGGGACCTCCTGGGTCATCTAGTCCAACCCCCTGCACTGTGCAGGACACTCACAACCCTCTCGCTCACCCACTGTCACCTGCCACCCCCTTGAGCCTTCCCAGAATCAGCTTCTCCGTCAGATGGCTACCCAGCCTCTGCTTAAAAATCTCCAAAGATGAGGGAGGAAGCCTGTTCAACTGAGAAACCACTCTGACTGTCAGGAACTTCTTCCGGAGGTTTAGATGGAATTTAGAATCCTAGAGTGGGAAGGGATCTCCTGGGTCATCTAGTCCAACCCCCTGCACTGTGCAGGACACTCCCAACCCTCTTTCTCATCCACTGTCACCTGCCACCCCCTTGAGCCTTCATAGAATCAGCCTCTCCGTCAGATGGCTCTCCAGCCTCTGCTTAAAAATTTCCAGGGATTTGACCACCCGTGGCCTATGGCTTCGCTATTCTCCTTTGTCGAGCAACCGTCCAATAAGGGAAATCCCTGCGAATTTGTGGAGGGGCATCTGAGGCGTGGGGAGGGAAGGGTCTCTGCAGGTGTGCTTTCCCTTGGATGGGCGGAGTGTCTCAGCGAAGGTAAAACCCAAATCAGCCGCTAGGTGGCAGCAGCGAGAAACAAACCAGTGAGTAATTCAGAGATTCTATAGTCTCAATAGAATACTGAATAGGGGATGAGGTTGCCAGCTCTGGGTCGGGAAATCTCCGGGAGATTTGGGGATGGAGCCCAGGGATGCCGGGATCTGGGGGAGGTCCCTCCATAGGGTGGCCAACCTCCAGCTGGGGCCTGACCTCTAGATGGAGACTTCTGACGGAGAGGCTGATTCTGTGAAGGCTCAAGGGTGGCAGGTGACAGTGGATGAACGATTGGGATGTGAGTGTCCTGCACAGTGCAGGGGGTTGGACTAGATGACCCAGGAGGTCCCTTCCAACTCTAGGATTCTGTGATTCTAAATTCCATCTAAGCCTCTGGAAGAAGTTCCTGACAGTCAGAGCGGTTCCTCAGTGGAACAGGCTTCCTCGGGAGGTGGTGGCTTCTCCATCTTTGTAGATTTTAAAATAGAGGCTGGAGAGCCATCTGATGGAGAGGCTGATTCTGGGAAGGCTCAAGGGGGTGGCAGGTGACAGTGGGTGAGCGAGAGGGATGTGAGTGTCCTGCATTGAGCAGGGGGTTGGATTAGATGACCCAGGAGGTCCCTTCCAACTCTATGATTCTATGGTTCTATGAAAGATGAATCCCCTAGTGGAAATGGCTGTTTTGGAGGGGGGGAATCCATGGACTTGTGCCCCACTGAGGTCCCTGTTTCCGCCCAAGCCCCCTCCGAGCATCTTCAGGACTTTCCCAGTCTCTGGTCCTGGCCACCAGACTGCAACCTGCTGGGGGGCTGGTGGGACTCAGCACCCCGATCCCCTGCCCTGACCAAAGAGTCTGTCAGGTCTATCCTAAAGAGCCCCCAGGTTCAATGAGACTGGTGCCCAGAGCTGCCAACTTCCAGCTTGTGGCTGGAGCTCTCTTGGAATTATCACCAATCGTCAGACGGCAGAATCCGGTGCAGTGGGATAAGACGGTCGCTGTGGAAGTCCATTGTCTCCCACTGAAGTCCCTCCACTCCCCACGCCCTGTCCTTCTCAGGCGCCACCCCCAAAACCTCCAGGCCAGGACTACACAACCAGCAATGCAGTGCGACTGTGAGTGATTCACGGATATGTAAAAACATCCCAGGGCCTTAGCTTTAAGCGGTAACCCAGAGCTGGCAACCCTGCCTTAGAGCTACCCTGCTGGTCCTTTTTATTTCCTGCATCAGGCTCTGCTGCCCAGGGGACCTGGTAGAATATTGCAATATCGTCACCAAGGGTGGGCTGATCTGGCTCTTGAGACCGGCCCCTCCCCCGACATCCGGACCACACGTGGGACCCAGATTCCGTGTTCTGCTCTGCCTCACTGCAGACGAACAAGTGGAGCCGGTCCAAAACCAACATGGGGGGTGGCTGGGGGGAGGCTGGAGTGATTCAGAGGTGGCTTCTGCCCAAGTCAGTGGGCGGGGGGGGGCATTCTCCCCATCCCTTCTTCAACGTTTAGGATTTCGGCAGGAAAGCCGATTCAGCCTGTGATTCACATTGTGTTTCTTAGTTGGGGGGGGGCTTCCCCGGTTGTCCCTGAGCAAACAGCCCGCCTCATCGACTAGCCGAGAGCAATGAGGTGAGATAGATTATGGGATGGAAGAGGGTCAGGCGCCATAATTTCACGGAGCTGGCCCAGGACCCAAGGTCTGCAGCGTCACAAAGAGACATGCTGTTCCTCTCTCCCACCTCGGCTTCAATGCTCCTGGGTCCTCGGGATGCGTTCAGTCAGACTGATTCTTCATTGCCCACTCAACAAAAACGCCGGTGGGTTGGGGAGGGCTCTGCCCCCCCCTGGCCTGGTGAACCAGCAACCCAAAGGGCAGGGGGGCTTGGCGGTCGCCTTGTCAGGGCTGGGCAGCTATGGTCTGACGTCCGAGGGGATGAGTCAAAGCTCACCCTCCCAGATGCTGTCCCCTTTCCCATGATCCTGAATTACACAACTGTGGCTTCTGGGTGATGGGTGGGTTATTTGAGTAAGGTTAACATTCAGGGCCGCCTTCAAGATCTACAATTTTTGTCCTGGGTGCATGTTGTGTGCATTTTGTTGTTATTGTTGTTCGTTGCGAAGTCGTGTCCGACCTATCGTGACCCCGTGGACAATGATCCTCCAGGCCTTCCTGTCCTCTACCATTCCCCGGAGTCCATTTAAGTTTGCACCGACTGCTTCAGTGACTCCATCCATCCGCCTCGTTCTCTGTCGTCCCCTTCTTCTTTTGCCCTCGATCGCTCCCAGCATTAGGCTCTTCTCCAGGGAGTCCTTCCTTCTCATGAGGTGGCCAAAGTAATTGAATATAACTTGATTGGTTGCTAAATTCCTGTCAATCAAATTTTCCTTCAGAAACAAACTTCCTAGTGGTCCCCAGATCTTATGCACATTGTAGAATCAACAGGTACCTGCTTTTCTTCTGAGTGTTTTTTAGAATTAATGGCCCATGATTTACTGTTCAACCCCACAGTTCCTTTGTAATGCAGCGTTAAAGAAGGCCAAGGCAGTCCTGGGCTGTATCAAGGGAGGCATCACATCAAAATCACAAGATGTCATAGTCCCATTGTATACGGCGCTGGTCAGACCACACCTGGAGTACTGTGTGCAGTTCTGGAGGCCTCACTTCAAGAAGGACACGGATAAAATTGAAAGGGTACAGAGGAGAGCGACGAAGATGATCTGGGGCCAAGGGACCAAGCCCTATGAAGATAGGTTGAGGGACTTGGGAATGTTCAGCCTGGAGAAAAGGAGGTTGAGAGGGGACATGATAGCCCTCTTTAAGTATTTGAAAGGGTGTCACTTGGAGGAGGGCAGGATGCTGTTTCTGTTGGCTGCAGAGGAGAGGACACGCAGTAATGGGTTTAAACTTCAAGTACAACGATATAGGCTAGATATCAGGAAAAAGTTTTTCACAGTCAGAGTAGTTCAGCCATCTTGGGCTGTATCAACAGGGGCATCACATCAAAATCACAAGATGTCATAGTCCCATTGTATACGGCACTGGTCAGACCACACCTGGAGTACTGTGTGCAGTTCTGGAGGCCTCACTTCAAGAAGGACGTAGATAAAATTGAAAGGGTACAGAGGAGAGCGACAAGGATGATCTGGGGCCAAGGGACCAAGCCCTATGAAGATAGGTTGAGGGACTTGGGAATGTTCAGCCTGGAGAAAAGGAGGTTGAGAGGGGACATGATAGCCCTCTTTAAGTATTTGAAAGGTTGTCACTTGGAGGAGGGCAGGGAAAGATTTCTGTGAGCAGCAAAGGTCAGGACCTACAGTAATGGGTTTAAACTATGTGGAGAACAGTATCAGGAAAAAAAACTTTCACAGTCTGAGTAGTTCAGCCGTGGAAGGGGCTGCCTAAGGAGGTGGGGAGCTCCCCCTCACTGGCCGTCTCCAAGCAGCGGCTGGGCAGATCCTTCTCCTGGATGCTGGAGGCTGATCCCGCACTGAGCAGGGGGTGGACTAGATGGCCTCCATGGCTGCTGGATAGATGATTCTCCTGGATGCTTTTGGCTGATCCCGCATTGAACTAGATGGCCTGTCTAGCCCCTCCAACTCTATGGTTCTATGATGTCACATTAAAAATTGTGTACCGTCATTCTTATAATGAGCTTCTTATTGGTATATAAGACAATATTTAACTTTTGGGAGATGTTGGGCACCCAATATTATATTTTTCATTTTTTAAAGTTTATTTTCGATTAAAAATACTGAAATAAAACACATACAAAGTTCTGAAACACAAACTCTGAAGCTGTTATAAAGCACCAACGATACGAGCTCAGAATTAATTTCTCATTCTAGACAGGCGAGCATTCCTTTCCCCAAACTTATCAGACGGTTGGCCCTGCAGCAGACGTTAGTTTACTTAGTCGAATACATAACTCTAAGCCGAGTTACGGGAGAATGTAAAATTGCTCTCATGTCTAAGCTAACAATTCAAATTAGAATTATACATCCGAAGAGAAAAGGGCTGATAAATCAGTGCAAAGATAGGCTTAGTTTATAAGGCAAAAGTCAAGATCATGATTTATTTCATTAGGGTAAATCCAAGGACAATGATAGTGAGGGTTTTGACTTCCCCGTAACCCTTCACTAGACTGGCTGTCGCAAAATAGCACAACAAAAATTGAGTCAGACCAACAAAGATTTATTCGTGAGCTTTTGAGTGCAGGCCCTCTTCCTCAGACTAAATGAACAACCATCACAACTGTGTAGATATAAGGTAAAAGCACATTATGGTAAATTAGTAAACTGTGTACCAATATCCGAATTAATCCATATGATGCCATATGATAATTCTTTGCTAAAACAGCTAATAAGTAACAACTGGGAAAGTGTCTGCCATTAATTACTGACGTAGACAGTTTTAGTTCTCCAGTGTTTTTGTGAACTACAACTGAACTCAAAAGGACTGGCTGTTTTAGGAAAGAATTATCATACGGCATCATATGGCTGAATCTGGATATGAAGAAGAAGAAGAAGAAGAAGAAGAAGAAGAAGAAGAAGAAGAGTTGGTTCTTAGATGCCGCTTTTCTCTACCCAAAGGAGTCTCCAAGCGGCTTCCATTCACCTTCCCTTTCCTCTCCCCACAACAGACACCCTGTGAGGGAGGAGAGGCTGAGAGAGCCCTGATATCACTGCTCGGTCAGAACAGTTTTATCAGCGCCGTGGCGAGCCCAAGGTCACCCAGCTGGCTGCATGTGGGGGAGTGCAGAATCGAGCCCTGCATGCCAGATTAGAAGTCCGCACTCCTAACCACTATACCAAACTGGCTAGTTTGCTAATTTACCATAATGTGCTTTTACCTTACAGTTACACAGTTATGATGGTTGTTCATTTAGTCTGAGGAAGAGGCTCTCGCCTTGAATAAATCTTTGTTGGTCTTCAAGGTGCTACTGGACTCTGATTTTGTTGTGCTTTGTTGTTGTTATGTGCGAAGTCGTGTCCGACCCATCGCGACCCCATGGACAATGATCCTCCAGGCCTTCCTGTCCTCTACCATTCCCCGGAGTCCATTTAAGTTTGCACCGACTGCTTCAGTGACGCCATCCAGCCACCTCATTCTCTGTCATCCCCTTCTTCTTTTGACCTCGATCGCTCCCAGCATTAGGCTCTTCTCCAGGGAGTCCTTCCTTCTCATGAGGTGGCCAAAGTATTTGAGTTTCATCTTCAGGATCTGGCCTTCTAAGGAGCAGTCAGGGCTGATCTCCTCTAGGACTGACCAGTTTGTTCGTCTTGCAGTCCAAGGGACTCGCAAGAGTCTTCTCCAGCACCAGAGTTCAAAAGCCTCAATTCTTGGACGCTCGGCCTTCCTTATGGTCCAACTTTCGCAGCCATACATTGCAACTGGGAAGACCATAGCCTTGACTAAACACACTTTTGTTGGCAGGGTGATGTCTCTGCTTTTGAGGATGCTGTCTAGATTTGCCATAGCTTTCCTCCCCAGGAGCAAGCGTCTTTTAATTTCTTTGCTGCAGTCCCCATCTGCAGTGATCTTGGAGCCCAGGAAAATAAAATCTGTCACTATCTCCATTTCTTCCCCATCTATTTGCCAGGAATTGAGAGGGCCGGATGCCATGATCTTTGTTGTGCTACTTCAGACCAACACGGCTACCCGCTTGCATCTTTCACAAGACAGGAAAAGGAAGAACGGAAAACAGATCAATCTTTCATTTTGTAATGCGCGGCCTGATAAAGAGTTCTGCCCCGGGTTAGGTCAACGAACTCAGTTTTCATTCCTTCCAAGACTTGTGAAGATAAACATGCAGTAGAGGAACAGCCCTTTGCAGATACGGGAAAAATTCCATTTTCTTCTCTGACCCCAACCATTCCCACCAACTGGAGGGGCTGAGGAATGAGTCGGCAAGAAGTGTTCACTGTTAAGAAAAACAAACCAACCAGGTGATCAATTTTCACCCAATGCAAAATGTAATAAACTTTTGGAACTCATTGGCACAAGATGTGTAGGAAGCTATAAGCATAAGAGGCCATTTCACACAATACTGGGGTTCTTTCTTTTTGTTCACATGCTGTCTCTACGGTGTTCCTGCTCGATGTGGTAAAATAAATACCATAAAATCATCTTTAAAAATGCTAGAAAAAACCTCCTAGTCTAACAAAATTTAGGGCAGGGGAGGAGCTTTCTCGTGTCAGAAAAAGGGAGCAGAGACTCACAAAAGCTCCTTCCCTGTCCAATTTTTCCTAGTCTTGAAGGTTCTCCTGGACTCTGGCTCCTTTCCTGCTGCTACAGACAGACTAACATGGCCGCTCGTCTTGGTTTATTTCACTTGAATGAACCACATTAAGCTGCACAGAATGGGAATCCATCAACCTTGTGGTAGAAGGACAGATAGACTCTCATTCGTGCTGTATCTGAGGAAGTGAGCAGGGACACAGGAAAGCTCCTCTCCTGCCACTCTCTCTCTGTATATCTATTATGCTTTTCTTCCTTTCTTCCTTCCTTTTCTCTTCATTCTTGCTTCCTTTATTGTCTTGTTCCTTCCCTCCCTCCCTCCCTCCCCCCTGTATTTTCCTTCCTTCCTTCCTTCCTTCCTTCCTTCCTTCCTTCCTTCCTTCCTTCCTTCTTTCTTTCCTTCTTCCTTCCTTCCCCCTACCCTCTTCCTTCCTTCCTTCCTTCCTTCCTTCCTTCCTTCCTTCCTTCCTTCCCTCCCTCCCTCCTTCCTGTATTTTCCTTCCTTCCTTCCTTCCTTCCTTCCTTCCTTCCCTCCCTCCCTCCTCCCTGTATTTTCCTTCCTTCCTTCCTTCCTTCCTTCCTTCCTTCCTTCCTTCCTTCTTTCTTTCCTTCTTCCTTCCTTCCCCCTACCCTCTTCCTTCCTTCCTTCCTTCCTTCCTTCCTTCCTTCCTTCCTTCCTTCCTTCCTTCCCTCCCTCCCTCCTTCCTGTATTTTCCTTCCTTCCTTCCTTCCTTCCTTCCCTCCCTCCCTCCTCCCTGTATTTTCCTTCCTTCCTTCCTTCCTTCCTTCCTTCCTTCCTTCCTTCCTTCCTTCCTTCTTTCTTTCCTTCTTCCTTCCTTCCCCCTACCCTCTTCCTTCCTTCCTTCCTTCCTTCCTTCCTTCCTTCCTTCCTTCCTTCCTTCCTTCCTTCCTTCCCTCCCTCCCTCCCTCCTTCCTGTATTTTCCTTCCTTCCTTCCTTCCTTCCTTCCTTCCCTCCCTCCCTCCTTCCTGTATTTTCCTTCCTTCCTTCCTTCCTTCCTTCCTTCCTTCCTTCCTTCCTTCCTTCCTGTATTTTCCTTCCTTCCTTCCTTCCTTCCTTCCTGTATTTTCCTTCCTTCCTTCCTTCCTTCCTTCCTTCCTTCCTTCCTGTATTTTCCTTCCTTCCTTCCTTCCTTCCTTCCTTCCTTCCTTCCTTCCTTCCTTCCTTCCTTCCTTCCTTCCTTCCTTCCTTCCTTCCTTCCTTCCTTCCTGTATTTTCCTTCCTTCCTTCCTTCCTTCCTTCCTTCCTTCCTTCCTTCCTTCCTTCCTTCCTTCCTTCCTTCCTTCCTCTCTCTCCCTCTCCCTCTCCCTCTCCCTCTCCCTCTCCCTCTCCCTCTCCCTCTCCCTCTCCCTCTCCCTCTCCCTCTCCCTCTCCCCCCCTTCCTCTTCCTTGCTTTTGTCCTCTCTCCCTGTCTCAGCCGCACACATGTGCAAGTGCGCACACAGCCCACGATGCTCCTCTGCACAGCTGGGCCCTCTCTGGTTTCCTCTCCTTTGGGCCGGAGAAAGGGAAAGTTGAGGTTTCCCAGAGCCGGTGGGCCAGCCAGCCAGCCACGGATCCGGCTTGAGCAATGCGTCTGACCACATCCCGCCAGAGAACCGCAGCCTGGGCCAAGGGTCTGGAGCTGAGCCCATCGGCCGCCTCCCCTCCCTCCGAGCAGCCGTGACGAAGGACAACCTCATCTCTGCCGTGCTGGAGAACAAAGAGAGCCCTTTGTCCCAGGAGGGAGGACTGGGGAGTGCTACGGTGGTGGTCGGCCGGCCGGCCGAAGGGTGGGCCTCTTCCCTCCCACGGCTCTGAGTCGGCCAAGGCGCAAACAAGGATGATCGAGAAAAGGCCCTGCCCGATTCAGCCAAGGCCCAAGGATCCCCCTCCTGTTTCCAGCAGAGACTGTCCTGAGGCATCCGCGTTGCCAACCTCCAGGTGGGAGAAGAACAGGGAGACTGACAGTGAGTCTACAGAGTTCATCTCAAGTACACGGCTTCTTTATTCAGATTCTTAAGCAATGTCAATGAGCCTCTTGTGGCGCAGAGTGGTAAGGCAGCCGCCTGAAAGCTCTGCCCATGAGGCTGGGAGTTCAATCCCAGAAGCCGGCTCAAGGTCGACTCAGCCTTCCCTCCTTCCGAGGTCGGTAAAATGAGTACCCAGCTTGCTTGCTGGGGGGTAAACGGTAATGACTGGGGAAGGCACTGGCAAACCACCCCGTATTGAGTCTGCCATGAAAACGCTGGAGGGCGTCACCCCAAGGGTCAGACATGACTCGGTGCTTGCACACGGGATACCTTTACCTTTACTTTTAAGCAATGTCAAAAGGCGATCCAGTAATACACGTTTTCAACAGAGGTTTTTCTTCAGTGGCAGAAGCCAATCAAACATGTATTCTTCACATGAAGCATGTCACAAAAACTTCCATAAGTTTACCAATGAATCTCCTTAATTGTTTGCTGGGGGACCTTGGGCTACTCCCAGTTCTCTTAGAGCTGTTCTCACAGAGCTGTTCTCTCAGAGCTCTCTCAGACCAGGGACCATCTAGTCCAGCATCCATTACAGCAGTTCTCTCAGAGCTCTCTCGGACCAGGGACCATCTAGTCCAGCATCCTTTCTCACACGGTAGCCAATTGTTTCCTCTGGAGGGCCAGGAACCAAGAGCCCAAGGAGCCCTTGATCACCTCCCCCCTCCCCTTCAAAGAGCCCTGAATGTAATTTCTTTAAAAGAACCAGGGTTATAACGTTATAACATTACAACACTGCAGTGCAAGACTGTACGACTGCTTTTTCGGAAAATCTTAGAAACAACGTTGTAACAGGTTCACCCCCCTTAAAAAAAAAAAAGGCAGATTTTTCAGAACAGAGAGGAGGGGAGGGGGGACGGTGAAGAGGAAAGGGTCGTTCCCAAACATCTCAAAATGGCAGGCGCGGGGAAAACCCCGATTGCATTTCTGCATTGGACAGCCCCAAATTAGACCCCGGGAGACCCCACAACAAGATGAAATCTGCTTCTTCTGAGGGTTCCGTTGCTGCAGGGCGAGTGAGGAAGAAACAAGCTTCCTGGCCCCTACCTGGTGGAACGAGCTCCCGGACGAGCTGCAGGCCCTGCAGAACAGAGCTCTTCCGCCAGGCATTTGGTTGAGGCTGGATGGGAGCCCCGGGGTATTTGATCTGGTCCCCCCCCCCTCCAGCTCCTACTGCAGTGCTGGACTGTGTTGGGGGTCTGTTTCCATCTCCCAGCCAGTACATATTTCATCGATATTAAGATCGGTGCCCGGAATACGGGGAGTGATTTTTAAAGACATTTACTATACTGCCGTTTTGTACTCGTATTCCCATCCGCTGACATTGTTTTATTGGGGTACTTTTAATTGGTATTGCCTCTTCTTGTTTTGTGAACTGCTGTGAGCCGGTGTCTGGGAGGAACGGTATAGAAATACAATGATCAATTAAATAAATAAATAAAGACCATCCTCCACCATCAGCTTAGGGCTGATCCTGCGTTGAGCAGGGGGTTGGACTAGATGGCCTGTATGGCCCCTTCCAACTCTGTGATTCTATGATTCTATGATCACCTCTACACGGAAGGAGGGGAGATCCCAGCTGAGAAGGGGACTGGGTTGCCATCTCTGTGTTGGAAAAACCTGGAGACTTTGGGGGCGGAGCCAGGAGTGGATGGGGCGGGTCCTCAGTGGAGTACAATGCTCCGGAGTCCACCCTCCCAAGCTGCCATATTCTCCAGGGGAGCTGATCTCTTTAGTCTGGAGATGAGCAGTAATTCCGGGAGTTCCCCAGGTCCCACCTGGAGTCTGGCATCCTTAGCAGGGGGATACAGCAGGGAGTCCCGGTCCTGTTCAGTGCAAATAGTACATTTTGGGTGCCCCACCCAAAGCACCTGCTTCAAATATCCAAACTGCTTCCCTTTCATTTTCTAGCCCATTTTCTAGCTCTTCTCCTGCCTTGATTTATCCGCTGACCCCCAGATCCAAAAGCTACGACTGGCCGTTTGGCTTTGGTGAATGGCTTCTGTCTGTGACCCTTTGCAATCCCCATTGCACCGGTGAGGCTTGGGAAGGGCTTGTGCGTGTTTGCACGCACGTCGTCTGTTTTGCTCCAAGGATCACGCGTGTGCATCCGTGTCGAAGCACGGAAAAGGAAAGAGGCAGGTGTGTTTTATCCTGAGCAGGGGATGCTTGCCAGGACTGAAGATTGCAATTTACAGGAAACAGATTTCACTCCACGAGGAAGCTGGGCAAATATAGAGCGCCAAGCACTTGAGTTCTTTCGCCCCACCTCTCTGGAACAATGTCCGCAGGTGGTGGTGGTGGTGGGGGTTGGCACCCGTGTTTCAAAAAGGAGCCAAACCTACAGAGTTTCCAAATAGCGCATATGTGTGATGTTGATTTGGATCCCTAACCGAGACGGAAATTGCGTTTCACGAGTGGCGTTTCCGGGTCCTTCAATTGACCATCAACCACTTACGTGATGTATGAGACAAAGAAAAATCTGGGTATGCAGAATCCTCAAAGATATTCAGCTATAGAAGAAGAATAAGACCCGAACCTGGGAGAATCTTAAAGACTAACGTCCTTCAGCAGGACAAAGTTCAAGGCCAAGGTCAGCCAAGACCAACCAAGGCTTATTCAAGGTATGAGCCAACCTTTCTCAACTTTTTTGCCCTTGAGACATTCTTCAGGCTTCGAGAAACCCCAGAAGGGGCGTGATCATGCAGAATATTTGGGGAGCAGAGTTCCCACCCCCTCCAGGCCCATCATTGGCCATTTTGGGAACTCCACTTTGAGACTCCTTCAGGTAGTAAAAAATAGGCCCCATTTTTTTAAAAGCTCTTCTTCTCTTCTCTAAGGAGTCAGATCCCTCCTCTGATTTCAGGGCAGTTCACAGATAGACCTTTCCTCTAATATCATTTCAGATCTCATAAAGCTACACGCTGCCTGGCCCAAAGTGACATAAAATAGACAAGTCTGACGTTGTAGTTTAGAATGCGTGGGGGAAAGTGACTGACTCGCTAATGATTTCCTTCCCTCTTTAGGAAGACACACAATTTAGGACCATAGGGTTCCCAAGAATCAACCAGCTAATCCTATCATCTCCACTTCCCTGCACCCATTTATCTCAAGTAGACAATACTTAACACTGTTTTCTAACTGGTAGTTTTCCTGTCCAGTAATTCAAGGGTCATCAAGAATGACTTACCCTTATAGTTCAACTCCTGGCACACCCATTACATTTCTCCCAGATCATTGTTCAACTACGGTACACCCATCGAGATATTGTCTTGGGGGTCTAGGATGTCAGACCGTCCTGAGAAGCATTTTGCACTACTATATCCTGCTCCATAGTGTGTGTGTGTGTGTGTTCTTGGAACCATGCATACACCCAGTGTATTGTAATCCTCTTCTGCTTGTGTGAAATGCTAGTCATCCTGCTGATCCAGTGGACCTCTATCTTCAAGACTGGTAAATATTGCCACCCTGAAACTGCTATCTCCCCTCTCCTCCCCGATTTCCTGTTCACTAGCCTTGTATGTAATAAAAACAGGCTTCTAATTATTATGTTGAAGTGAATTGGATTGTATGAACCACTGAATTGTTTTTACGATAGAATATTCTAGAAACTGACCCGAGCCAGCTTGCTGGGAAGTGCAGTAAAGAAATCCTACAAACAAGCAAGCGTTTATTCTTATACCCCACCTTCCTCAATCGACTCAGATGAGATCACTGTACGGTGCAATATACATGGCACTACTTAAAATTAAACAATTGGGCTTTGAAATAATTAAAATCATTGTTAAAACCTCCTATCTTTTAGTTTTGGACAACTGAGGGTAAGTTGGTTCTGGTTTATTTGGGGGAGGAGTTAGTATCTGGGCATGGGATTGGCGTCACCATGGATGGGCGGGTAGTTGTGAGTGTCCTGCATTCTGCAGGGGGTTGGACTAGATGACCCTGGAGGTCCCTTCCAACTCTAGCATTCTGTGATCCCAATGAGTGGAACTTAGGTGGATTCTTAAGCAGGGAAGCCAGTATATACATGATTCTATCACCTGGCCTCAGCCATAAGCCTGGAGGAACAGCCCTGATCTCATGAGGGAGAGCGTTTTTTTTTCATGTTTTGGCCTTTTTATTTTTCCTTTTAATAATGCAATAATGCTTGCCTCATTCATCTTAAGAGTTCTCTTGAGGGGACAATCCCCGTAAACCCTGAGGGAAAATCCCATTTACCCTCCCTTGCTTTGTCTCCTTTAAACCTCTTTTCCCCCAACAAATGAGGAGACCACCTGTTTGCGTAGCATAGCTATGCACCAGGCTTGCAAACATATCTTCTACTTTTACAGACAGAATCAGGGCCCCTGGGCAATTTGTTCAGCCTCCCCAACAGCAGAGCTACCACTGCTATTGCAAGAATTGGGGGGAGAACGGCAGGACATTAATTCACCCTCTCCGGTCTTTTGTGCTGCCTCTCGAACAGGAAACCAAGTTGAAAGTAAACAAGCTGGCTTTCGAGTGTGGTTTTTTGACCAATGAGATCTGGACGGGGGCTCTTGTGTGCAGGTCACTTCCCGATCTTTCTCAAAGCACAAGAGCCCGTGTTGACATTGGAGCTCTGTGGATTTGCCACATCAGCTTTCCAGTAACGCATCAATGAATCTGAAAAAGACGTGTCGGTTGGGGGAAAATGGGTCTAAACTGGAGTCGCGCCACGCAGAATTTCCCCGCAAATGTGCCCGTCATACGACCCCTGACTGAGTTTAATTCTGAAGCAACCCCGTGTGAGGCAAAAAAATAAAAATTCATTTCTCAAATTATTGTTTGTTTGCTTATGCTTTCATTTATCCTGCCGCTTTCCCCAGGTGCCTTGGGGTGGGTGACAGTCAAACCATCAAACATTAAAAGCCCCTAAAACAATTATAAAATCCCTATATAAGCCTTCCCTTCAGCGGCGAATGTTCCCACCCCTCCCCTCGGCTCAAGAGACCGTATTTGATCAGTCCCTCGGGGTATGCCTGTAAGGGAGCCTGAGGAATTGGCTAGCCTGCGATGGGCCCAGTATTTCCGGGGCCCCGGCCTCAACCAAAGACCTGGCGGAAGAGCTCCGTCTTGGAGGCCCTGCAGAACTGAGAAAGGGACAATCTTCTTTACTTAGAAACGGAGCACATTTTCTTAAGCGTTTTCTTCGATTGTTCTACAGAAAATACTAGAAAAAAGTAATTTCTCCTTAATGTTGACAAGTGTTCAAGAAAGGAACTCCGGAGACCCATTCTGCACAGGTGGCGTCATGCCAGGCTGCCCCCCGGGTATTTGGACCGGGGCACGTTTGCCCGCCTCTTCCTGGCTCCAGACAGGGGAGCATTTTCACCACTGCACCTGGTCCGCCACGAATTTGTGAGGCAGCTGGGGCAGCGAGGTTCCACCACACTGTGTGGCAGCGGGGCCAATTTTGATTTTTAAGATTGGGGTATTGCGTTACAATGCAATACCCTGTTAATTTTTTTTTTAATGGCCCAGGTGGCTCTGCAGAACACCGCAGTGTGATGAAGCTGCCTGGGGTGTTTTGTGTCCCTTCCGGGATGCTGTGGTCATGGCTGCGGGTGGGGCAGAACTGGGCCTCGACACCCTGACTCTTCCCTTCCCCGTGGCCCAGGCCCAAGAAAGGCCCCGCCAGCATCCCGGGCACAAAAGGGAATACGCCTATATCTTGCCCCAGGGCAAATGAGGGTCTGAATCTGGGCACGCCTGGGACATCCCCAGCCTGGCCGTAACGTCATGTGGAACTGGGAATTTTTCCCATCGCTGGACGAGGGGTGAGTCGGGGCAAATTCCCAGTGCAAAATCATAGAGTCACAGAACCATAGAGTTGGAAGGGGCCATACAGGCCATCTAGTCCGACCCCCTGCTCAACGCAGGATCAGCCCTAAAGCATCCAAGAAAAGTGTGCATCCAACCTTTGCTTGAAGACTGCCAGTGATAGATCAGAGCATGTACAAAAGCACATGATATCTGATAAAACAATTGCTTCCCTTGAAAAAATAAGCTTGTTGCTAATACTTTGAGAAACAATTTTGGGTTTTTTGTTTGTTTGTTTTTTTGCCTCACATGGGATTTCTAGTTAATTTCCATCTGACCAAGAGGCCAACTTGACATAAGGTTTAATTCTGGGCATAAGCTTTGGTGTGTACTGAAAGAAGTGTGTTCACGCACGAAATGCGCAGAATTAAACTTTGTTGGTCTTCGAGGTGCCGCTGAATTCAAAACTTTCTTCTATTGGTAATCCATGCTAGAGAAGTTATCTAGAAGTAAGGCTCAGCGTCCCTGGAACAAGCGGAAAGCAGAACTTGAGCCTTTGTGGTGTTTTTGTGGTGTTAACTTGGAAATCTGAGGGGAAACGAAAGCCCTTGAAATAGTCACTTGGAAGGAACTGCCTTGGATCAAATCTGCCAGTCCAGCCCTTTTCGTTGCTGCCCTGGCGCCCAGCCCAAAGGGCCAGAATTCACGGTGTGCTGGAGACACAGAAACCAGCTTTGCGATGATCCTCAGGAAGGTCCACTGTGAGGACCCCCACCTTGGGGGTGGAAAGGGCCCTCGAATCCCAGCTGACTTATGGAGACCGTTCAAAGGGTTTTCCCTCCAAGAGACATTCAGAGGGGGTCTGCTGTCGCCTGCCTCTGCCAAGTGACCCTGGACTTTTTGGGTGGTCACCTCCCTCCACTCTGATGAGACAACATTGATAACCACTCTTTGGGGGGGCGGTTTTCTATATCCCCTAACCATCTGGAAACCCCAGTCTGCCGCCCTCCGGTTTACCCACCAGAACCTGATGGGGAACCTGGTCAAAAGGCTTACTGAAATCTAGGTCAACCACATCCAATGAGTTCCCATGATCTAATAAGCCCAACACGAGGTCAAAGAAGGGAACCAGGTTGATCTGGCAGGACCTAGACTCCTAGAATCACAGAGTTGGAAGGGCCCTCCTGGGTCATCTAGTCCAACCCCCTGCACTGTGCAGGACACTCCCAACCCTCTCGCTCCTCCACTGTCACCTGCCACCCCCTTGAGCCTTCACAGAATCAGCCTCTCCATCAGATGTCAGATGTTGGTAATAAGTCCGTGCTGACTTCTCCAGATCAACTAGTTGTTCTCCAGGTGATGGCAGATCATGATTGCCCCCTTTAAAATGTGCTCCTTTATTTTCCTTGCAATTGAGGTCAGACTAACTGGCCTGTAGTTTCCTGGGACAGCTCTCCTCCCTTTTTTGAAGACTGGGATAACATTCACTCTCCTCCAATCTTCTGGCATGTCTCCAGTCCTCCAAGAGGTCCTAAAGATGATGGACAAGGGTCCCACAAGCTCTCCAGAAAGTTCTTTGAGCGCTCTTGGGTCCACATCATTCGGCCCAGGGGATTTGAACTCATCCAGTGCAGGCAGGTCCCTCTTGACAACCTCTCTGTCCATAACAACCTGTTACCCAGACTCTGTCCCTTGCCTACAACCACCCCTAGGTGTGTCCATATTCTGCTGGGAAAACAAAGAGGCAAAATAGGTACGGAGTCTTTCTGCTTTCTCTTTGTCCCCTGTCAGTGTCTTTCCATCTCTGCTTAACGGTGGGCCTGTTGCCTCGTTTACCTTATGTTTAAGAGCCTCTTGTGGCGCAGAGTGGTAAGGCAGCAGACATGCAGTCTGAAGCTCTGCCCATGAGGCTAGGAGTTCAATCCCAGCAGCCGGCTCAAGGTTGACTCAGCCTTCCATCCTTCCGAGGTTGGTAAAATGAGTACCCAGCTTGCTGGGGGGGTAAAGGGTAATGACTGGGGAAGGCATTGGCAAACCACCCCGTATTGAGTCTGCCATGAAAACGCTGGAGGGTGTCATCCCAAGGGTCAGACATGACTCGGTGCTTGCACAGGGGAGACCTTTACCTTATGTTTTCTTCTCACATACAACATTTTAAAAATACAGTGATTTAAAATGAGTAGCACTGCAGCTTTACACCCCATGGAAGAGAAGATCTTTTTTGTACTGTGCTTTGTACTACCCAAAGGAATCTGAAAATAGCTTACAATCGCCAACACTTCCTCTTCCTACAACAGATACCCTGTGAGGCAGATGGAGCAGAGAAAGCGAGAGAGCTCAGAGAGAACTGTGACTGGCCAAGGTGAGGCCGAGAGAGCGCCAAGAGAACTGAGAATGGCCCAAGGTCGCCGAGCAGGCTGCATCTGGCGGGAGGAGTGGGGAACCAAACCCCGTTCTCCAGATTAGAAGCCGCTGTTCTTAACCACCACACCGACCCCCGAATCCCCTCCCCTTTCGAAACCCTGCCCTCCATGGCTCCACCCCCCAATCCAGAGCTGGCCACCCTAGTCTGGCTGGTGTTCCTGAAGCCCGGCCACAAGGAGTGATGGAGCTAGGAAGGGAGGGGAGAAATGCCCGCGCACCACACTCATGGCACTGTCCCCTGCCCATTCCTGCCGCCAGATTTCGGCCTCACCTGCACAAGATACAAACATTCCAGTGAGCACACAGCACAAAACAGATTAACGCAACCATCTGTCCTGCGTTGCCACCCATTCCTGTTTGTTTCCAACGCTTTGTTTGTGGAACGGTTGAAAATATTTGCCTTATTCAGCCGTGAAAAAGAAAGGGCGGCAGACCGTGGAGCTGATCCTTTGAGAAATGTTTAGGAGACGCTGCCAGAGTTACAAAACGGATGTCTTCCGACTGCCAGTCCTGCGGGGAAAGTCAAGGGTTTCTCCCCGGCCCCTCCCTGGCGGGGAGGGGAGAGATCTGCTCTCCCTATAGAGTTGCCAACTCCAGAATGGAAAATCCCTGGAGATTTGGGAGGGGAGGGATCTCAGCAGACTCTGCCCTCCAAGGCCGCCTAAATCCACAGAATCAGCATTTCTGTCAGAGGACTATCCAGCCTCTGCTTTAAAACTTTCAAAGAAGGAGAACCCACCACCTCCCGAGGAAGCCTGTTCCACTGAGGAACTGATCTAGCTTGGTGTGGAATTGGAGTCACTATGGGTGGACAGTTAGTTGTGAATTTCCTGCATTCTGCAGGGGGGTTGGACTAGATGACCCTGGAGGTCCCTTCCCGCTCTAGGATTCTATGACTCTATTCTATAAACCAGGGGTAGTCAAACTGCGGCCCTCCAGATGTCCATGGACTACAATTCCCACGAGCCCCTGCCAGCAAACGCTGGCAGGGGCTCGTGGGAATTGTAGTCCATGGACATCTGGAGGGCCGCAGTTTGACTACCCCTGCTATAAACTGTCAGGAACGTCTTCCGGATGCTTAACTGGAAATTCTGTGGAATTAAATTCAACCCCTTGGTTCTGGTCTGTCCTTCCGGGGCAAGAGAGAACAACTCTGCTCCGTCCTCTATATGGCAGCCTTGAAGATGGTTCTCAGATCCCCTCTCAGTCGCCTCCTCTCCAGGCTAAACAGACCAAGCTCCCTCAGGCTTTCCTTGTACGCTTCTGCAGAGGAAAGCAATGGCCAACAACATCTGCTTCTCACCTGCCTGGAAAATTCCTTTGCCGGGGTCACCATACGACGGTTGTGACCTGAGGCACCCACGTACATCACGTCCTACCTCTCCAGCAGCCAGTTCCACTAACCTCGATGGAGCTTCCATGTTTTGCAGCAGTGTACCTCAATATTGACTGCCGAGATGGGGGAAAGCCAGAGGGGAAAGCTGCACAGCAGGAGACGGCCCCTCGGCTTCCTTTGGCTTCTCCTGTTCAGGCTGAAATCGAACACAGGAAGGCAAGGAGAGAGAAGGAAGGGTGTTGAGTGGCCGGATCTCATGGCCGCATGCCCTGGGGTTGGCTATTTTAAATGGCAAAAATAGGAATAACTGGAGGAAAGAAAAGGGGGTTATGATGTTAGTGTCTTGCTGGGAAAATCCAGGGGGCACTTGAGTGAATTCTCCCCACCGCTTCTGGCATACGTTCTCAAAAGGGAGCCCACCGGTTGAGATGCATGAAAGATTTAGGATTCTCTTGTCTACGGGAACAAGCTTGAAGAAGAAACATGGGAGGGGGCGTGGCTCAGTGGTAGAGCCTCTGCTTGGCATGCAGAAGGTTCCTGGTTCAATCCCCGGCATCTCCAGTTGAAAGGACCAGGCAGGAGGGGATGGGAGAAGACCTCCATATGAAACTCTGGAGAGCCAAGAAGAGAGAGGCTATGGCTGAATGGAAGGTATTCTGCTAGACATGCAGAAGGTCCTTGGTTCAATCCCTGGCATCTCCATTTGAAAGGACCAGGTACGAGGTGGTGGAAAAGACGTCCACCTGAGAACCTGGAGAGCCACTGCCAGTCTGAATAGACAATGTCTGTTGGAATCTGCAGTGTGCATGATTGAACAGAATATAGAGAATGTCCAGCAGGGGGCATTGGAGGAGATGTGTATTTAGCATAGTGAGTAACTCTGAACTTCCTGATATTTTCACATAATCTCTTCCAGTGTCATGATCGATTGGAGACTTCCTGCTCCTTTGAGTACACTTCCTCCCTGCTGACCTCCAGAACAACAAATGGAATTAACAGAACAGTTAGTTAGTTCGGTGCCTCTCCCTCTCTCTCTCCTTTCTACACAAAGTTGTTTCTCTTCACAATAAAACTACTTACTCTTTTAAGAAGCTTGGCGTTCTCCTCTTCCCCGTTTTATAAACCCTGCCAACAATATGGATGGGGACGGACTAAGGCTCCCATGCCGTAGGAGGCAGCTTCAGCGCCCAATAACACATAGGCTCTGTCCCCTGCACAGCTGCAGCTCCTTTTCTTCCGCTCGGCTACCCAAACCAGGAGGAAATAGAACTGCTTCCCGATGATCCGCTGTTTTCCTGCCCCCACATCCTCCCCTCCTTATTCTGCTCAATGTCATCCCACTCTGCACCAAACCCCCTTCAGAAGAGGACACTGTGACCTTTGGACACCACATGTGGAGGCGCACCAGATGTTCCATGCGCTGGCAGGGCTTGGCCCACTCTGTGTTACAACTAATCTAATCAGGCTGCAATTTCCTCCTCTGCCGCTAACCGTCGTACAACCTCCTGGTATTTCTGCCGAGCGACCAGAGATCAGTCTTGCTCACACCAGCCCGGATGCTCTTGTGCTTTTTCCGGAGAAATGCACCTGTGCATTCCGGCCAAACAGGGCTGGGGGATACGCCCGAAGCACGTGCCCCACATCTGTAGGGTTAGCTGCATTTGCATCCGTGTGGGACCTTTTCTTTGGCTCACAGACAGGGATGCCAGCCTCCAGGTGGGACCTTGGATCCCTCAGAATTACAGTTTATATCCGGAATACGGAGATTATTTCCCCTGCAGGTTATTTCACAGAACCTTTTGCTTTGGTGAGCGAGTTGCAACAGATTTATGGGAACCCCATAGGGATTTCAGGGGAAAAGACATCCAGAGGTGGTTGGCCGTTGCCTCCCTCTGCGTGGGGAGCTGTCAGCTTCCTGCAAGACCTGCAAAACGGACCTCTTCCGCCCGGTCTATGGTTGAGGCCGGCGTGGCAAGGAAGATCTGATGCCCCCCCCCCCCGTGTTAAGAGCGAAAGCATTCGCCATGTGATCTGCGCTCCCTCCTCCCACTCCTGCACTGGATTTTTTGGGGGGTCAGTGGGTCAGTGGGTTGTAGTCCGCCATGGTTTTTAAAATGTTTTTAGGAGTCTGTTTGTATATGGAGAAATGTCCGGAATGGTTTTAATGGAGTTCTAATGGAGTTTTTAACACGGAAAATCTGTAACCCACCACGGGCCAGTTATGAGAGTGAAGGGCAATAAGTCCAAGCAATGAATGAATGAGCAAGTGAGTGAGTGAGTGAGTGAGTGAATGAATGAATGAATGAATGAATGAATGAAATAGCAACCCTGGTTCTCCCATCCAAGAACTAATCACGGCTGCCTCTGCTTAGCTTCCAAGATCTGATAAGCCCAGGTGAATTTGGACCACTGTACCAAGATGGCCTCTTGTGGCACAGAGTGGTAAGGCAGCAGACATGCAGTCTGAAGCTCTGCCCATGAGGCTGGGAGTTCGATCGCAGCAGCCGGCTCAAGGTCGACTCAGCCTTCCATCCTTTCAAGGTGGGTAAAATGAGGACCCAGCTTGCTGCTGGGGGGTAAACGGTCATGACTGGGGAAGGCACTGGCAAACCACCCCGTATTGAGTCTGCCATGAAAACGCTGGAGGGCGTCACCCCAACGGTCACACATGACTCGGTGCTTGCACAAGGGACACCTTTACCTTTTACCAAGATGGCTCCTGTGCACTATGTTTTTATTTTTCTTCCACCGTGTCGGGGAAGTTCAGAAGGCCAGCGGAGTCACAGCTGGAAACCCAATTCCAGCAGGCCGGCCTCTCTCCTCCTCCGCACAAAGACACCCCTGAGTAATAGAGCCAGCGCTCTGCAGGCTTCCTCGAGGCAAACACATAAGCATCCGGCCAGCTCTGCCGTCTGGCAGCAAATGAGGCACTTCCTTGGGTCATTGTCTTGGCTATTTCTGAAACGTCCGCCCAGGCCAGGAATCAGTTCTTGGCAACCAGAGATTTGATATCAGTCAACCTGCTGATCTGCAACTCCAGCCGTGTCTGCTTGGATCTCCCTCCCCCCTAAACAAAAAGTTGGTGGTGAACTTTCTAAGTTTTATGGCCAACCCAGCAAGGTGTTTGAGAGGCAGTGGGGTTAAGAGCCACGCGATCTAATCTGAAGAACTGGGTTCAACTCCTCCTCCACTTGAAGCCTGCTGTGTGACCTTCAGCCAGTCACAGTTCACTCGAAACTCTCTCAGACCCGCCTCCCTCACAAGGTGCCTGTTGTGGGGAGAGGAAGGGAAGGCGAATGGAAGCCCCTTTGAGACTCCTTTGGGTAGAGAAAAGAAGCATATAAGAACCAACTCTTCTTCCTCTTCAGTAATCTCAGGGCTCTCTCAGCCTCACCCACCTCACAGGGTGTCTATTGTGGGGAGAGGAAAGGGAAGGCGACTGTAAGCCGCTCTGAGACTCCTTCGGGTAGAGAAAAGCGGCATATAAGAACCAACTCTTCTTCTTCTTCTTCTAGAGATTGCCAAAGAGTCACACAAGACAAAATCAAGGAGGATTTGAGGGTGACTCCCTTCCATGCCGTTTTTAATGGCCGTGTTAGAACAATGGAGTTGGAAGGGCCCCTAGAGGGCAGCTATTCCAACCCTTCGTCTGAAGCCAGGATCAGCCTCAAACAGAGGTGTCCAAACTGTGGCTCTCCAGATGTCCACGCACTACAATTCCCATGAGCCCCTGGGAGCCCATCCAGGATAAGCAGCTTTCCAGCCACCGCTCGAAGACCGCCGGTGTGTTGGTGCTTAATGCTGATTTAGTGATGCGCATGTGATATCGCAGCAGGCATGAGGTTTTATGGGAAATGCTCTGCCTACGGGAACAGAAACCAAGACACAAATAAAGACCCCCTTTATTCGGTTTCCGCAAAGGAGAAGCAAAACTGAAATCAAATCATTTGAGCCGGGCTGCGAAACTGAAATATAGCCTTCAGAAAAAAGATGAGGAGGGGGTAGGCTGGGGGGAAGAGACAGTTCTGGCATTGGGGGGGGGGGGACAGGTAACGACGCCAGGTGAGCTGGGAGGTTCTTGATATAGATTATATAGATTTGTGGAACACAATTGAGAACACAAATACAGATTTGTGGAACACACTTTAGACACAGTCTGTCTATGGTTTATTTTTCGGTCAGGCAGAATGTATCTTGAGTTCCTTGTGGCACTATGTGTGTAGTTATTTCTTTGTCTCTCAAAGTAACCTTGAGTTTGTCAAAAGCAGATAGCTCCTGAATGTAGCGTCCCTCCATATAAAGGAATGTATTCTTTGAAACAAAGAGAGAGAAAATTGTAATAAGATATATAGCCATCCGTGATAGGTCAGATGGTACGCCCTTCGTCGTCGACCTGATTGGTCAAAGGGACAGTGAGGGAGTGAGCGTCAGGATACCTCATGATGACGTATCAAGGTCTTAAAACTGAGCTGCCCTGATGCAGACTTCAGAGAATGCACCAATTAGCTTTCTCTCCATGCTTGCAAACATGTATCCTAAATAAATCCTCTTGCTGCTTAGCTGTCGTTGTTGTGGTCTTGTAAATTTTACACTGCCAGATCCATAACAATTCTGGAAGAGACAGGCCTGATCCACGGTGGCTAAGGTTCCCAACTCCAGACTGGACAATTCCTGGAGATTGGAAGAGTTGAGCCTGGATAGGGGAAGATTTAGGGAGGGGTTTCTGAGCCAGTTTGGTGTAGTGGTTAGGAGTGCGGACTTCTAATCTGGCAAGCCAGGCTCGATTTCCTGCTCCCCCACATGCAGCCAGCTGGGTGACCTTGGGCTAGTCACAGCACTGATAAAGCTGTTCTGATCGGGCAGTGATATCAGGGCTCTCTCAGGGTGTCTGTTGTGGGGAGAGGAATGGGAAGGCGACTGTAAGCCACTTTGAGACTCCTTCAAGTAGGGAAAAGCGGCATATAAGAACCAACTCCTCTTCTTCTTCTGAACTATGGTACCAAGGTGCCATAGGGTACTGTGAAGGCCCTTCATGGCTACTGTTACCCTGGGGGGTTAATGGAAGATAACTAAGCAGAGACTTCCCAGCCTTTGAAAAACAAACATTAGGGCAGGATGACACGCCCCCTCCCAAAGTGGCCAATGAGGGGCCTCTGAAGGAGTGGGAAAAGGAGGAGCCATGGCCCTTGAAAGTTGCCACCCGAGGCTCCTCTCTATTCCAAAGCAAAGGCAGGAAGTGTGGCCAGCTGACATCACTTCCTGGTACCTCAAAGCCAGGAAATTATTTTCGTGGTACCTCCACGGTCCGAAGGTTGAACAAGGCTGTTTTAGAGTCTATCTAAGCCAGCGTGGCATCGTGGATAAGAGTGGTAGATTCTAATTTAGTGAGCCGGGTTTCATTCCCCACTCTTCTTCCACATGCAGCCAGCTGGGTGACCTTGGGCTAGTTACAGCAGGAATCTCATTACTATGAGTGGTAAATTATTCCACAAAGGGAATCATTCTCACTAAGAGCTAGTATGGTGTAGAGCAGTGGTAGTCAACGTGTGGTCCTCCAGATGTCCACAGACTACAATTCCCATGAGACCCTGCCAGCGAATGCTGGCAGGGGCTCCTGGGAATTGTAGTCCGTGGACATCTGGAGGACCACACGTTGACTACCCCTGGTGTAGAGGATAAGAGTAGCAGCTTCTAATCTTGGCGAGCCAGGATTGATTCCCCGCTCCTCTACATGTAACCAACAGGGTGACCTTGAGCTTGTCACAGCCCTAATAATGCAGTTCTCACAGAGCAGTCCTGTCAGGAGCTCTCTCAGCCCCACCTCCCTCACAGGGTGTCTGTTGTGGGGAGAGGAAAGGGAAGGTGAATGTAATTTCTGATAAGACCCTCAGAAGAGCCTTGCTGGGTCAGGCCAGGGAGGGTCCCTCCAGTCCAGCCTCCCGTCTCACCCAGGGGCCGGCTAGTTCCTCCAGGGGACCACCAACTGCTCATGGAGGCCGAGGCCCTCCCCCAACGTTTCCTCCTGGTACTGGGATTCAGAGGTTTCCTGCCTTTGGAGCTTCCATCCAGCCCCCATGTCTAGTGGTCACTGATAGACACGTCTTCTGTGTACCTGTCTAATTCCCCATTCAAGGGCTCTCCCTCAGTGGTTCTCACCACCTCCTTTGGCAGTGAGTTCCACGTTGCCAGGCGTTGCATAAATGAGCATTTCCCTTTGTCCTGAGTCTGCAGCCCTTCTGCTTCACTGGGTGGCCTCGAGATCCAGCATTTTGGGAGAGGGAGAACGGAATTCTCTGTCCACATTCCTCCTGGTGCAGGGGGGTTCCCACTCCCTCATCAGCAGAGAAAGACGGATGCGGCCTTGAACACGTTTGCCGCAAACAAGGTCGTCCACAAGACTGCAGATTGGACCTTGATAGCGAGCAGATTCCAGAGATACCCCAATCTGCCTGTCTGGAGGGGAGCCAGTGATTTCGCATTTGTCTCCTCGTGAGCGTGCTTGCAGAGTGAGCGCATCCAGGCCAAACGCAAGCGTTTTCACGGGCTCTCCTGCACGTCACGATCCCTCCTGGGAGTTAGAAGAGCATCTATGCATCAAACAAGAAATAAAGTTCGTGCAGGGAAACGTGTCGGGAATCTCTTCTTCTATTCGGACCAACTTTGTAAAAAAGCAAGGACAGAGTTTCCGGAGCGAGCCTCTGTTTGGAGTTCTTCAGCAGGCAAGGTCTAAAAACGTACCAAGTGATCGTTATAAACAGGTACACAGAAACAAATACAAAAAGAGGGAAGACCCGAAACAGGAAAACGACACCCTCCCAGTGCCTTGGATGGTAAATTATTCCACAAAGGGAATATTTCTCACTAAGAGCTAGTATGGTGGACAGGATAAGAGCAGCAGCTTCTAATCAGGCAAGCTGGGATTGAGTCCCCGCTCCTCTACATGCAGGCAACAGGGTGACCTTGGGCTTGTCACATCACAGCCCTAATAGTGCAGTTCTCACAGAGCAGTCCTGTCAGGAGCTCTCTTAGCCCCACCTACTTCTGTGGTGGGGAGAGGAAAGGGAAGGCAAATGGAAGCCGCTTTGAGCCTCCTTCGGGTAGAGAAAAGCGGCATATAAGAACCAACTCTTCTTCTTCTTCAGCAGTAATCTCAGGGCTCTCTCAGCCTCACCCACCCCACAGGGTGTCTGTTGTGGGGAGAGGAAAGGGAAGGTGATTATAAGCCGCTTTGAGACTCCTTCAGGTAGAGAAAAGCGGCATATAAGAACCAACTCTTCTTCTTCTTCAGTAATCTCAGGGCTGTCTCAGCCTCCCCTCCCTCACAGGGTGTCTGTTGTGGGGAGAGGAAAGCGAAGGCAATTGGAAGCCGCTTTGAGACTCCTTCGGGTAGAGAAAAGCGGCGTATAAGAACCAACTCTTCTTCTTCTTCTTCTTCTTCTTCTTCTTCTTCTTCTTCTTCTTCTTCTTCTTCTTCTTCTTCTTCTCACACCTGGTCCTGTGATTTACCTCACAAAGCATGGCATTTGATTCAAACACCTTGAAGATGTTAGAAAACCATTTCATCAAGACCCAAAAATTGACCCTTTGTGGAATACTTGACCATGCAAAGGTGTCTAGTAACTTATTTTTATAGAAAGGATAAGTTCCCAGCAGAGCGGAGATTCCTTACTATTCCTGCAACTTTTGCAATTTTCGACAGACTAAAAAAATTCCCACCAGAAACGATAGCACCTCTCTTGTCAAAGTTTGCATGGCCCACTTGGCTGCCCCACAACAAAACCCACACAACTGAATCTGGCCAGAATGGGAGTGTCCCTTTCTCCAAAAGCAATTTTAAACGGATGCAAAAGGCTCAGCTCTGTTTGTGTCCCATTAAGGGCACCCCATGGCCCAACCCAAATTAGTTTCCAACGTTTGAAGGAAAGAAAAAAAACAGTCTCTAAATCAAAATCATAGAATCATATGATCGTAGAATCATTGAATCATAGAATCATAGAGTTGGAAGGGACCTCCTGGGTCATCTAGTCCAACCCTGCATTCAGACAGCCCTGATGTTCCCTCCTGGCACTGGGATTCAGAGGTTAGCCTGACTCTGCAGACTGAGAGATCCTGGCATTTAGCTGCAGTGACGCTTACTGAACCGGGTTTCGTTTCTGACATCAACCTTTTGTCCTCAGTGATCATCTGGCACTCTCCTTCTTCTCGCTTTCTCCTGGCTCAGCAGGCAGCTTTCGATAACCGTATTAGGGGGCAGCAGGCCTTTTTGCCCGCTGATCAAAGTGCTCTTTCTGCCTCAGGGTGAGCCAACCCCAGTTTTGTCAGACTTGAGATGGTCTTTATACACATTCTGGGCATCACAACGGCCTGCCCTCTACCTGGCAATCCCCAGGAACCTTGGTCGAGAATCCATTTTGATGTATTTATCGTCTCCTCTCTGTTTTGCAAGATGCACAAAATGTTAACCTTCACATATCCCTGCTTTCAATGTGCAGAATGCCAGGGGAGGAGGGTTATTCTAAAGGATGGGCAAAGGCCCAGCTGTTGTTTCGACCCCTTACTCTTTTGGCAGGTTTCAGCCGGGGTAGCCGTATTATTTGGCAGCAGAGCAGGAAGATTCGACTGCTAAAAAAATGTTTTTGTTAAGCATAGAAACACATTTTTGTATAGAGAGAAGAGAGACCCAACTAATGGGTCGGTCGCTTTGCGTTCGTTTTGTCCGTTCTGTTCTGGAGGCAAGCAGGGAGGAAGTGGGCTTGAAGGAGCAGGAAGTGGGTTCAAAGGAGCAGGAAGTGGAGCAGGAAGTGGGCTCCAAGGGGCAGGAAGTGGGCTCAAAGGAGCGGGAAGTCTCCAATGGAGCCAACCAGGAAGCTGGAGGAGACTGTTGAAAAAGCATCAGGAAGTTCCTAATCTGAATATGCTAACGACACATCTCCGATGCTCCTGTTAGGATATTCTTTATATATGCTGTTGAAGCATGCACACATCTGGCATATTCAAACAATATTTTATTTTGTTTTTCATTTATTCCCAAGTCCCTCAGCCTTTCCTCACAGGGCGTGGTCCCCAGGCCCCGGATCCTCCTTGTCGCTGTCCCCCACACCCTCTCCATTTTGTCTGTGTCCTTTTGAAGTAAGCCTTCAGAACTGCTCCCAGGACTACAGCTAGGGTTTGCAACCTGCTTTGGGATTCCTTCGAGTAGCGATAAACACGATATTTTAAAAAACAGCTCCTTTAAGTGGAGATGCCAGGACTTGAACCCAGAACCACCAGCATCCCAAGCAGGTACTCTGCCACTAAGCCACAACAGGAATTTAGACTCTTGTTTGGCACTAAAGAAAGCAGAGGATGAGTAGGTTTTTTTAAAAAAATCTAGTTGGCCAGGAAAAAAGAATGGTTTGACCGGTTCTTGAACTGAGATACAGGAAGGAAGTAGAACAGGAAATTTTTCCAGGTGTGTTTACTTGCTGCAGATCAGATGTTCGATAAAGGGCCTATTCCATAAATCTGTCAGTCTTGGGAGAGTGCAGGTGATACCGGTAGAAGATCCTAGAGCCAGTTTATAGTTTAGCATATATCGTCCCCATCCTCCCAAAAGCATGCTTTAGGCATGCTTTTAAGTATGCTTTAGGATGCTTAGGGCTGATCCTGCGTTGAGCAGGGGGTTGGACTAGATGGCCTCTATGGCCCCTTCCAACTCTATGATTCTATGATTCTATGAAAAGCTCAGAAATCTGTACGGGGTGCTCCAGCGTTATCTTCACAACAAACTTGTGAGGTAGGGTGGGTTGGGACCAAAGAACCCAAGCTTCGTTACAGAGTGTGGATATGAACCCGGGTCTCCCAGATCCAAAACCCTGGGGTCCCCAACCTTTTTGAGTTTGTATGCCCCTTTGGAATTCTGACACAGATTGGTGGGCGTGGCCCCAAAATGGCTGCCACCAGGGGCGGAGCCAACCACCCCATGGCTGTCACAGGAGGCGGCGCCAAGGACAATACAACGGCTGTGAAAGGCAGTGCCATCCACACAAGGTTACATATAACTTCAACATTGCTAGCGAAATCTTGGCTGGACAGGACGCCTTTTCATCTGCACAGCCAATCAGAAGCTCCATCAAAAGCCCTCACTTGATCCCACCAACTTTCTGGAACCACTGAGCAGGCCCTATGGAAGGTGCTTGCTGGTGCAACGGTGTCCACGGACACTCTGTTGGGGATGCCACCCCCAACCTCCATCCAGCAGGGGCTCATGGGAATTGCAGTCCATGGACATCTGGAGGGCCCCAGTTTGACCACCCCTGTCTTAATCGGTAGTTGCTTTGGAGGGGAGGTTTAAAAGATGAAACGTAGCTTGCCGAAGAAAGATCTTTTCTGCAAGGGCTCCCACCGTTCAGCACAGCAAGCCGTCGGCTGCATTTCGACGACTGAATTTGAATTTTCTACCTTTTGCGTTAGCATTGCGGGGAGAAGGTTTCCACCTTCCTGAGCTGGCGTGCTCCCAAGCGAACGGGCTTAGCTGTGTCAAAACAACTTTTCTCGTTAGGAGATGGGTGGGGCGTTTCGGACGGTGCTTGTTTCACGTCCTGAGCATTATTGACCATACAATGTTCCCATCCCATCTTGTAGCGCCCTGGAGAAACCGTGCCAAGGAGGCAACCTGCTCTCCAATGGGCGGGCGGCTTGGCCGAGGAGCACCTCTCGGTGCCTTACAGAGCTTGTGCAAATATTATGTTTTAGGGTTTCATCCTACTCTTTTGTTTAGGACTGTTGGCGTGGGGGGGGGGGCAGAGGGTGCGGAGGGGAACTCGGAAGAATACCGGCCACAGGAAACAAAACAGGCAGGCCTTTCAAGGAAGTTTAACGTCAGAACCTCAGAAGAGTTGTGAACCATTTGGGCATGGGATTGCGGTCACCAGGGGTGGGCAGGTAGTTGTGAACATCTGGCATTCTGCAGAAGTTGGACTAGAGCAGGGGTAGTCAAACTGCGGCCCTCCAGATGTCCATGGACTACAATTCCCAGGAGCCCCTGCCAGCATTCGCTGGCAGGGGCTCCTGGGAATTGTAGTCCATGGACATCTGGAGGGCCGCAGTTTGACTACCCCTGGACTAGAGGACCCCAGGTGTCTCTTCCAACTCTTGGATCCTATAATTCGGCCACTGGTCCTGCACCCAAGTCCAGAAGGCTCCACCCCTGTCTCCTGCCCCAGCAGGTGCTACAAGGCTCTGCTGCTTACAGGCTCCACTCTCCCCTGGCCATGCCCCTCCTCTTGCTTCCCAAAGCCCCTCCCTCTGCAGGTCTGCAGCTTTGGGAATCTGGCCTCCCTATATCTCAAGGCCCCTGACGTCTCTTCTGCCGCAGAGATAAATTCCCTCTGGCAGCAGAGCGGATAAGGCAATCGCCTTTGGCAAGCCAAGAACCCAGCTGCTTCTGGCCTAATGGTCTTTCGTCCCCATCCATCCATCAAGCATCAGCTAATGGGGTGCTGTCTTCAAGCGGCTTCTTGGCCTCCCTCGCATGAATCAAACTCTCTTTCCCTCTCTCCCCTTTTGAGTCACTGCCAGTCTTATCTCTGCTGAAGGAAGCTTCTTCTCCGGAATCCAAGAGGCAAATCGGGCTATTTCTGCAAATCCCATCTTAAACAGCCTGTCTTCTGCTGGGCGTACAATAAAATCAGAGTCCAGGAGCACCTTTAAGACCAACAAAGATTTATTCAGGGCGTGAGCTTTCGAGTGCAAGCTCTCTTCGTCAGACGAAGAACTGACCATCATAACAGTGGGAATATATAAGCCAGGGGTAGTCAAACTGCGGCCCTCCAGATGTCCATGGACTACAATTCCCAGGAGCCCCTGCCAGCAGGGCTCCTGGGAATTGTAGTCCATGGACATCTGGAGGGCCGCAGTTTGACTACCCCTGATATAAGCGAAAGTTAATCCTGTTACATTAGTAAACTGTGTCACACCATCCAAACACAGCCCCATGAGAACCCCCTCCCAAACCAGCCAATCAAACCCCTCGAAACCATTTGTATTTCCTTGCACATCCCAAATCTCGTAACCATCTTCCTTGTATAAAAACAAACCTCCATGGTCATGTTCAAGCTGTTTGATCCAGCAGTTCCAGAAGAGACGCTTCTGCTTTCATTTGTATGGCGCTTGGGACCAAGCAGAGGTTTGGCCTTGGAGCCACAAGGGACCTCTACACCCCCCCCCCCCGTCCAGTCCTCGAAAGTGGAGATGCTGGGGATTAAACCGGGGACCCAGTAAGACTTTCACTCCAAGGAAGAGCTGGTTTTGAGTATAATTTAAAAGCCCAAACTAAATCCATATCGCAGGAATGTCTGATTGCACCGCTGTAATTTATTGAAGATGAAGCTCAAATACTTTGGCCACCTCATGAGAAGGAAGGACTCCCTGGAGAAGAGCCTAATGCTGGGAGCGATCGAGGGCAAAAGAAGAAGGGGACGACAGAGAATGAGGTGGCTGGATGGAGTCACTGAAGCAGTAGGTGCAAACTTAAATGGACTCCGGGGAATGGGAGAGGACAGGAAGGCCTGGAGGATCATTGTCCGCGGGGTCGCGATGGGTCGGACACGACTTTGCACCTAACAACAATTAATTGGCCCTTGCATGTCAGAAGTGTCCCACCCTGAGCCTATTGGGGAAGGGTGCGATAGAATAATATAATATTATTATATAATATTATATAATATATATACTATTAACAACAGCAGCAGGTATTCTAGAGGCACTGATGGGCAGAGCGCGTGATTCCGGGAGTTCTCCCTCCCCCACCGGGAGGTTGGCAACGTGCGCCGCGGGGCCCCCCTCCAACCAGGCCCTGTCCTTGTAAAGGCCGCGCAGGTGTTCCGGAAGGCCGGGCTTGGCCGTCGAGGCGGGGGCGGGCCCGGCCGCCTCCCCTCCCCTCCCCTCCCCGCCGGGGCTGGAGCTGGAGCTGGAGCTGGAGCGGCGCTTCCCACGCGGCGGCGAGTCTCCGGCAGCGGCTCGAGCGCTTCGTCCGACGGGGCGGCCCCGGGAGACGCTGCGAGGTAAGGCCGGGAGGGGACCGCGGGCGCCCCGCTGGAGATGGGGGCGCGGGGGGCGAGGCGGGAGGGGAGAAGCGACTCCGGGGCCGCTTTGGGCCGCCCTTCGGAGCCCCGCGTCGGAGCCCGGCCGCAGAGGGCATCGGAACCGCAGAGCTTAGCCGCCTTGCGCCTCTTGCCTGGCGAAGGGGCCGTCGGGTTCAGTGGCAGGCAGAGCCCCCCCTTGTCCGGCAGAAGGGCCCGTTGGAAGGACCAGGCAGGAGGGACGGGGAGGACCCGGGAGGGTCACCCAGGAGAGGGGCTGGCAGAGCCCCTGCTTGGCATGCAGAAGGTTCAGCCCCCCCCCCCGCATCTCCCGTTGGAAGGACCAGGCAGGAGGGGGTGGGCAAGACCTGAGACCCCAGGAGGCCCCCCAGGAGAGGGGCTGGCTCGGTGGCAGAGTCCCTGCATGGCATGCAGAAGCTGGCAGGTTCAGTCCCTGGTTCCCAGGCAGGAGGGGATGGGGAAGACAGGCTCGCTGGCAGAGCCCCTGTGTGGCACGCAGAAGGTGCCGGGTTCAGTCCCTGGCATCTCCCATTGAAAGGACCAGGCAGGAGGGGATGGGGGAAGACTTTGCTGGGTTTAAAGGTGCCACTGGGCTCAAACTTCACCTGGATTAAGCGCTCCTGTTTTGTACACTTTATTGTAGGTGGGTCCCTATTATGCAATTTTTGTTCCACTGAATGGGTTGTCTTAATACTTAGGCTGTGCTTCTCTTTCTTTCTGGCCATTCCAGCCCTCAAATACTCTAACGCAGAGGTAGTCAACCTGTGGTCCTCCAGATGTTCGTGGACTACAATTCCCATGAGCCCCTGCCAGCATTCGCTGGCAGGGGCTCATGGGAATTGTAGTCCATGCACATCTGGAGGACCACAGGTTGACTACCCCTGCTAACGCGTGCATTATAAAACGTCCCATTTTTTCCAATTGTATTGACCCAGTCCCGGCGAATGAGCCAGACTATAAATTCGGTACATTAAAGTAATAAATAAACACCACTGGATTCCAGTTTAACATGCTAAGGGAAAGGAAGGGATCAACCTAGCGAAGGTTGCTGCATGCTCTTCGTATATTGTTGAATATAGTCCTAGGTGGGTCGCCGTGTGGGTCGGAAGCAACAGAACAAAGTTTTGAGTCTGGCGGCACCTTTAAGACCAACAGAGTGTGATTCTGGGCATAAGCTTCAGTCCAAGAGGGGTGGTGTAGAAATTGATAGATAAACTCCAAACCGACTCCCTCAAGCTTTACATTTAGGGGTGTGTAAGTGTGTGTGTTGGGGGGGGGTTGTTGCCCGGAAGGGCTACTTAGAGTCAAGATGAGTCATAGAATCCTAGAACTGGAAGGGATCTCCAGGGGCCATCTAGTCCAACCCGCTGCAGAATGCAAGAAATTCACAACTACCTGCCCAGGTGCATAAGGAACAGAGCAGTGAATATAGATGAGGTTGCAGTAGCGTAGTTTGGGGAGCCCCTGGACTCAGACTTTGCAGCCCACCTGAAGCTAATTTGCTGCTACCCACAGGTCTTCCCCTCTGAGGAAGCCTATACCCAGAATTAAATTTTGTTGGTCTTAAAGGTACCACTCGACCAGTGTAGTGCTTAAGAGCAACGGCTTCTAATCTGGCAGTCTGGGTTTGATTCTCCACTCCTCCACATGCAGCTAGCTCGGAGACCTCTTAGAACAGTTCTCTCAGAGCTCTCTCAGCCTCACCTGTCTCACAGGGTGTCTGTTGTAGGGACAGGAAGGGAAGGCGATTGTAAACCATTTTGAGTCTTCTCCGGGCAGTGAAAAGCAGGGTAAGAATTGTTGGCCCACCGTCTTTCTGGGGCCAGGATTCAGGGGACAGCTCTTCAGTGGCTGCGCTCCTTTCTCTGGGACCAAAACACAGAAGGTGGCTTTGGGGGAGGGGGACTATCACAGCGGGTGGTACTCACCCCATGCTATTTAACATACAATAATAATAATTTAAAATACAATAATAATAATAATAAACATCTTTATGCCCCCTCTGGCTCAGCTGGTCTGGAGTCATGTCACCACTATGCAGAGGACGCCCAGCTCTAGCTCCTCATGGACGGCCACCCGGACTCCCCCGTCCCAAATAAATTTGCCAGATGTTTGGAAGCCATTTCTGGATGGTTAGAGCAGAGTCTCCTGAAATTCAGCCCCTCCAAGACGGAGGTCCTGTGGCTGAGCAGAAAGGTGGCAGGACATTTGTCGTGGCTGGGTTGCAGCTCAACATCTCACCCTTGGCAAGGAATCTGGGGGGGGGGTGTTGTGATGCCTCCCATTCTACGGACGCCCAGGTCACGGGAATAGCCCACGCTGCGTTTTTCTATTTTGCCACGTGAGGCAACTAGCGCCCTACCTGTCCCGCTCTACTCTCTTTTCTCCTTGACCCAGAAATTCCAGCTGGTGCAGAATGCAGCTGATAGGCTCCTAACTAGAACACCTTGGAGGACCCATATGCAGACTGTGTTGAGACAGCTGCCTTGTTTACCAATTTTGGCCCAGTTCTGCAGGGACTGCAACACGGGGCTCTTCTGCCAGGTCTTTGGGTGAGACCAGAGTTAAGATCCACCAGGCCCCTCCGTTGGATCAGGTCCCCACAGTAACATCTGGCCCACCCTACTTAGGGTGGCTGTTATGGGGAGGGGTAGAAAGTTTCTGCCAATTTTGTTGCTGGGGCTATTGCTGTTATCGGGTTTTTATGGGCTTTTAATGGTTTTATTTATTAGCCAGCACAAGTCCTTGGAGAGGTGGCAGGATAGAAATCTAATAATACAATGAATGAATGAATGAATGAATGAACAAATGAACAAATGAATGAACAAATGAATGAACAAATGAACTCCTGTTTGCAATAAAGGCATGTTTAATATTTACAGTGTCCTCACGGGCTTTGGGGGTGTGCATTCCACCCAGCTGAGCACACTAAAACAGTTTAGAGATGATTGTTTCTTCTTTTTTGGTATGTCACTGGCTTATCTGGGATTGCGTGCCACTGTGATTCTTCTTATTTTATCAACAAGTTTCCGGTTTGCTTGTTTCTGTTCACGATGTGCATTCAGGGAGAAGGAGGTGGTCTCCGTGTTGGTTTTGCAGATAAGGACAACAGGGTGGTCTTGGGGTTTTTCAGTTTGGGCCGAAACTGGGATGCAGAAACCGTCTGACAAACGTGGCCTGGGGAAAGCGGGTGAAGAGAATTCCATTAAGTTATTGATTTGTGTTCTGGTTTGCTGCTCTGCACAGGTTTTACCCGCTGACTTGATCCAATCTTAGCTATGCTTATGGCTCCGTTCCTTATGCGTCTTGATTCTAATTCGCCCTTCTGTTCTTGATGGATTTCTTTACTTATAGATCACTTTATCTACTGCCCCTCTTGGGCTTGCTGTTTTGGGGCAGTGAACAACAGTTTGAACTTACATTGCCAATCAAACAATAAAAATGAAGAAGGAGGATTGGTTCTTAGATGCTGCTTGTCTCTACCCGAAGGAGTCTCAAAGCGGCTTCCAGTCGCCTTCCCTTTCCTCTCCCCACAGGAGACACCCTGTGAGGGAGGGGAGGCTGAGAGAGCCCTGAGATTACTGAAGAAGAAGAAGAGTTGGTTCTTATATGCTGCTTTTCTCTACCCGAAGGAGTCTCAAAGCAGCTTACATTCTCCTTCCCTTTCCTCACAACAGACACCCTGTGAGATAGGTGAGGCTGAGAGAGCCCTGAGATTCCTGCTCGGTCAGAACAGCTTGATCAGTGCTGCGACTAGCCTAAGGTCACCCAGCTGACTGCATGTGTGGGAGGAGCAGGGAATCAAACCCATCTTACCAGATTAGAAGTCCTCACTCCTAACCACTCCACCAAGCTGGCTCTCTTTAATGACTTTAGTGACATTAATAATAAAACAACGTCTGCAAGTAATTCCAATAAAATTGCATGAATAAGAAGACAATGTCTGTACCGACCTGTAATGGCAGAGGGAATCTGTTTCAAGAAGCGGCAGTATACACAGAAGCTTCTACCAGAGATTAAACTTTGCCTTCAAGGTCTTCAAACTTTGCTCTGTTGCTTCAGACCAGCCGGCCTCAAACTTTCCTCTGTTGCCTCATCCCACTGGCCTCAAACTTTGCCTCCCCCTGCCGCCCACCTGAACCGGTTTCCCTCCCCGTGTGATTCTCCCTTGAAATGGTGTAGTTGCCCAGTGACCTGGACTGCCAGTAGAATCACAGAATCCTAGAGCTTTAAGGGATCCCCAAGGTCATCTAGTCCAGCCCCCCCCGCAGAAGACAGGAAATTCACAGCTACTAGGTTGCTAAGAGACGAAAATCTTCACAGAGCTTGCGACTAGCCTGGGAATTCCCTGCTGCAAGAGGTGGCCAAGGCTCCTAGATCAGGGCTAAGATGCATTTATTTATCCCCCACCTTTCTTTGCACTGGGGACCAATCACCCCAGAGTAATTGGAAGTTTTCTTATTGTAGCCGCCTGGCCAATGATTAACTCTCTTTAGCTGGTGGCTTCACTGATTTTTTTATCCTGCTCTTCTTCCTTTCCCACTTTTATCTTTACGACAACGCTGTCAGGGCAGAACGGCTGTGAGAAGGACTAGCCCAGGGTCACTTGGGGAGTTTTATGGCTCAGTCGTGATTCGAACTCTGGTCTTTTAGAAAGTCTGACATTTGGAGCCTGTCCGGAGGAGGGTAATGAAAATGGTGAGGGGTTTGGAGACCAAGTTGTATGAGGAAAGGTTGAGGGAGCTTGTTTAGCCTGGAGAGGAGACAATTATGATGTCCTGCATAGTGCAGGGTGCAGGGGGTTGGACTAGATGACCCAGGAGGTCCCTTCCAACTCTATAATTCTATGATTCCATGATAGGATAGCCATCTTCAAGTACTCGAAGGGTTGTCATATAAAAGACGGAGCAGAATTGGCTCAGAGGGTCAGACCAGAATCAATGGGATGAAATGAATTCAAAAGAATTTTAGGCTAAACATCCAGAAGAAGTTCCTGAAAGCTAGAGCGGTTTCTCACTGGAACAGGCTTCCTCGGGAGGTGGTGGGTTCTCCATCTTTGGAGATTTTTAAGCAGAGGCTGGATAGCTATCTGACGGAGAGGCTGATTCTGTGAAGGCTCAAGGGGGTGGCAGGTGACAGTAGAGGAGCGAGAGGGTTGTGAGTGTCCTGCACAGTGCAGGGGGTTGGACTAGATGACCCAGGAGGTCCCTTCCAACTATAGGATTCTAAATTCCATCTAAACCTCCAGAAGACTTTCCTGACCGTCAGAGCGGTTTCTCAGGGGAACAGGCTTTCTCGGGAGGTGGTGGGTTCTCCATCTTTGGAGATTCTTAAACAGAGGCTGGAGAGCCATCTGATGGGGAGGCTGATTCTAAGAACTTAGGCAGATGGTGTGTGGGTGGGCAGGAAGGGATATGCCAGGGTTTGTCTCTTGTGGCCCTTCCTTGCATATTCAGGGAATTGTTGATTGCCGCTGTGGGGATGGTGTGTGAATTTCTTCCAGGCCAGGCTGGATTCTGGAGATTTTTGGTGGAGGGATTACCTGGGCATGGAATTGTGGTCATTGTGGGTGGGCAGGTAGTTGTGAATTCCCTGCGTTCTGTTAGGGGGTTGGACTAGATTACCCTGGAGTCCCCTTCCTGCTCTTGGATTCTGACCCCTCTACCATGCCTGCCCTTAATTGCCAGTGTGATGTAGTGGTCAGAGTTTCGGACGATCATTTTGGAGACCCGAATTCAGGCTCTGCCTTCTGCCATGCAAGTTCACCAGCTGATCTCAGGCCAGTAACCACTCTCCCAGCCTCACCCACCTCGCAAGGGTGTTGTGAGGATAAAATAGGCCGCCGTGGAGAGAAAGGCGGGGCATCGATTAATCTAACCCAGGGGTAGTCAAACTGCGGCCCTCCAGATGTCCATGGACTACAATTCCCAGGAGCCCCTGCCAGCGAATGCTGGCATGGGCTCCTGGGAATTGTAGTCCATGGACATCTGGAGGGCCGCAGTTTGACTACCCCTGAACCAAACAGTTCCTGGCAGTTGAAACGCTGCAGATGAATCCATGGGGTTCCTTTCTTCACCAAGAATCTGTTGAGCCCCATCCAGCTCTGAGTAAGTCTGTTTACTCAAGTGTGTGTTAATTCTAATTGCTTGGCGTGCAGAGGTGCAGGTTTTTTTTTCTTTTCAAGGCTTTCTTCAGAAATACGAAAGATTCTTTTGCTGTTGGGCGGTCAGCCCAGGAGAGAGATAACAAAAAAGGCTTAGAAATGAATAGACAAAAGCGTTCCGGTGCCAAAAAAAACCCTAATTGGTGGTTGCTTCCAGCAAAACACATTCATTTGGGATTGGGCAGTGGGCATTGAAAGGACGTTGGCATCGGGGTGGCAAACAGCGTGGGAGGGGGGTCTCCTGTGGGTGGACTTCTGGGAAGTATCTGGACAGCGTCTGTGAGGAACAAGCTGTCCCAACTCTACAAGCCTGTGTCCTCTTTGTCCTCTTATAAAAGATGCTTTGGAGCAGACGCGAATTCTTTCCCCAGCCTTCCCCAGTGAGGGACATTTTGGGATTTCTGACACAGGGTGTTGGGATGCCAGCCTCCAGGTGGGACATGGACCCTGACCAGGTCCTCATGAATCTTGGAAGCTAAGCAGGTACAGCCTTGGCTAGTTTTTGGATGGGCCAAGAAGGTTGGAGAACAACCATTGGGCTGAGAAATTCCCGTTACACGCTCACTCCGTGCAGTCGGCCGGCAGGAAAGTTGGAACTGTGGCTGGACGTCAAGAGAATAATTAACATTCTTTAGGAGAAAATAACGGGCCGTAAAAAAAAAGGATTCTTTCAACCTGGCAGCACCGGGGGGCACAGAGTTACCTAGGCATGAATGCCAACAGTTGAGAAATGGACCAGATATAACTGGGTGTTGATTAACCATTAGGGCTCGATATCTCGGCCTGGGTAAAGGGGCACGCACGGATTCTGCCACCTTCTTGCCACGCAGGTTCCTTCCTCCGCAGCACTTGAGCTTAATGAGGCATCGCTATAGGAAGATTTAATGAGTGATAAGGCAGCAGACATGCAGTCTGAAGCTCTGCCCATGAGGCTGGGAGTTTGATCACAGCAGCCGGCTCAAGGTTGACTCAGCCTTCCATTCTTCCGAGGTCGGTAAAATGAGGACCCAGCTTGCTTGCTGGGGGGTAAACGGTAATGACTGGGGAAGGCACTGGCAAACTACCCCGTATTGAGTCTGCCATGAAAACGCTAGAGGGCGTCACCCCAAGGGTCAGACATGACTCGGTGCTTGCACAGGGGATACCTTTACCTTTATAGGAAGATTTAACTGGGGAGATCGGCGCAATTAAGTAGCCGCTGCAGATTGAAGCCCTCTTGCGGTGAATTGCTGTAGCCAGTGAAGGCCAAGATTTTAGGCATACGTTCCTCAAGGGGCTTGGAAATACCTGAGGCCACCTGCTTTCTTCTGAATGGAACCAGAACAAGAATTCGCTTTGGCTTTCCCTGAAAGATATAAAGAAGAGTCCTGCTGGGTCAGACCAGGGAGGGTCTATCCTGTCCAGCTTCCCAGGTCCCAGTTTCAATCCCTGACATTTCATCGGATGAAATTAATGCAAAAGAAATTCCGCCTCAACCTCCGGAAGAAGTTCCTGACAGTCAGAGCGGTTCCTCGGTGGAACAGGCTTCCTCGGGAGGTGGTGGGTTCTCCATCTTTGGAGGTTTTTAAGCAGAGGCTGGAGAGCCATCTGACGGAGAAGCTGATTCTGTGAAGGCTCAAGGGGGTGGCAGGTGACAGTGGATGAGCGAGAGGGTTGTGGGTGTCCTGCCTAGTGCAGAGGGTTGGACTAGATGACCCAGGAGGTCCCCTCCAACTCTAGGATTCTATATTCTGTCTAAACCTCCGGATTAAGTTCCTGACAGTCAGAACGGTTCCTCAGTGGAACAGGCTTCCTCGGGAGGTGGTGGGTTCTCCATCTTTGGGGATTTTTAAACAGAGGCTGGAGAGCCATCTGACGGAGAGGCTGATTCTGTGAAGGCTCAAGGGGGTGGCAGGTGACAGTGGGTTAGCGAGAGGGATGTGAGTGTCCTGCCTAGTGCAGAGGGTTGGACTAGATGACCCAGGAGGTCCCCTCCAACTCTAGGATTCTATATTCTGTCTAAACCTCCGGATTAAGTTCCTGACAGTCAGAGAGGTTTCTCAGTGGAACAGGCTTCCTCGGGAGGTGGTGGGTTCTCCATCTTTGGAGATTTTTAAACAGAGGCTGGAGAGCCATCTGACGGAGAGGCTGATTCTGTGAAGGCTCAAGGGGGTGGCAGGTGACAGTGGATGAGCGAGAGGGATGTGAGTGTCCTGCCTAGTGCAGAGGGTTGGACTAGATGACCCAGGAGGTCCCCTCCAACTCTAGGATTCTATATTCTGTCTAAACCTCCGGATTAAGTTCCTGACAGTCAGAGAGGTTTCTCAGTGGAACAGGCTTCCTCGGGAGGTGGTGGGTTCTCCCATCTTTGGAGATTTTTAAACAGAGGCTGGAGAGCCATCTGACGGAGAGGCTGATTCTGTGAAGGCTCAAGGGGGTGGCAGGTGACAGTGGATGAGCGAGAGGGATGTGAGTGTCCTGCCTAGTGCAGAGGGTTGGACTAGATGACCCAGGAGGTCCCCTCCAACTCTAGGATTCTATATTCTGTCTAAACCTCCGGATTAAGTTCCTGACAGTCAGAGAGGTTTCTCAGTGGAACAGGCTTCCTCGGGAGGTGGTGGGTTCTCCCATCTTTGGAGATTTTTAAACAGAGGCTGGAGAGCCATCTGACGGAGAGGCTGATTCTGTGAAGGCTCAAGGGGGTGGCAGGTGACAGTGGATGAGCGAGAGGGATGTGAGTGTCCTGCCTAGTGCAGAGGGTTGGACTAGATGACCCAGGAGGTCCCCTCCAACTCTAGGATTCTATATTCTGTCTAAACCTCCGGATTAAGTTCCTGACAGTCAGAGAGGTTTCTCAGTGGAACAGGCTTCCTCGGGAGGTGGTGGGTTCTCCATCTTTGGAGATTTTTAAACAGAGGCTGGAGAGCCATCTGACGGAGAGGCTGATTCTGTGAAGGTTCAAGGGGGTGGCAGGTGACAGTGGATGAGCGAGAGGGTTGTGAGTGTCCCGCATAGTGCAAGGGGTTGGACTAGATGACCCAGGAGGTACCTTCCAACTCTAAGATTCTATGATTCTATGAAATGACAACATCACAGGGCAAGGGGGTCACCATTAACAGTTGCAGGAGAATGCTTCCAAGGGCATACACCTCGCTGACGTCTTGGGCTTCTAGGCCTTCCTGCCATAGGAGGGCAGGCAGGCCACGCCCCCAATGGCTAGATGGAGATTGTAAACAGCCCGGGGCGAAGACCTTTGGTTTGCTTCGGTGACTCTCGAAAGCATCTCCTGTCAGCAAGATCAGATAGGTGTCCTTTGCCTGGTGGAACACGGAAAATGCCCGGCAGGGAAAACACCTCAAGATTCCAAAAAAGAGTTAAACCCCTGTTTAAACCAGGAGAGCCTGTTTCAGGTGGTGGCTAGAACATCGTGCTAGGAGGCTGGAGACCCAGGTTCAAGTCTCCACTATCTCTGCCTATCAAAACTCTGCTGAGGAAGTTCACTGGGGAGTCACATGAAGCTAGTGAATCAGACCACCTGATCAATACCATCAAGGTATTTTCTACTCAGACTGGAAGCAGTTCAACAGGGTTGAAGGCAGGATCTTTCCCATCTCCTCCTGCCTGGTCCTCTCAATGGAAGATCATATAATAACAGAGTTGTAAGGGACCTCCTGGGTCATCTAGTCCAACCCCCTGCACTGTGCAGGACACTCACAACCCTATTGCTCACCCACTGTCACCTGCCACCCCCTTGAGCCTTCACAGAATCAGCCTCTCCATCAGATGGCTCTCCAGCCTCTGCTTAAAAACTTCCAAAGATGGAGAACCCACCACCTTCTGAGGAAGCCTGTTCCACTGAGGAACCGCTCTGACTGTCAGGAACTTCTTCCGGATCTATAGATGGAATTCCTTTTGAATTAATTTCATAGAATCATAGAATCCTAGAGTTGGAAGGGGCCATACAGGCCATCTAGTCCAACCCTCTGCTCAACGCAGGATCAGCCCTAAGCATCCTAAAGCATCCAAGAAAAGTGTGTCTCCAACCTTTGCTTGAAGACTGCCAATTTCATCCCGTTGGTTCTGGTCTGTCCCTCCCGGGCAAGAGAGAACATTTACTGACTGACTGTATTTGCTCAGTTCCTTCAAATCCATCCTTTCTCCCCAAGGTGGACCCTAAGCAGCTGACATAAGTTTCTCGTTAATCCTCACAACAACCCTGTGAAGTAGGCTAGACCAAGAGCATGGGACTGGCCCGAGGTCTCCCAGCGCATTCCCATGCCAGAGGGGGTGGGAGAAACTGGGCTCTCCCAGACCCTCATCTGACACTCTCAGCCAGGGGTCCTGACTTTTGGGAGCAATTGGACACCTTTGGGGGCAGCTACAAAATGGCTGCCATGGGAAGCAAAGCCAGAAACAGCCAGAGGGAGGTGAGGTACAGGGAGGAGGAGGAATGAAGATGAGAAATGAGGAAGAATAAATCCCACAGCAACAGCAGCTGCCTCTGGAGAAAAGTTATTTTAAATCTGCTTCGCAAATCCAATCTCCAGGGGGTTGTCAGAAGCCACGCTGCGCAAAAGCCCCACCTGCTTTCCAAAAATTCTTGATGGGTGCCAGGAAACGGGCTGGAGGGGGCCATCGTGCCCAAGGGCACCATGTTGGGGACCCCTGCTCAACCCCAGCTTCTCCGGAAGCCGGTCTTGTTGGTCCACCCCTGCATCCCGTGCATTTTCTGGAACCACACTAACTATCTGAAGCTGCCGGTGTCTGCTAAGTTTCTGTGGTTGATTTACCAGGGGTAGTCAAACTGCGGCCCTCCAGATGCCCATGGACTACAATTCCCATGAGCCCCTGCCAGCATTTGCTGGCAGGGGCTCATGGGAATTGTAGTCCATGGGCGTCTGGAGGGCCGCAGTTTGACTACCCCTGATTTAGATGCTGCCCTTGATGGTGTGCCCAGATTTCTGTTGTTTGCTTGTTCCCCAAGTGATTCATGGGGAGGATGCTGGGATGAGTTTTGAAACTCGGAAGCTCGTCTGTTCAGGGAATAACACGGAGCCGTTAGAGACAGCCTGCCCTGCCAGCGCTGCTGTGGTTTCCCAACGCAGTCCATTCCGGGGCATGCCCGGGCACGGGCCCCGTCAGAGTTCTGCAGAAATCGCACCGCAGACGCCGAGGCGTGAAAGCTTGATGGGTCACCGTTCGGTTTTCTGCAAGGGGGAGAGCAAAGGCTCCGTGGGTCAGGCTTCTGAGAAGGGGGGGTGGAATGGCGTGGGGGAAATTTCAGAAGCCAGCCAGCCAGATTTTCAGGGACTAAGGCCGCCCTGGTGCTTAGGGGAACATGGTGGAAGGACCTCTGGTGTTCTGGCCCCACTGTTGGAGCTCTTGGTTTGGCCACTGTGTGACCCAGAGTGTTGGAGTGGCTCCAACATGGCCTGATACAACATGGCTTCTCACTATGCCTCCCCTGCTTAGGCAGTCAACTACGACAAGCATAATATTTGAGGCTAAGTTTGTTCTGCCTTTCCCCCATGGTCCCATGGATGTGGAGTTCAGTAGGCTTAGAACCACGCATCTGCCAGCATGCTGTAGTGCAGGGGTGCCAAACTGTGGCTTCCAGATGTTCATGGACTACAATTCCCATGAGCCCCTGCCGGAATGCTGGCCAGGGGCTCATGGGAATTGTAGTCCATGGACATCTAGAGAGCCACAGCCTGGTTGACCCCTGGTGAGCTTCCACGGTGGAGTGGGGATTTGAAATGGGGTCTTTCAGGTCTTAGGCAAACACCTGAGAAATTCAGGGGTTAGGGAACTAAATTCACACCTCTTTGGGGGATTCTTATGTTACTATATCTAGCTTCTGTCTTTTCCGTACTACATTACTATAAACCTTAATAAAAGAATAATTAAAAAAACAAAAGAAAACCTGGTTCAAATCTTCTCCACCATGGAAGCTCGCCATTTGATCTTGGGGCAATCCCAGACTCTCACCCTGACCTACCTCACAGGGTTGTTGTGAGGACGAAATGGAAGAGAAGGGGGAAAAGATCAAGCTTCTAGGGTCCCCGTGCGAAAGGCGGGATAGCCAGAGAGTTAATAAATAAAACAATAAAAATTGCTGAGCATCCCAGTGGCTCTTTTGAAAAGCAAATTTATAATCCTTAAGGTTGCTACGATGGTGAATAATGTTGGGTGACATCGCAGGTGGAAAGCTCAGGAAATAGCAGCTCCAGAGGGATTTCCCCGGGCCTGTTTTGGTACCTTCAGGGCTAGGAACAAGTGAGGATGTTTATTACGAATGGAGATGCTCTCCGGATAAGCCGTTGTGGGCCCCGATCCGATGGCCACTGTTGCCCATGGAAGGTCAAACAGAACTTCCAAGCGTCTTTTCCATCCAGGTTTCTCTTCCGCTCCCGGGCCAGCCCTGATCTGTTTTTCCCCTCTCTTTGTGCCGGGCTCCGTCCCCTCATCATCCACTTCCCTGCAGCGGAACAAAAATAGACAGACGGACTTCTTGCGAAACTGGTTCTTCGTGTGGCTTCCTGGTTTGGAAACGGCTCTCTCGCTGAATCAATCCATCCCGAACTGACAGGCGGCTCCACACCTCTGACCTCGGAGCATGAAGTGGGAACTTCCACCCCATTTCCCCCCAGGTGTAAATCTTTGGTTTCCCCTTGGACCGATTCCGGTTGCCCCTCGTGACAGAGAGAGTAAAGCAGGAGGGATTGGATTGATCCGGGGACCGGGACAGGATGCCCCACTTCCTGTAAGCCAGGGGTAGTCAACCTGCGGTCCTCCAGATGTTCATGGACTACAATTCCCATGAGCCCCTGCCAGCATTCGCTGGCAGGGGCTCATGGGAATTGTAGTCCATGAACATCTGGAGGACCGCAGGTTGACTACCCCTGCTGTAAGCCATCCCTTCGGCAGAGTGTCTGAGGAAGATTTGGGGCACCTGTGAAAGAGGGCTTATTAGGAAAGAGACATAAAACATCCGATATTGTGATGCTCATGTACAGTTCTCTGGTGTGGCCACATTTGGAAGACTGTGACTAGTTCTGATCTCTGTGTCTCCAAAGAAGAAGTAAAGAGAAGGACAACCAAGATGAGGAGCAAGTCGGAGAGTCTGGGACTTTAGAAAAGTGACAGCTAAGGGGGTGGACATGATAGAGCTTTATTTATTTATTATAAAATTTTGCACAGGATGGAGAGAGTTGACAAAGATAAATGCTTCCCCCTTTCCTTAAAGGACCAGAACTGGAGGGCCTCCGATGAAGCTAATGGGCAAGTAGGTTCAGGGCAGAGAAAAGGAAATGAAAGGGATCAGTTGTGGAATTTGTTGCCAGGGGAGGTAGGGATGGCCACAGGATTAACTCGCTTTAAAAGGGGATTAGATAGATTTATGGAGGGCAAGTCTGTCGGGGTGGCTGTGTGGAACCTCCACATTCAGAGGCACTAAATCTTTGACTCCCAGTGCCAGGAAGCAAAATCATCCCCTGCTGTTGGTCCTCCAGGGGAACTGGTTGGCATGGAAGAAATTTGCTTCCCGACCCCAGAGTGGAGATTGGCATTTCTCTGGGCATGCAAGAAAGGGCCACAAGAGCCAAGCTCAGACACAATCCCTTCTGCCCACCCACTCACCATCTGCCCAGGTTCACAGGATCAGCCTCTCCGTCAGATGGCTCTCCAGCCTCTGCTTAAAAATCTCCAAAGATGGAGAACCCACCACCTCCCGAGGAAGCCTGTTCCACTCAGAAACCACTCTGACTTTCAGGAACTTCTTCCGGAGGTTTAGACGGAATTTAGATTCATGGAATCACAGAGCTGGAAGGGGACCTCCTGGGTTATCTAGTCCAACCCCCACACTGTGCAGGACACTCCCAACCCTCTTGCTCCTCCACTGTCACCTGCCACCCCCTTGAGCCTTCACAGAATCAGCCTCTCCGTCAGATGGCTCTCCAGCCTCTGCTTAAAAACTTCCAAAGAAGGAGAAGCCACCACCTCCCGAGGAAGCCTGTATAAAAATATTCCTCGAACCAAGTCAAGACAGAAAGCGAGCAACCACAAAAGAGGCTTCCCGCAGCATCTCTGCATGATTCAGCGGCCTAGCTTATCCTTTGCTTCTGATCAGTCTCGCCAAATTGTGCGGCATTCTGCAGTAAAACCAGCCAGGGGGGCTAACTGAATCCTGCTTTGGGTATCCCTTGTGACTAATGAAACGAGACCCCAGTTGGCTCCAGCTGTCTTTTGCTTCAAATGGGATACGCGGTCATAACAACAAGCAGGAAAAACCACGTTCAGGCTAAACAATGGGAAACATGATGGAAAACATAACCAGCACTCTGTATGAGTTCAGAAGCGCTAACTTCAAAGCCGTGGACTCTTTAGTAGATATTCTTTAATCTTCTGTGTGTTTCCTGGCTGAGTGGACATCCAGTCCTCTTACAGGAATCTTCTGTGTCTTGCAGAAGCCGTGAGAAGTTTGATGAAGGTTGCGAGCAACCGTGAAATTTTCTCAATCCTAGTCGGCCTTGTGCAATTCACACCGAACAAGGTGTAAAATCAAAACAAGCTTTTCTGCTGATGCTGATTGGGGAATCATAGAGTTGGAAGGGACCTCCAGGGTCATCTAGTCCAACCCCCTGCAGAATGCAGGAAACTCATGACTCACGCGGGGAATTCTCAATTCGTAAGCCGACACCTGCTGTCTCCACTACTGGAAACGGATTGAATGTTCCTGCTGCCAGGAAACACACAGAAGGTTAAAGGATATCTACCAAAAAGACCACCACTTTGACGTTATCCTTACGGAACTCCCCGAAATTGCTGTTTACGTTTTCCATCGTGTTTCTCATTGTTTAGCCTTCATGGAGTTTTTCCTGCTTTTTGCTCAAAGAAGGCATTGTGTCTGCAACTTCGAACAACTGTTTCATGAACTGTAGGGACTGGGATAGAAATTTCGGCACGGCCCTCTTGAGTAATGTCAACGATCAACTCAAAGTCCTTTCCCAGGAGGGGGAAAGCAGAGCGATTTATAAATCACTTATTTTGGCACATGCAAACCGTATGAATTTTAGGTCTTAAGCGCCTCGGGGCAGTTTACCTCTCCTCCGTCCCCAGGTAGCCTTTTTAAGAAATTGCAAATAAAACATGAAGTGAATTGATGCCTCTTTACCAGTGGCTGCATCAGACGCCACAACAAACTAGGTTTGCCAGTCTCCAGCTGGAGATCTCCTGGAATTACGACTGGTCTCCAGCCGACACACACATCACTAAAGCATTGATTGTTTACTTGGAACATTCATTCCACATCTGGAGACTCCTCTGGGTAGGGAGAAGCGGGGTACAAAACTCCCAGCTCTTCTTCTTTTAAAGCTGTTTAAGCCTGTGCCCATTGCTACATCATCTGGCGCCAAACTCATAGAATCCTAGAGTTGGAAGGGGTCTACAGGGTCATCTAGTCCAACCCCTGGCAGAATGCAGCAAATTCACAACTACCTGCCCACCCACAGTGGCTCCATTTCCATGCCTAGATTAACCCCCCCTCCCCCCACACACACACACAAAATGAAGGATCCCTGGCCAGTCTGGAGGAAACTCACTTCATGATCCCAAAGGGTCATTTCTCTGGGCATGCCAGAAAGGGCTGCAACAGCCAAGCTGTGACACACAATCCCTTCTGCTCACCTGCTCACAATCTGCCCAAGTTCCCAGAATCAGCAGAACCATTTTAATTCTTTTCTGTGTAAAGTGGCATTTCCTTTAGTCTGTCCTGAACCTACTGCCCATCGGCTTCATGGGCTGCCCTTGAGTTCTAGTCTTTGGGGAGAGGGAGTACAAAAATATCCAAGGAACAAAGACAGGCAAAATACTACTGGGGGGGGGTCCTCTCTGGTCCCTAGGAGTTTTTCTTCCGGTCCTCCAGCTTCTGAAGAAGAATTGCAAAGCGGCAGAGAGGGCTACCTGTGAGTCCCTGCATGTACTCCCCAGGTGCAAAATTGGCCTTGCCTTTCCAGAGAATATGATAGAAGCACCCCACTATCACTGTATTTAGTGAAACGGTGGGGAAGTGGGGAAGTGAGGACAAGTTGCAATTTAGTAAAGAGAAGTGCAGGGTTCTATACATACCAGATGGGAGAGACAGTTCCCCTGCACTGAGCAGGGGGTGGGACTAGATGGCCTTTATGGTCCCTTCCCACTCTAGGATTCTAGGAGTCTAGTTCAGCCATGGAAGGGGCTGCCTAAGGAGGTGGGGAGCTCCCCCTCACTGGCTGTCTTCAAGCAGCGGCTGGACAGATCCTTCTCCTGGATGCTGGAGGCTGATCCTGCCTTGAGCAGGGGGTGGGACTAGATGGCCTGCATGGCCCCTTCCCACTCTGGGATTCTAGGAGTCTAGTTCAGCAGGGGAATGGGCTGCCTAAGGAGGTGGGGAGCTCCCCCTCACTGGCCGTCTTCAAGCAGTGGCTGGACAGATCCTTCTCCTGGATGCTTGAGGCTGATCCTGCACTGAGCAGGGGGTGGGACTAGATGGCCTCTATGGTCCCTTCCCACTCTGGGATTCTAGGAGTCTAGTTCAGCCATGGAAGGGGCTGCCTGAGGAGGTGGGCAGCTCCCCCTCAGTGGCTGTCTTCAAGCAGTGGCTGGACAGATCCTTCTCCTGGATGCTTGAGGCTGATCCTGCACTGAGCAGGGGGTGGGACTAGATGGCCTCTATGGTCCCTTCCCACTCTGGGAATCTAGGAGTCTAGTTCAGCCATGGAAGGGGCTGCCTGAGGAGGTGGCGAGCTCCCCCTCACTGGCCGTCTTCATGAAGCGACTGGACAGATCCTTCTCCTGGGTGCTTGAGGCTGATCCTGCACTGAGCAGGGGGTGGGACTAGATGGCCTGCATGGCCCCTTCCCACTCTAGGATTCTAGGAGTCTAGTTCAGCAGGGGAATGGGCTGCCTAAGGAGGTGGGGAGCTCCCCCTCACTGGCCGTCTTCAAGCAGTGGCTGGACAGATCCTTCTCCTGGGTGCTTGAGGCTGATCCTGCATTGAGCAGGGGGTGGGACTAGATGGCCTCTATGGTCCCTTCCCACTCTAGGGTTCTAGGAGTCTAGTTCAGCCGTGGAAGGGGCTGCCTAAGGAGGTGGGGAGCTCCCCCTCACTGGCCGTCTTCAAGCAGCGGCTGGACAGATCCTTCTCCTGGATGCTTGAGGCTGGTCCTGCACTGAGCAGGGGGGGGGGGGGGCAAATGGCCTTCATGGACACTTCCCACTGTAGGATTATAGGAGTCTAGTTCAGCAGTGAAAGGGGCTGCCTAAGGAGGTGGGGAGCTCCCCCTCACTGGGGGTCTTCAAGCAGCGGCTGGACAGATCCTTCTCCTGGATGCTGGAGGCTGGTCCTGCACTGAGCAGGGGGTGGGACTAGATTGGCTCTACCAGCTACCTTGCAGCTGCTGTCCAGATCCGGGGCTCTGGGAATCCCTGGAGGGACCTGCTGTTGATGGATCGCCTGCGTTCCGACTGTCAGCTAAAATGCTGCATCAAGCCTCCCTCAAACCCAGCAGTACGTTCTGGGCACGCTTGGCAAAAAGCAATTCAGTTCCTGGCTTTGTTGCCAAACGAGCCCACTGAGGGGTCATAAAGAGAGATTGTTCCTGCTGCAGACGAAGTAAAGTGCTTTTTTGTACAGTGTTTTGAACTGCGGCTCCCCCCTCCCCTCTGGATTTATGGAAGCTTTAAGTGTCATGCAGCCATTACATATCATCTCCTACCCGTTCTTTTTTTTAATGCCAATAAAGGTATTCTGACTTTTAAACTGGGGACGCTGAGGATTGAACCTGGAACCTTCTGCATGCCAACCCCTGAGCCGCTCGCTGTACCTCTCCATGGCTCTCCAGGGTCTCAGCCAGTGGCCTTTCCTGTCACATTCTACCTGGTCCTTTCTTTCTAACTGGGGATGCTGGGGATTGAACCTGGGACCCTCTGCATGCCAAGCAGATGCTCTTCCACTGAGCCATGGCCCCTCTCCATGGCTCTCCAGTCTCAAGGACATTCCATTGTAGAGCTGGGAAAAGTACAGAGGAGGGTGACCACGATGACATCACCTCCTACCTGATCCTCTTAATGGGATAGAACCTGGGACCTTTTGCATGCCAGACAGAAGCGACTTGGTGTATGGTTGGGAGGGTGGACTTCTAGTCTGGGGGGCCGGGTTTGATTCCCCGCTCCTCCTCCACATGCAGCCAGCTGGGTGACCTTGGGCTAGTCACAGCACTGATAAAGCTGTTCTGACAGAGCAGTTCTCCCAGAGCTCTCTCAGCCTCACCCACCTCATAGGGTGTCTGTTGTGGGGAGAGGAAAGGGAAGGCAATTGGAAGACGCGTTGAGACTCCTTCGGCATGCTGTATACAGATGTTTCTGATCCCTGTATCTCAAAAAAGAACATTGTAGAGCTGGAAAATATACAGAGGAGGTTGACCACGATGATGATGATATTGGAGAATCTCCCCTAAGAAAAACAGGCTAAAGAGTCTATTCAAAAATGAGACAGACAAGGGGGGGGGGCTCAAGGGAGAAGTTTATAGAAGAAGAGTTAAGCTAAACATGAGCAGGGAGTGTGATGCAGCGGTAAAAAAGGCAAATGCCATTTTGGGCTGTATCAACAGGGGCATCCCATCAAAATCACAAGATGTCCTAGTCCCATTGTATACGGCACTGGTCAGACCACACCTGGCGTACTGTGTGCAGTTCTGGAGGCCTCACTTCAAGAAGGACATAGACAAAATTGAAAGGGTACAGAGGAGAGCGACGAGGATGATCTGGGGCCAAGGGACCAAGCCCTATGAAGATAGGTTGAGGGACTTGGGAATGTTCAGCCTGGAGAAAAGGAGGTTGAGAGGGGACATGATAGCCCTCTTTAAGTGGTTGAAAGGTTGTCACTTGGAGGAGGGCAGGATGCTGTTTCTGTTGGCTGCAGAGGAGAGGACACGCAGTAATGGGTTTAAACTTCAAGTACAACGATATAGGCTAGATATCAGGGAAAAAATTTTCACAGTCAGAGTAGTTCAGCAGTGGAATAGGCTGCCTAAGGAGGTGGTGAGCTCCCCCTCACTGGCAGTCTTCAAGCAAAGGCTGGATACACACTTTTCTTGGATGCTTTAGGATGCTTTGGGCTGATCCTGCGTTGAGCAGGGGGTTGGACTAGATGGCCTGTATGGCCCCTTCCAACTCTATGATTCTGTGATTCTGTTAAGAGTTGGTTTTTATATGCTGCTTCTCACTACCCAAAGGAGTCTCAACGCAGTTTCCAATCTCCTTCCCTTCCTCTTCCCACAAGAGACACACCCCATGAGGTAGGCTAAGAGAGCTAAGAGAGAACTGCTCTGTGAGAACAGCTCTAAGAGGACTGTGACTAACCCAAGGTCCCCTAGCTGGCTGCATGGGGAGGAGCAGTGGGGAATCAAACCTGGCTCTCCAGATGAGAGGCTGCCACTCTTAACCCCAACACCAAGCTGCCATGGGGTGGAGAGAGCTGACCAAGAGAAATATTTCTCCCTCTCCCAAAATCCTGGGACTTGAGGGCACCCAAGGAAGCAAAAGGGGGGGACAGAAGGGAATACTCCTTGGCACAGAGAGTCCATTATCCTTGCTCTGTTCTCGTGTTCTAACATGGCTGTCTTCCAAAGCATAGCCTTTAAAACGGACAGCCCTTTTGACCCTGAAGTTGAGAAGACATTGATCGTTTTATTCTGGCAAATATTTATCTGCTCGGGCCTCCGTCCCCCCCCCCCAGCCCCCTGGTCTAGAGCAAAGTCCTCTGAAATCTGGCCGGGGGATTCAGCTGCAGGGGACAAAGTCAATATCCCTGTGACCGCCGGGTCTGCACTGAAGATGACTCCCCTCTCTGGACTCTTGCAGAGAGCACATTAGAATACCCCTGGCAGCTGGCACAATGTTCTGGGGGCATCTGCTGTGCCAGGGCTCAGCACATTTCCCTGCCTGCAGCCCACATCTGGCGCTTGGCTCACTGTCAAAGGCTCCAAATTGGATACCCGGGCTTCTTGCTTCCAGCCCCGGGGGCCATCTGCCTTCCCTCCCCCTCCCTCTCCCTCCCAGTCATCTTGACTTGTATATCAGCTTGTAAAGCAGGGATCCTCAACCTGTGGTTCTCCAGATGTCCATGGACTACAAATGCTGGCAGGGGCTCATGGGAATTGTAGTCCATGGACATCTGGAGGACCACAGGTTGACTACCCCTGTTGTAAAGGACACACCATGGAAACGTGGAGTAAATCAGCTACCCTTGGTCCATCACAGGCAGGGTCTCAGGTGGAGGTCTTTCCCATCAGCCACTGAGTCCTTTTCAGCTGGAGATGCTGCCTGGGATTGAACCTGGGACCTTCTGCATGCCAAGCAGATGCTCTGGCTCCCGGCCATGAAGTTCCCTTCTACTATGGTCCATCCAAGTCAGCAGCTGTTTCTACTCAGACTGGCAGTGGCCCTCCACAGTCTCGAGGCAGGGGTCCTTCACGTCGTCTTCTAGTTAGTTCTTTTAATGGGGAATGCCGGGGATTGAACCGGGGACTTTCTGCAGGCCAAGCAGATGCTCTGCCACTGAGCCAAGGCTCTCCAGGCTCCAGGGAGGCCTATGACATCACCTCCTAGCTGATCCCTTTAACAGGGGCTGCTGGGGATTGAACCGGGGACCTTCTGCATGCAAAGCTGATGTTGTGCCCCTGAACCATGGTCCTTCTCCTTGGTTCTCCCACATCTCAGGAGCGCATATGTGGGAGATTTCCACCCCTTGGACACAACTAATCTATGGTGTTTGTTCCACGTTGGCAAGGCCTTGCGGGCAGTGGCTGTATTCAGGCCCTTTCTCCAGATTTCGTATCCTCTCCCTTCTTTGGCGCCGGTGTGGGTCTTTTTGTGCAAACAGCTGCCGTATCTCAGCAGGCTCCAAAACATCCCTTGGGCGCATGGACTTTATAGAGGGATTGTTGTGAGTGTTCGAGAGGTCAGGGCCGCAGAGGGAGATTTTATTTGTGTTTGTGATCAAAGCAACGCCTTGTTGGGAACGGCCTGACCCTGCGGTCAACCCTCCGACGGGATGTTAGGAACACGCCCCAGTGTCTCCCGTTGACACGCCGCTCCGGAAATGCAGTGCAAGAGAAGGCCGACCCTCTCCATGCGCCTAAAGCCCCAAACATCTGCGAACAATGTTGGAGAAGGTCTTGGGCTCAAAGGGCCTTCTGGAGCGCAAGAACAAGGGCTGGAAGGAAGGTATTTCTCAGCGCAGAATTAGCTGCTGGCTGAGCCCACAGAAACCTCTGGGCTTTATCTCCAATCAGTTTGGGGTTTTAAAGTTTTTAAAAAGCTTTAAGTAGACTCCGGGGAATGGGAGAGGACAGGAAGGCCTGGAGGATCATTGTCCATGGGGTCGCGATGGGTCGGACGCAACTTCGGACCTGACAACAACAACAAAAGCTTTAAGTTGCTCTTTGATAATACAAAAAAGAAGAAAAGGGATCTTTTGCTAGAAGAGGGACGGACCAGAACCAAGAGGATGATATTAATGCAAAAGAAATTCTGTCTAAACTTCTAGATGACGTTCCGGACTGTTAGAGCGGTTTCTCAGTGGAACAGGCTTCCTCGGGAGGTGGTGGGTTCTCCATCTTTGGAGATTTTTAAGCAGAGGCTGGAGAGCCATCTGATGGAGAGGCTGACTCTGTGAAGGTTCAAGGGGGTGGCAGGTGACAGTGGAGGAGCAAGAGGGTTGTGAGTGTCCTGCCTAGTGCAGGGGGTTGGACTAGATGACCCAGGAGGCCCCTTCCAGCTCTATTATTCTAAATTCCGTCTCAACATCCGGAAGACGTTCCTGACAGTCAGAGCGGTTTCTCAGTGGAACAGGCTTCCTCGGGAGGTGGTGGGTTCTCCTTCTGTGGAGATTTTTAAACAGAGGCTGGAGAGCCATCTGACAGAGAGGCTGATTCTGTGCAGGATCAAGGGGGTGGCAGGTTATAGTTGATGAGTGATAGGAACCTCACAGGGTTCCTGTTGTGAGGAGAGTAAGGGAAGGCAATTGTAAGCTACTTTGAGACTCCAGCTAGAGAAAAGTGATAGACAGACAGACAGACCAACTCTTCTTCTTTTTCTTCCCTGGACGTTCAGGGTGGCTCACAGCCTTCTGTATACAGACAAAAATACATTAAAACTGGTTTGAAATCAGTCCAATTAATTTAAGCTAGAAACCATATCAAGAGGTTGCCACTTCCTCTCTGTTGCAGGGATTCCCAACCAGGGTTCTGGGGAAATTAAGGAGCAGATGGCTTGGAATAGGTCCAAGTAAGTCCTTCTCCCAAAGTGTCATGAACAGGTAGAATTCCCTGACGCAAGAAGTGATGGAGACTATAAGTGCAGACAGCGCTGGGATGGGATGGGATAAATATTTGGAGCAGAGGTCCATGAGTGGCTCTCAGCCACAAGGCAGAGATGGAACAATGGGGCAGTGATGTTCTGACTTCTAGGTCAGGGGTAGTCAACCTGTGGTCCTCCAGATGTTCATGGACTACAATTCTCATGAGCCCCTGCCAGCAAACGCTGGCAGAGGCTCATGAGAATTGTAGTCCATGAACATCTGGAGGACCACAGGTTGACTACCCCTGTTCTAGGTGCTTGGGGAGCAAGAATGGGGAGGGTCTACTGGTCGTACAGGTAAGCTTCCTGATGGCACCTGGGTCTTGGCTACTGTATGACACAGTGTTGGACTGGATGGACCATTGGCCTGAACCAAAATAGCTTCTGTTCCTGTGTCCGGGGCAGTGATGCTCTGTCTTCTTGGTGCTTGGGGGGCCAGAGGGGGAGGGCTTCTGGAGCCCCTCTCCATGGCCTCAGGCAGAGGTCTTTCACATGACTTACTACCTGGTCCTTTCAACTGGAGTTGCCGGGGGTTGAACCTGGGACCTTCTGCATGCCAAGCAGAGGCTCGTCCACTGAGCCATGGCCCCTTCACCAGAATCTCAATTCCTGTTCACCCTCAAAGCTCTCTTTGTGACTGTAGGCCAGTTGCCATTTCTGAGCCTAGCCTACCTCATAGGGTTGCTGTGAAAGCAGGGAAAGCCTGGACTCTCTGGAGGAAAACTGGGATTAAATAAAAATGTGACCGATCGAAGCAGGACGACCCCATCAGATGCCGTGTGCTGATTGAGCACAGCGATTCTTGTGTTTGGAATTTACTTTGGCAAGTGGGATTTGAAATCCTAGGAGGCGTCTTGTCCCGTGGGGGCAGGGAGGAAGCCAGCGCCAGGGTGGAGCGGGTCCCTCTGCGCATTTCTCTCCCAGTGGAAAAGCGAGCAAGCTCAAATTTAATCGCTACACAATGACTTAATTGGCTGCTTGTGGAGAGGGAGCCCCAGAGGCCCTCAGCCCTCCACTCCTCCCGCTGGTTTTTACATAACGGCAAATTAATGCCCATTCGCGTTCCCGGACGCTTTAGATACCAAGACGAGGAGGAGGGAAGATCCGCTCTTTCAGTGCAGCCAGAGCAGCCACCTGGTGCCAGGAATTCTTAAGCCGAGATCAAAAGGCAAAATATGTGTGGGGCAGGCATTGAGTTACAGCTGCCAAGGCAGCCCCAGTTCGACGACATCTTAATTATACCAATTAAGCCCTTTTTTCATCAGTCCGTAATGCAAAACCCCTGTTTGGACAGGTCACAAGAGGGGTATGCCCCTGACCAGTTCTTGAACCCTGAACATGTTTGAAAACTTCCTTGAAGGAGATTCCGTGAGGCATGTTTGCTGATTCTGGGAAGGCTCAAGGGGGTGGCAGGTGACAGTGGGTGAGCGAGAGGGTTGTGAGTGTCCTGCATAGTGCTGGGGTTGGACTAGATGACCCAGGAGGTCCCTTCCAACTCTATAATCCTCTGATTCTACCACATGTCATACATTCCCACATTCAGGGGACTCCCCCCCCCTTTGAGAGGACATGTGCCATTTCCTGGTCCAAAGCCCAGTTAGAATGAAAGAATCGTAGACTAATAGAGTTGGAAGGGACCTCATGGGTCATCTAGTCCAACCCCCTGCACTATGCAGGACTGTTCTGGTGCCAGATGCTCCAAAGTGGGCTGTTCATGGGATAGTCACCCAGCCAGACCCTGGGGCCAAGCTGCACCCCAAAAAATTCTTTGGGCCACCCCCAAAGGACACATTCCCACACTCCCATCACATTCTCCCTACCTCAATGTCCCCTGTCCGTATCAAGAGAACATGGTCAGCCTATGCTAGACCCAAGTGAAGAACAGATCCAACTGGAAATATCCATGGCTTTCTCTCTTCCGAAGACAGCTATAATTTGGTTGCACGGGCCAAAAGGTGTCCTTTGTTAGTTTAGAAGTGGAGTTTGGTTGAACTTCCTCTTGCCGAAGCCCAAACATCATCTTTCCCCCCGGATCCTGCTTCCCGCAATCGCCGTTGTGCCAGCCAGCCAGCCCCGTGTCCAGGATGTGGTTACTGGACGGGTCAGCTTTGCTGATGCTATCTGCCATCTGTGTGTCAACTGGCACCTGGCGGGCTGACGTCCCTCCCATGCTTGGACAGTTTCCTTGGAGAACCTATAAAGGCCCGTTGAACTGAGGAAGGCGCAGCAGACGCCGCTGGGGTGTGCGTTTTAGGACAAGAAGAGCTCGTCTTCTCATACCCCTCTTTTCAACAACCAAGGGACTCTCCAAGCGGCTTTCAGTCGCCTTCCCTTCCTCTCCCCGGGGCAGGTGCCCTGTGAGCGAGGTGGGGCGGAGAGAGCTCTGAGAGAACTGGGACTGGACAAAGTTACCCGGTTGGTTGCATGGGGTGGAGGAGTAGGGAATCGAACCCGGCTCTCCGGATTGGAGGGTGCTGACACCAAACGGGCTCTCCTAAGCCATCCCTTTGATGCACGGCTTGAGGTGAGTAGATGGGATGAATGGGTTTAAGCCAGGGGTAGTCAAACTGCGGCCCTCCAGATGTCCATGGACTACAATTCCCAGGAGCCCCCTGCCAGCGAATGCTGGCAGGGGGCTCCTGGGAATTGTAGTCCATGGACATCTGGAGGGCCGCAGTTTGACTACCCCTGGTTTAAGCCGTGGAAATTGGCCACTATTGGTTCCTTTGCAGCAGAACTGGATCTGAAACTATTGCAGTCCATCATAGCGTAGGTATGATGCCATGTTTTGATTGAGTAAATGCCGTGGTCTTGTACAATTCCTCCTCCCATGCCTGTCCTGTGTTCTAGTTCTTTATTTCTGGTTTTTCCTTGCATCCTTTCTTTACAAATCTGGCTGAATAGGACTCAGGGATCCCCATTCCTTCTTGTATCTGATGAAGGCAGCTTCGACTCGAGAGTCACACTCTGGAAATCGAGTTGGTCTCTAAAGTGCCTCTAGACTTCTGTCTTTCTCTTCAAAAAGAGATCAAAAAGGCAAATGGGATTTTGGGCTGTATCCAACGGAGTATCGTGTCCAGATCACGGGAGGTGATGGTACCGTTTTACTCTGCTCTGGTTCGGCCTCACTTGGAGTCCTGGGTTCAGTTTTGGGCACCCCAGTGGAAGAGGGATGTTGACAAACTGGAATGTGTCCAGAGGAGGGCAACAAAGAAGGTGAGGGGTTGGGAGTAGGGTTGTGCGATTCGGCTGGTTCGGCGGCCGTTCCCTCCGGGCGCAGCCAGCGCCACTCCGCGCGGGGGGGAGGGCGGTGCCGGCAGCGGCGTGACAGCGGGCGCAACCACGCAGGCGTGCCTGTGTGGTTGCGCCCGCTGTCACGCCGCTGCCGGCACCGCCCTCCCCCCCGCGCGGAGTGGCGCTGGCTGCGCCCGGAGGGAACGGCCGCCGAACCAGCCGAATCGCACAACCCTAGTTGGGAGACCAAGACGTAGGAGGAAAAGTTGGGGGAGCTTGGTCTGTTTAGCCTGGAGAGGAGGCGACTGAGAGGGGATCTGATAAACATCTTCAAGTATTTAAAAGGCGGCCATGTAGAGAATGGAGCAGAATTGTTCTCTCTTGCCCCAGAGGGACAGACCGGAACAAATGGGATGAAATTAATTAATTCAAAAGAAATTCCATCTAAAGATCAGGAAGAAGTTCCTGACAGTCAGAGTGGTTTCTCAGTAGAACAGGCTTCCTCGGGAGGTGGTGGGTTCTCCATCTTGGGAGTTTTTTAAGCAGAGGCTGGAGAGCCATCTGACGGAGAGGCTGATTCTGTGAAGGCTCAAGGGGGTGGCAGGTGACAGTGGAGGAGTGAGAGGGTTGTGAGTGTCCTGCGTAGTGCAGGGGGTTGGACTAGATGACCCAGGAGGTCCCTCCCAATTCTGTTATTCTATGATTCTAACCCCCAGAATCTCCAGCTAAATGGACCAGGCAGGGGGTGACGGGAAAGACCTCTGCCTGAGACCCTGGAGAGCACCTGCCAGTCTGAGTGGACAATACTTAATTGGATGGCAGCTTCAGGTGTTCATGTGCTCAGGAAGAGAGATCGGGTACCCCACTATGCTCTGGCACTGCAGGACCTAAACCGGCCTTCCCTCCCTGATCCCGCGGTCTTTTGCTGGGTCAGGTGGAGACTGTAGCAGTGCAGCAGGAGCTTCAGAGAATTAGCTCCCCCCTCCTCCATAGCACGTTCCCTGAACTCAGAGGCCTGGAGTGGGGGGGACACTTGGCCTTTTCTTCCAGTGGGGACTCCCCACCCCGGTTGCCCTGTGCTTAATTGCAACCTGATAGTCTCAGGGGGGAAAGAAGAGCTGCTGATTTGGTGCCCACATTCCTAACCTGCCTTTCAGTTGTGAAAAGTCTCCAAGACGGCAACGGCAACCGGAGAAGAGGACAAAAGGCGATGCAGAGAGATCGGTGTAATTAAACAGAGCGTATTGTTGGCTGGATCTCATTTCAAAAACGTGACCCAGCCAGTCATTGCCAGGAGCCCATTGGGTTTAGTGTAGAAAGAAATCCATTGCCTTGAAGCTTGACGCAGCGTCCCCATTCCTCTCCGTTTCCTGGTTCAGGGGGAAATGCTGTTCAAAGCAGTGGCAAAGGTGATCTGACTCCAGTGGCAATAAGAGAAAGAAAATTTTCTTGATACAGGTAGAAGGAGATTTCATTGAGCCAGCCTGGTGTAGTGGTTAGGTGCGCAGACTTCTAATCTGGTGAGCCGGGTTTGATTCCCTGGTCCTCCACATGCAGCCAGCTGGGTGACCGAGCAGTGATATCAGAGCTCTCTCAGCCTCACCCACCTCACAGGGTGTCTGTTGTGGGGAGAGGAAAGGGAAGGTGAATGGAAGCTGCTTTGAAACTCCTTTGGGTAGGGAAAAGCGGTATAGAAGAACTATTCTTCTTCAGTAATCTCAGGGCTCTCTCAGCCTCACAGGGTGTCTGTTGTGGGGAGAGGAAAGGGAAGGCGACTGGAAGCCACTTTAAGACTCCTTTGGGTAGAGAGAAGGAGGAGACTAATTGGTTCTTAGATGCCGCTTTTCTCTACCCGAAGGAATCTCAAAGCGGCTTCGCCTTCCCTTTCCTCTCCCCACAACAGACACCCTGTGGGGTGGGTGAGGCTGAGAGAGCCCTGATATCACTGCTCGCTCAGAACAGTTTTATCAGTGCCGTGGCGAGCCCAAGGTCACCCAGCTGGCTGCATGTGGGGGAGTGCAGAATCAAACCTGTCTTGCCAGATTAGAAGTCCGCACTCCTAACCACTACACCAAACTGGAGTCCTGTGTTCAGTTTTGGGCATCCCAGTTGAAGAGGGATGTAGACAAACTGGAGCGTGTCCAGAGGAGGGCAATGAAGATGGTGAGGGGTTTGGAGACCAAGACGTATGAGGAAAGGTTGGGGGAGCCTGGTCTGTTTAGCCTGGAGAGGAGACGACTGAGAGGGGATCTGAGAACCATCTTCAAGTATTTAAAAGGCTGCCACACGGAGGATGGAGCAGAATTGCTCTCTCTTGCCCCAGAGGGATGGGCCAGAACCATGAAAGCCATTTTAGGTCCTCCTTGGGAAAGAAGAGCTGGGGGTTTTGTACCCCACTTTTTACTACTCGAAGGAGTCTCAGTGCAGCTTACAATCGCCTTCCTTTCCCTACAACAAACATCCTGTGAGGTAGGGTGGGGGCTGACAGTACTGTGAGTAGCTCAAAGTCACCCAGTTGGCTGCACGTGGAGGAGCGGGGAATCAAACCCGGTTCTCCAGATTAGAAACTGCAGCACGTAATCCTGGCACTAAACTGGGAGAAAGGCAGGTATAAATTAAAATGAACAGAGGGAACTAAAGTTACCATAATATCAGTCTCAAAAGCCTTTGCGATGACGTTCATTATGGACCTTCCAGGGAACATTAATCGAAAGAAAAATCAAGATACAAAAGCCATGAATTCTGTCAGGCACGGTTCCTGTAACGCAGGGGTAGTCAAACTGCGGCCCTCCAGATGTCCATGGTCTACAATTCCCATGAGCCCCCACCAGCGTTTGCTGGTGGGGGCTCATGGGAATTGTAGTCCATGGACATCTGGAGGGCCGCAGTTTGACTACCCCTGCTGTAACGGAATATCTTTTCTCCCTAAACTTTTAAAATTCTTTGAGGCGGTGAACAAACATGTGGACAAGGGAAACCCAGTAGATGTTGTTTACCTAGGCCTGCCTTTCTCGTCTTTTCTACCATTGAGAACCTCCTGGAACATTTTTCGGGCGTCAGGAAACCCCAGAAGTTGTTCTGTAATCTGTACTCCTTTGGGTAGAGAAAAACGGCACATAAGAACCAACCCCTCCTCCTCCTTCTCTTCCTTCTTCTTCTTCCTCTTCCTCCTCTTCTTTATTAGAATCCTAGAGTCGGAAGGGACCTCCAGGGTCATCTAGTCCAACCCCCTGCACTATGCAGGACACTCACAACTACCTGCCCACCCACGGTGATCCCAGTTTCATGTCCAAGTGATTCCCCCCTCACCACCACCACCACAAATCTCCAGAATCCAGCCTGGAAGAAATTCCCCCACCATCCCACAGTGGCGATCAGCAATTCCTCTCCTTCTTCTGTTGCAGAGCTGTGGAACCTTCCGAAATATCCATCACTCTAGCGGCCGCTTGGACTGCCTGAAGGGGAAGCAGCAGCTGTTCCTCCACGCGTGGTAATGGTGCCACCTGCTGGCAGTCGAAAATGGTAATTCCTTGAGCGACTCAAGGAAAAGAGCAGACGCTGCCGGATGCAGGCCTCGCTGTATCAGCACTTCCTAAGCCACAGGCACGCCGACAGACCACATCCAGATCCCTGGTATGCTGCTGGTGAACCTTTCTGTCTGAAGTTACCCCGAGTCGCTTCCAGTTTGTGGCGACCCTGTGAATTGACAACATGGGCAGCCTGCGTGTTGTTGTAGAAAAGAGTCTAGGAACACCTTCAAGGCTTAACAAAATTGGGGGCAGGAGAGGAGCTTTCTTGAGTCCCTGCTCACTTTGTCAGATACAGCTAGAATGAAAGTCCACCTGTCCTTCTATCCATCCATCCATCTATCCATCCATCCATCCATCCATCCATCCATACATAGAATCATAGAAGAGTTGGAAGGGGCCATAGAGGCCATCTAGTCCAACCCTCTGCTCAACGCAGGATTAGCCCAAAGCATCCTAAAGCATCCAAGAAAAGTGTGTATCCAACCTTTGCTTGAAGACTGCCAGTGAGGGGGAGCTCACCACCTCCTTAGGCAGCCTATTCCACTGCTGAACTACTCTGACTGTGAACATTTTTTTTCCTGATATCTAGCCTATATCGTTGTACTTGAAGTTTAAACCCATTACTGCGTGTCCTCTCCTCTGCAGCCAACAGAAACAGCATCCTGCCCTCCTCCAAGTGACAACCTTTCAAATACTTAAAGAGGGCTATCATGTCCCCTCTCAACCTCCTTTTCTCCAGGCTGAACATTCCTGGAGAATCCATCCATCCATCCATATACTGCCCTCCCTGAAGGCTCAGGGCAGTTCACATAAAACAGAAACAATACAGATAGCTCAGATTAACAATAATGAATGAAGTGAAACAACAAGATTGCAACATGAAAAAAGGAAGGTTCACAATAGAATGTCAACGGAAAAACAAGGAACCTTCCAAGGCAATATTCTTGTAATTATGTATATATTCAATTCCCATACGATTTCTTTTATATACGTGAAGAGTCAACCGTAACGGTTGGGGAATGGTCTTTGACTAACATTCCCCAGTCCCTTTGAGCCAATGGCCTATTGATATTAAAATACTGATATAAGGAAAGGCTGCAGGATTTTTCCACTATTGTGACAACAAACTTATATTGGAGGACTCAACCACTGAAGAAGATATTGAAAAGGGAAATTATCTGGAAACCGTTATGGTTGACTCTTCATGTATATAAAAGAAATTGTATTGAAATGGAAAATATATATTATTATGAGAATATTGCCTTGGAAAGGTTCCTTGTTTTTCTTTTGAAGTGAAGCAACAAGCAACATGGAGCAGTAGAAAAATGTGGGAAACAGTAAATCAAGATTGCTCCAGATAGGGAGAAAAGAGCAAGACTTGGGTGACAAAATTGGGAGTGGGGTATTGTGCGTCTCTGCCCTGTGGCTGGCCCTGCAGAGGAACTGGCTGGCCCCTGGGTGAGACGGGAGGCTGGACTGGAGGGACCCTCCCTGGCCTGACCCAGCAGGGCTCTTCTGAGGCTCTTCTCAGGGGAAGGCCTCGGCCTCTCTGCCCTGTGGCTGGCCCTGCAGAGGAACTGGCTGGCCCCTGGGGGAGACGGGAGGCTGATTTACGTGATTGGGTGTTCAAAGCTGACTCTCTGATCGACCACTCCTCAATACAGCTATCACAAGCAGCCCCATGGTATAAAACAATTAAAAAAGACCATTCCAGAGCATCATATTTAGTAAATATAACGACACGTAATCTTAGAATGGCCCTAACATCTTTGCGGTTTGAAATGATGCCATCAGCCATGCTCTCTGGGCGATATCTCCGAATACCCACAGCCCAACGCCTGTGCATATGTGGAAATCCATCTGTGGAGGACCTGCCAAACTATGTCTTGGCTTGTCCCCTGTACTCCGAACCCAGGGGCAAATTCCTTGCCAAGCTATTACCAAACTCTCACCCTATTTCTGATTTTAACAAAGTCACCTATCTGTTATCAGATGTCGACCCCTATATCTCTTATAGGGTGGCACTTTTTGCTCTGGCTGCCAGGAAGATTCGAGCTAATGCATTTTTACACGAGCCTCCACCTTGATACACCATTTTATCTCTTTTATTGTAACTTAGTAGTCCATGTTTACATTTTTAGGTACACAATATTGGAGAAATATTGTTTTATTTGTTTATATTTGTGCCATATTGTTTTAATTGTGTTTTGTAATGGCCTTTGGCTACATACAATAAATGTTATCGTATCGTATCGTACAGAGGAACTGGCTGGCCCCTGGGTGAGAGGGGAGGCTAGACTGGAGGGACCCTCCCTGGTCTGACCCAGCAGGGCTCTTCTGAGGGTCTTCTCAGGGGAAGGTCTCGGCCTCCCTGCCCTGTGGCGGGCCCTGCAGAGGAACTGGCTGGCCCCTGGGGGAGACGGGAGGCTGGACTGGAGGGACCCTCCCTGGTCTGACCCAGCAGGGCTCTTCTGAGGGTCTTCTCAGGGGAAGGCCTCGGCCTCTCTGCCCTGTTGCTGGCCCTGCAGAGGAACTGGCTGGCCCCTGGGGGAGACGGGAGGCTGGACTGGAGGGACCCTCCCTGGTCTGACCCAGCAGGGCTCTTCTGAGGGTCTTCTCAGGGGAAGGCCTCGGCCTCTCTGCCCTGTGGCTGGCCCTGCAGAGGAACTGGCTGGCCCCTGGGTGAGACGGGAGGCTGGACTGGAGGGACCCTCCCTGGCCTGACCCAGCAGGGCTCTTCTGAGGGTCTTCTCAGGGGAAGGCCTCGGCCTCTCTGCCCTGTGGCTGGCCCTGCAGAGGAACTGGCTGGCCCCTGGGGGAGACGGGAGGCTGGACTGGAGGGACCCTCCCTGGTCTGACCCAGCAGGGCTCTTCTGAGGGTCTTCTCAGGGGAAGGCCTCGGCCTCTCTGCCCTGTTCCTGGCCCTGCAGAGGAACTGGCTGGCCCCTGGGGGAGACGGGAGGCTGGACTGGAGGGACCCTCCCTGGTCTGACCCAGCAGGGCTCTTCTGAGGGTCTTCTCAGGGGAAGGCCTCGGCCTCTCTGCCCTGTTGCTGGCCCTGCAGAGGAACTGGCTGGCCCTTGGGTGAGACGGGAGGCTGGACTGGAGGGACCCTCCCTGGTCTGACCCAGCAGGGCTCTTCTGAGGGTCTTCTCAGGGGAAGGCCTCGGCCTCTCTGCCCTGTGGCTCGCCCTGCAGAGGACCTGGCTGGCCCCTGGGTGAGACGGGAGGCTGGACTGGAGGGACCCTCCCTGGCCTGACCCAGCAGGGCTCTTCTGAGGCTCTTACATTCCCGTGTTCTTAACTGCTGTGCATCTTCTCACCTGCAGGTTCTGCTTGGCTGAAGGACAACCTGGGATGTGAGTGGAGCCCAAGGAAGACCCGGTAGGTCAGGGATGGATAACTTGACCACCTCTGCCGGTGGGACGAACTCCTGCACTTTCCACGAGGAGTTCAAGCAGATCCTGCTGCCGCTGGTCTACTCCGTGGTCTTCGTGGTGGGGCTGCCCTTGAACTCCGTCGTCATAGCTCAGGTCTGGCTCTCCCGCAAGGCGCTGACCCGCACCACCATCTACATGCTCAACCTGGCGGTGGCCGATTTCCTGTACATCTGCTCCCTGCCCCTCCTCATCTACAACTACTCCCAGAAGGACTACTGGCCCTTCGGCGACTTCACCTGCCGCTTTGTGCGCTTCCAGTTCTACACCAACCTGCACGGCAGCATCCTCTTCCTCACCTGCATCAGCGTCCAGCGCTACCTGGGCATCTGCCACCCGCTCTCCACCTGGCACAAGAAGAGGGGCAAGGGCTTCACCTGGACGGTGTGCGGGGTCGTGTGGCTCCTCGTGGTCACCCAGTGCCTGCCCACCTTCGTCTTCGCCTCCACCGGCACCCAGCGGAACCGGACCGTCTGCTACGACCTGAGCCCCCCGGACCGCTCGGCCAGCTACTTCCCGTACGGCATCAGCTTGACCGTCACGGGCTTCCTGATCCCCTTCGTCCTCGTGGTGGGCTGCTACTGCTCCATGACCCGCATCCTCTGCCAGAAGGACGAGCTGATCGGCTTGGCCGTCCGCAAGAAGAAGGACAAGGCCATCCGCATGATCGTCATCGTGGTCATCGTCTTCGCCGTCAGCTTCTTCCCGTTCCACCTCACCAAGACCATCTACCTGATCGTCCGCTCCTTGTCCGGCGTCTCCTGCGTCACCCTGCAGTCCTTCGCCATCACCTACAAGTGTACCCGGCCGTTCGCCAGCATGAACAGCGTCCTGGACCCGATCCTGTTCTACTTCACCCAGTGCAAGTTCCGGGAAAGCACCCGGCACCTGCTGGATAAAGTCAGCTCGAAGTGGAAACACAACTCCTGAAGGGACGGCGTTGGTCGCTAGTGTCATCACGTCTGAGTGGGCCATTGTGTTGAGGAAGGGGACTGGGTGGGTGGGGGAGGCAGTTGTTTAATAGACACAGGCGTCCCTGAGGTCTGACTGTCGCCTGGCTTTTTGGGAGAGACGCCCAACTCCCCCCCTTCCACCATGCTCTTTGCTGAGACGGACAGATGAAGCTGCCTTAGACTGAATCTACCCACCTCAGTATTGTCAACTCAGGCTGGCAGCTGTTCTCCAGGGTCTTGTTTGAGTAGAAGTCCTTCACATCACCTGTTACCTGGTGCTTTCAACTGGAGTGGGCAGGGATTGAACCTGGCACCTTTGGCGTGCCAAGCAGATACCCTACCACTGAGCCACATGGCTCTGCAGGGCCTCAGGCCTTTCCCATCTCCTCCTGTCTGGCCCTTTTAACTGGAGTTTCCAGGGATTGAACCCGGGACCTTCGGCATGCCAAGCAGAGGCTCTTCCACTGAGCCATGGCCCCTCTCTAAGGCTCTCCAGGGTCTCAGGCCAAGGTCTTTCCCATCACCTTCTGCCTGGCCCTTTTAATTGGAGATGCCAGGGATTGAACCTGGGACCTTCTGCATGCTGAGCAGAGGCTCTGCCACTGGCTGCCCGTAAATTCCTTCTTCTGTGCCTTGGGAGGATCCCTTCCCAGAAGGCCTGAGAATGGCTTCTTCTAGATTTTTTCCCAACGTTTCTCAGCAAAACCATGCGTTGGAGGAGAGACCAAGAACCCAGGTGACGGGGATTAAGCAGGACTGTGATGTAGGTAAAAGGAAAACATTCCAGTCCAGTAGCCGCTTAAAGAACGACTAGGTTTCCAGGGTGTGAGCTTTTGAGAGCCAGCACTCTCTTTGTCAAACCGACATAAAGTTACGTTGACAGAACTTCGTCAGGAAGTTCTGGGGTCTCGGACCCTCTGAGGCCCAGCTGGGAATGGTCAAAGAGAAAGTATTATTCCCGTTCTGTTAAGGACGGATCCCACATCATTCTGAAAGAACAGCTCTATCAGGACTGTGACTCGCCAAAGGTCACCCACCTCGCTGCATGTGGAGGAGTGAGGCATCAAGCCTGGGTCTCCGGATTAGAAGACGCTGATTCAATAGGATGAAATTAATTCAAAACAAACTCCGACTAAACATCCAGAAGAAGTTCCTGAGAGTTAGTTCCTCAGTGGAACAGGCTTCCTCGGGAGGTGGGGGGTTCTCTACCTCTGGAGATTTTTAGGCAGAGGCTGGAGAGCCATCTGACAGAGAGGCTGATTCTGTGCAGGCTCAAGGGGGTGGCAGGTGACAGTGGAGGAGCGAGAGGGTAGTGAGTGTCCTGCACAGTGTGGGGGTTGGACTAGATGACCCGGGAGGTCCCTTCCCACTCTGTGATTCTATGCTCTTAACCACCACACCATGCCTGCTCCATAAGAGACCATAAAAAGGTGGACAGGGTCCTAAAAACATTTCAGCTTGTCATGAATTGCCACTGATTACACCTTCAGCTCTCTCCTGCTACCCTTTTCCCAGGCAGCTCTGGTGGGAACTGGCTTGGTGCTCACAGCTTCTGTAGGGAGCCCTGATTCTCCCCCCTTCTGCTTGCGATGGTTTGGGAAGGATGCATGCAAAGGGGGGCACAGAACTTCAACTTAGCGCAGGCTGGAGGGCCGTCTACCGAATCTGCCCAGCAGGGCTGGGGAAATGTGTTCTTGAGAGGGCATAACAGCCTCAAAGCTGCACATGGTCCGTTCATCCGTCACCTCCCTGCACAGCATGAAATCAGTAGGGAGATTTCAAACTGGGCTACCTAAAGATGTGGTCTTTTTCACTTTCTACTGCAACAAAAGGAAGTTTCTGTCCGCTGTGGCTGCATGAGCCAGGAAAGGATTCAAGGGTGCACCGATCCAGAATCGGCAGAGAAGAAAGAGCTTGGTGGACCGACCGCATCAGCTGTGCTTCGACAGATGCTTCTGGGTGGGGAAGGGGGCCCCGCAAGGATTGGCCCCGTTAGCCAGTGGGAAACGGTGAACGTGTTTCGGCGTGCTTAATTTATTGAATTGTTTTAATAAAACTCCAAACCTGCAGAAGACAGTTTTCACTTTTGCATGTCCTTTGGTAGGGTAAATTGTAATAATTTATTACTCGCTACTCCTAGCACATGGGCTTGTGGCAAGTGACAATAATCAACGCCAACGTCAAATGATAAAATTCATAGAACCATAGAGTTGGAAGGGGCCACACAGGCCATCTAGTCCAACCCCCTGCTCAACGCAGGATCAGCCCAAAGCATCCTAAAGCATCCAAGAAAAGTTCAACCTTTGCTTGAAGACTGCCAGTGTACGAATCTGGAGATCGCTCCTGTAGCCATGCTTGAGACCCTGGCGAGTGAAGGGGAGAGAGTCCATGGCAGAAGGTCCCCGGTTCAATCCTCGGCATCTCCAGGGAGATGATGGGAAAGACCCATCTGAGCCACAGAAGGGTCTGATGCAGTTAAAGAGAAATACTTAAATTCTATTCTGCTTCTCCTTTATTGGCCAGTAAGTGCCACGGAAGGAAATGGATGCTTCAGGAGGTACAACCTCTGCTGCACCTGCTGCAAAGCAATTTTCGTGAAAACCCACACAGCCAACCAAATCTCCAACGGCCAATCAGAAGCCTTGCTCCACCTGGCCCCATCCACTACCTCTAAACACCAGCAAAACAGGCCCCTGCGTTCTAGCATTATGGCATCATAACAGTTGCTGGTTTTTAGAAGGACAAAATTTGAGCCCAGTAGCAAGACCAACGTCTTAAAGGTGCTCCCGGACTCAAAATTGGTTCTGCTGTTTCGGACCAACGTGGCTACTCACTTGAATCTAAGTTTATGGTTTTTAAAAGAAAGGCCTGACAACCAGGTGGGAAAAGGGCATCAGTGCAGGGCTGAGAACAGGAAAATGTCCCATCCAGATCTGGTGATAATACACTCAGGAGAACCTTTTGGTGCGCTGATGAATTAATGTATGAAAGAGTTACACACGGGAAGCATATATAATAATATAAAAGATGTAGCCCAGTAGGTGTGCAATCCCCCTAAATACTCATATCCAAGTTTTCAATCTGCTCAGTCGCAGCTGGGGAGCATACAAAGAGCTCGGTCACACCTCCCTGGAAAGCAGGATGCTCACGTTCCTGTGACAGAGGGAAAATAGTTTGGCAGGCTGCAGTACAAACACATTTGGGACCTGGTATTCTGCCCCATTTTAACAATCGGTCTGCATGCACCACTGCCAAAGGCGGTTTGTATTCTATTGGCCATCTTCCGTAATTTACCTGGCAAGTCAAATCCTGCAGACCTCTTGTAGCCATTTTCTCAGGTTATGGGTTTCAGGTGGAACTTGTTTCATTTATGTTTGAAGTGTTGGATTTGTGCAAATTTCATTGCCAGGTGTTGGGATTTTAGTCTGGAGAGGCCTGAGTTAGCCATGTCTTCCTGGAAGGGCAGTTCTTTGTTTTGGGGAAAGAAGAAGAGCTATTCTTTTGTACTTGCTCTTGAAGACTTGAAGGAATCTCAGAACAGCTCACAATCCCCTTCCTCTTCCCACAGAAGACACCCTGTGAGGTAAGTGGGTCTGAGAGAGCTCTGAGAGAACTGTGACTGACACAAGTCACCAGCTGGCTGCATGTGGAGGAATGGGGAATCAAACCCAATTCTCCATATCAGAGGCTGTTGGTTTTAACCATGACACCAAGTTAGAGGATAAAGGAAAACCTGGAACAAGGAAGTTTAAAGAGTGACAACAATTTATTATAATACTATAAGAATCTCTTGCATCAAGGTAGTAGCTCCTAACCTTTTAAAAAAAGAAAATCTCTCAAACTTTTATTGCAGGATTGTAAAGAGATAGCTACAGATTGTCCATTTCTCCTTACAACTCTGCAATGAAAAGGGCTAGCAGCAAGTTTTTTAGAAGAAAAGAAAGCCGAGAACTAGTAAACTGCACTACATCACTCTCTTATAACCCAGCATTTTATGATCTAGCGTTTTAAAAAGATTAAGCAGCCACTGAGAGTACAACATGATTTAGTTTTATTATTGATGTGGAACATCTACTGGTGCGGTCCCTGTCACGAAAGTGATAGCGGACGTGACATCCGTTGTCCCACAGCAGCGGCACCAGACCAAGGTGCACTCATTGGTCTGGTGCTGGTGCCAGTCTTCCAAGGTGGCTCCCGCCCTCAGGAGAGCAGGGATGGCCTTGGAAGACACCTGGCAGCACGGACGGGGCCCAAGAGACGACTGGGCCTCAGTGCTGGGCCTTGCTACTCAGGCGCTGTAGCTGCCAGACTTCCGAGGCCCAAAGGCAAGGCAAGAAAGGGAGTGAGGACTGGGGGGGGGGGGAGTCTGGGTGGTGTGTCTGGGGGGGTGGGTCAGCAGGGGACAAGGATTTGCCCCCCTTTTGTAGATATTCCACATAAGGCGTGAGAATCCTTGTCGGTAGATTTTTTGAGGGGTATTAGCAGACGCACCAGAAATAAACAACAATGCGAGGATAAACAAACCCAGCATGAACGAGCAATGAGCAACGTGGTACGGAAGTCTGAGTCTCTCAACCCTTTAGTTAAGGACCTGTTTTGACTTCTTCTTTGCCCAGCATCTTTGCCATTAACCCCTCTGGTTCTCCAACAATTTATAGGAGCAAGGGGGTCACAAAGGAACGCCCTATGGACAGCAATTGCCATGGGAAACAATTCCTGACACACCCACACACCCAGTGTGGCTGTTGCTGTCAATTAGTTACTCATTAAAGGCCGGGAGAGGTTCTGTTTCTCAGCTCCTCTGCTTTTAATGGGTTTTCTCTGCTGGGGGTATTTGCTCGTTACACTATAACTAGCAAAGGTGCAGTCTCACCACTCCTTGGAGTGCATTTGGATATCTTCAGGGGAGCAAAGGAGGAACTTGCACCATGCTGTTCACTGAGCGTCGCGTGGCTATATGGAAGAACCTGGTTCAGGGCTGACTAGGAGAACTTTAAATTTTTGCACAATTCCATGAAGCTGCCCTATACTGAATTATAATCTTGATTCATCTCAGGTTGAGGTCTTGTCTTCTTTTTCAGTGATACCAGGGCTCTGTCAGCCCCACCTCCCTCACAGGGGGTCTGTTGTGCGGGAGAGGAAAGGGAAGGCAATTGGAAGCCGCTTTGAGACTCTTTCTGGTAGAGAAAAGCGGCATATAAGTACCAACTCTTCTTCTTCTTCAGTAATATCAGGGCTCTCTCAGCCTCACCCACCTCACAGGGTGTCTGTTGTGGGGAGAGGAAAGGGAAGGCGACTGGAAGCCACTTTGAGACTCCTTCGGGTAGAGAAAAGCAGCATCTAAGAACCAACTCTTCTTCTTCTTCAGTAATCTCAGGGCTCTCTCAGCCTCCCCTCCCTCACAGGGTGTCTGTTGTGGGGAGAGGAAAGGGAAGGCGACTGTAAGCCACTTTGAGACGCCTTTGGGTAAAGCGGCATATAAGAACAAACTCTTCTTCCCCTCCCCTCCTGCCTGGTCCTTTTAACTGGAGATGCTGGGGATTGAACCTGGGACCTTCTGCATGCCAAGCTGAAACATTTCCTCTGAGCCATGGCCTCTTTTCAAAGCTCTCTAAGGTCTGAACTAGTAGTCTTTCTCATATCTACTGCCTGGTCTTTTAAACTGGAGATTTAACCTGAGACCTTCTGCATGGCTCTTCTACTGAGCCATGGCCCCTCCCCAAAATGCTCCAGGTGGGTCAGAATATACCTGAATTGGGCAAAGGTATTCTATATGTGCTTCATGTTGGATCAGCGTCCCTTCCCTCAAAGCGTTCCATTGCCAGCTGCAAACATTTGGATTCTGGAAGACCTATTTTAGCAAAATCTCTCTCCCCTGCCCCCTTTTGCTCTTATCTAGCCTCGACAGCTGAGGGAAGCCTCTGCATTCAGTAGCAGTCAACCTTTGGATCCCAGAAGCAGGAGGCAACCTCAGGAGAACGCTTTGGCCTCAGTGCCGTGTTTTTGGTCATCCAGAGGAAATGTTTGACCGCTGCATGAGGCAGGATGCTGGACAAGATGGACCCCTGGGCTGATTCCTGAGGGCTTCTCTTGTCAGGGGAAGGCCTCGGCCTCTCTGCCCTTGCTGGGCATTCGCAGCCTCAGCCTTTAAAAGAGCGAAGGAAAAATGGATTTCCTTCAGACAGGGATTTTCGTGGCTCTGGGGAGGAGCTCAGCCGGGCTTCCTTCCCCCTGCTTTTAGAGAGAGCCTGAGGGGTTGGCTGAGGGGAGAAAGCGTATTTTGGGGTGACAAATAGATACCCTGTGAGGGACCTGTCATTGCTGACTGGCATTTGATTTGTGGGTTCTCTGTGAGAGGAAAGAGCATCCTTGAACCTGCTGAGGGAATCAGATCTGCCCTCAGTGGGTTATGAAGAAGAAGAAGAGTTGATTCTTATATGCCGCTTTGCCTACCCGAAGGAGGCTCAAAGCGGCTTACAGTCACCTTCCCTTTCCTCTCCCCACAACAGACACCCTGTGGGGTGGGTGAGGCTGAGAGAGCCCTGATATCACTGAAGAAGAAGAAGAGTTGGTTCTTATATGCCGCTTTTCCCTACCCAAAGGAGTCTCAGAGCGGCTTACAGTCGCCTTCCCTTGCCTCTCCCCACAACAGACACCCTGTGGGGTGGGTGAGGCTGAGAGAGCCCTGAGATTACTGAAGAAGAAGAGTTGGTACTTATATGCCACTTTTCCCTACCCGAAGGAGGCTCAAAGTGGCTTACAGTCGCCTTCCCTTTCCTCTGCCCACAACAGACACCCTGTGGGGTGAGTGAGGCTGAGAGAGCCCTGATATTCCTGCTCGGTCAGAACAGTTTTATCAGGGCTGTGGTGAGCCCAAGGTCACCCAGCTGGCTGCATGTGGGGGAGCGCAGAATCGAACCCGGCATGCCAGATTAGAAGTCCGCACTCCTAACCACCACACCAAACTGGATTCAATTGGAGAGCCAGCTTTACCACACAGATCCAAATCATCCGTGTTTCACATTGAGCTCATAAAATATTTCTTTATCTTCCGCTAAATGCCCCTTCGTTGTTCCGCCCAACCTGTGCCTTGTCCCTCAGGTCAAAAATCGACGTTTACCTCACAGTAAAGCACAGCCTCAGTCTAGCAAGTTTCCAAATAAGACACCTTTATGGAGCACGCAGGATACAGTTACCAACACGCCATATTTCCTTGATTAAATACTTTATTTTCCTGTCAAAGAAAATTGCGTTGTTCCTCTTAATCTGTGTCTTGTCCGGCAGGTACAAAATCTAGGGAGCGGGCAAAATAGAAGGGATTGCTGGAAGGGATCTTTGGGGTCATCTAGTCCAACCCCTGGGCAAACTCACCACTACCTGCCCACCCACAGTGCCCTCAATTCCCACCCACAGTGCCCTCAATTCCATGCCTAGATGATGCGACACCCCCCCCTCAAAAAAAAAAAAGAATCCAGAATCCCTGGCCAGTCTAACCTGGAGGAAATTCTGCTCCCAACCCCAAAGCGGTGATCGGCATTTCCCTGGGCATAAAGGAAACGGCCACAAGAGCGGAGTACTGACACCATCTTACAGAGCCAGTTTGGTGTCGTGGTTAGGACTTCTAATCTGGCGAGCCGGGTTTAATTCCCCACTCCTCCCGCACATGCAGCCAGCTGGGTGACCTTGGGCTCGCCACGGCACTGATAAAACTGTCCTGACCGAGCAGTGATATCAGGGCTCTCTCAGCCTTCCCTCCCTCACAGGGTGTCTGTTGTGGGGAGAGGAAAGGGAAGGTGAATGGAAGCCGCTTTGAGACTCCTTCTGGTAGAGATAAGTGGCATATAAGAACCAACTCTTCTTCTTCTTCAGTCATATCAGGGCTCTCTCAGCCTCACCCACCTCACAGGGTGTCTGTTGTGGGGAGAGGATTGTAAACCGCTTTGAGCCTCCTTCGGGTAGGGAAAGCGGCATATGAGAACCAACTCCTCCTCCTCCTCCTTCTTCTTCTTCTTTCGCGCACGCATGAAATACCAAAACACAGCTTACACGCTACCAATCTTTAATGTAAAGCTTGTGTCTCCCTTTTTATTGGATTGTGGCCAGTCGAGGTATCAAGAAGACATAGGAAAGGCCGGAGTGGGAGACTGGATAGACTTCAGTCCAGAAGGGAGTTTTCTCAGGGCCTTTCCCCCTGAGAGCCAGTTTGGTGCCATGGTTTGGAGTGCAGACTTCTAATCTGGTGAGCCGGGTTCGATTCTGCACACCCCCACATGCAGCCAGCTGGGTGACCTGATAAAACTGTTCTGACCGAGCAGTGATATCAGGGCTCCCTCAGCCTCACCTACCTCACAGGGTGTCTGTTGTGGGAAGAGGAAAGGGAAGGCGACTGTAAGCCCCTTTGAGACTCCTTCGAGTAGGGAAAAGCAGCATATAAGAACCAACTCTTCTTTTCTTATCCTACCATCTTCACAGATGTGATGTGAAACCCTTTTAAGGGGATTTCAGAATGCCACAAGAGCCCAATCTGGGGTGGGGGGAGAAAGAGCTTTGTGCCTTAGGCCCAGTCAAGATTGGCCTTCAGTGTGTTTTCCAAACCCCTTATAATCACAGAATCATAGAGTTGGAAGGGGCCATACAGGCCATCTAGTCCAACCCCCTGCTCAACGCAGGATTAGCCCTAAGCATCCTAAAGCATCCAAGAAAAGTGTGTATCCAACCTGTGCTTGAAGACTGCCAGTGAGGGGGAGCTCACCACCTCCTTAGGCAGCTATTCCACTGCTGAACTAGAATCATAGAGTTGGAAGGGGCCATAGAGGCCATCTAGTCCAACCCCCTGCTCAATGCAGGATCAGCCCAGAGCATCCTAAAGCATCCAAGAAAAGTGTGTATCCAACCTTTGCTTGAAGACTTCCAGTGAGGGGGCGCTCACCACCTCCTTAGGCAGCCTATTCCACTGCTGAACTACTCTGACTGTTAAATTTTTTTCCTGATATCTAGCCTATATCGTTGTACTTGAAGTTTAAACCCATTATTGCGTGTCCTCTCCTCTGCAGCCAGCAGAAACAGCAAGTGACAACCTTTCCAATACTTAAAGAGGGCTATCATGTCCCCTCTCAACCTCCTTTTCCCCAGGCTGAACATAATGGCAGCGGTGGACACAGGGATACCCTCACATCCCGCTTGGGCGTTACATGGCAAAAGTCTGTCTCTCAGCCTCAAGTCCCGTCATTAAAATGGGAATATTTATTTATTTGTTATTAGATTTTTTGTAGCACCCTCCCGTACGGCTCCGGCCGGTTCACATAAAACACTGCAGGGGTAACACATGCAACGATCTAACAAATAACACGGTCATTTCCTTATGCGGTCGGATGACCTCCGATGCTATTGCCCAAATGCAAGGTGGGCACCCTCTTAGTAATTTTAAATAGAAAGTGGGAGGTGAAGTTATTGTTCAGCTTTGATTATTTTACGGTTTCTTCCCCTGCAAGCTGTACCCAATGGCCATTTTGTGGCTGCTTTTCAAAAGGTCTGTCGGTAGAGGGTGCCCCGATCCCTCCCGGACCACAAGGGGTCGCAGAGGGCCTAATTTGAAAAATCAAAACAAAGCCCTGAAAATATGCTCCTAAACTATTTGGCGGCCATCCTGCCTGCTCTATTGAACTCAACGGAAGTTATTGACTTCAATGGGAGGAAGAATGCATCGGGAGAATCTGCATCTTGCTACCCTCCGAACCTGAGAAGGGTTCAGAGAAAGATTTAGTTTAGGGTTGGCAGATCGAAACTGCAAGACGAAAGGCAGCAAAATGAGAATTTGCCTTGGGCCGTCCCACAGCCGAAGTCACAGCTAGATGCTCAGAGGCCGTTTGGCTTCAGAAGTCAAGAATGGTTGCTGGGAGGACAAAGAGGAGCACCAGTAGCCCTTAAGCCCTGAACTTCATTGCCTTATGTGGCTTGCAGGGTGTTGGGTGGGATGGGCCCTCTGCTTGACCCACCACTATGTTTAGCAGCTAAATGGAACCACCATGTTCAGAGGCAGCGTACCTTAAGAGCAGTCACTGAGGGGATAAAGAGGGCTGTTGTTCTCATTGTTCTCGTAAAGAGGGCTGTTCTCTGAGAGCCAGTTTGGTGTAGTGGTTAGGAGTGCGGATTTCTAATCTGGTAAACCGGGTTCGATTATGCGCTCCCCCACATGCAGCCAGCTGGGTGACCTTGGACTCGCCATGGCACTGATAAAACTGTTCTGACTGAGCAGAAATATCAGGGCTCTCTCAGCCTCACCCACCCCACAGGGTGTCTGTTGTGGGGAGAGGAATGGGAAGACGACTGTAAGCCGCTTTGATCCTCCTTCAGGGAGAGAAAAGTGGCATATAAGAACAAACTCTCTTCTTCTTCTTCTTCTTCTTCTTCTTCTTCATCTTCTTCAGGGAAGGCCTCGGCCTCTCTGCCCTGTGGCTGGCCCTGCAGAGGAACTGGCTGGCCCCTGGGTGAGACGGGAGGCTGGACTGGAGAGACCCTCCCTGGCCTACCCAGCAGGGCTCTTCTGAGGGTCTTCTCAGGGGAAGGCCTCGGCCTCTCTGCCCTGTGGCTGGCCCTGCAGAGGAACTGGCTGGCCCCTGGGTGAGACGGGAAGCTGGACTGGAGGGACCCTCCCTGGCCTTACCCAGCAGGGCTCTTCCTGGCCTCTACATCCTATTGTTGCCCTTTCAGAGAAATTCATTGGCCACTGGTTAAGAGCGTAGATGGACCATTGGTCTGCTCTATTGAGAATTCGTGTTAGTGTAGCAATTAATGTACCAAGAGTTGCCAACCCCTGGAGATTTGGAGGGTGGAATCCCAGGAAGCAGAATCTGGGGAGGGGAGGGACCTCAGTGGAATGCCAGGAGATCTCGGGGAGCCCCCCTGGAGCTTGGCAACCCTACAATCCCATGACCTAGCAGGGCTCTTCTCACCTTCTCAACTGGGTCGCAAGCGTGGCTGACTCCCAGCCGCAAGCCCCCCGAATCAGCACCTGCCATTGTGTTGAATCCCACCCAACCTTGGGTGCTCTCAAGCCCCCCCCTCCCCCCAAAAAAGGCTGGCGAGTGGACGTTCTCCTACAAGAGAAGACCCCCCTCTGGCCAGATCCCAAAACTTGCAGCGCTCGGATGCATTTCCTCCTCCTCCTCCTCCGTTCCTGTTTCTATTTTTTTCTGGAATGGCCAAAGAAATGTTCCCAGACTTTCCTTGCCGAGAGACCACCCCCTTCTTTTGAAAGAAACCCCGCCTCTTGGGGGGGGGAGCTGGAAGTTGATGTGAAATGTTGCTAAAAAAAAAGAAGAAAAGAAGGGGGGGGAGAGAAAAGCAGAGAGAGAGAAAGGGAGAGAAAGGAGAGCGCGAGCGGCGGAGAGAAAGGAGAGCCAAGCGGAGCTTCCGGACAATGCCCGCCGGCCGCCCGCGGACACAATGCCTCGCCTAGGGCTGCCCCCCTCCTCGTGGGGCGGCGGCGGCGGCGGCCAGGGGGGGCCGGATCCTGCCCGGGAAAGTTCTCCTCGCCGGATCGGGGCCTTGCTCTAGAGAGGCGGCGAGGGGGTCCCGTCCGGATTGCCTCCCCCCTTCGCGGCAGGCTCGGAGCGGCGGCGCGGCGGACAAAAGGCCGGCCCTTCCCCGAACTTCGCGCCCGGATGGCCGGCGGCGGCGGCGGCGGAGGCAGCGGCGCGGCGTCCGGGCGGCCGTAGAGGGCGGCCATGGCGGCGGAGGGCGGCAGCCCCCTCCCCCGGCGCCGCGTCTCCTTCCACCGCCCCGACGGCGCGCCCGCCCAGCAGCGCCCGCAGGCCGTCCCGCGGAGAGCGCCCGGCCGCGCCGCCTCCTTCAGCGCCTGCCGCCCCCCCGCCGCCGCCGCCACCCCGGAGCCTCCCCCTCGCTCGCCGCCGTCGGGCCGCCGGGCCGTGCGCAGCGCCTCGCCCTCGGTGCTCCAGCTGTCGCGGCGCTTCTGCGCGGCCGAGGCGGGCCCGGAGCCCCCCGGCGGCAAAGGGCCCGGCGAGGCGCCGTCCGACTGGCCCAGCGTGCCCGCCATGCGCCGCCTCTTCGGCGACAGCGCCCGACGGCAGCCGCGGGAGAAGGACGGCGCCGACGGCGACGGGGCCGGCCACGATCCCTCCAACGCCTCCTCGTCGTCCTGCTCCTCCGAGCGCGGCAAGAGCCCTCCGCCGCCGCCGCCGCCCCGCAGCTGCATCCCCTTCCGCACGCACCGGCTGCCCCGCGCCCACGCCGAGCGGACGACGCCACTGTGGACGGAGTCGCATTCCTCGCATAGTTCGCCGCCCCAGCCCGCCGCCCGCTCCTCGCCCGGGCCCGCCGCCGCCGCGGCCACGGCTCCTGCTGCTGCTGCTGCTGCTGCTGCTTCCCCCGCGGGGAGCCCCGACGGACGGGAAGGGCCGCCACGCGCCCCGGGCGGAGAGGAAGAGCAGGACCGCGTGGCCCCGTGGAGGCGAGAGGCGGGGGCAGATGGGCTAGCGGGCATGGAGTGGCACCGCAAGGCTCAGGAGGAGCTCTCGGGGGACCTGGCCCTGCTGGCCGAGCCCAGGACTAGGCCCTTCTTCGGGGCCAAGAGGCCGGCAGGGGATTCTGCGCCAGCCGTCGCCTTGCCAGGCGAAGCCAGGCTGCTAGGCGGCGTGGAGGGGCATCGGCCGTTTGCCCGGGGCCTTTCGGAGGGCGGAGGTGCCCCGCCGGGGGCCCCCGTGCCTCTGTCGTCTGCTTCCCCTCTTCCTCTGGTGTCCCGGGTGTCCAAGGTCAACATCCCCCCCTTCGTGCCCAGCCCGTGCGGGTCGAGGAGCAGCAGCCGGTATTCCAGCACCGAGACCCTGAAAGAAGAAGACCACTTTGGGACCTCGTGGGCCAGCCCGAGCAGGGCCTTCCAGGGGGTCTTCCGCTCCCCCAGCTTCAGCCAAAGCGAGAGCCTCGCCAGGCTGCAGGCCCAGGTGCGGGCCCGTCCCAAGCTGCCGTCGGGGATCGTCAGGACCAAAGCCGAGCTCCCGGCGTGCGAGGCGCTGCAGCGGTGCGGCGGGGAGGCCTCAGAGGAGCCCAGACACGTGAAGTCCATGTCCAACCCGGACATCGCGGCCGAGACTTTGACCCTCCTCAGCTTCTTGAAGTCCGACCTGTTGGATCTCAAGACCAGGAGGAAGAACGTCCGGTCGAGCGACCGAGAGGAGGCAGCGCCGAGTGGCGGCGGCGGTAGCAGGTATGAAAGCGACCACGCGGCCGGAGCCGGGCGGAATCCGGCGGGCGCAACCCAAAGTGAGGGTCCGTCTTCCACTCGGTGGGCTATGGGCAACCGGCCGACTCTGAAAGACCTCACGGCGACGCTGCGGCGGGCCAAGTCATTTACCTATTCGGATAAACCTCCCCCTCGCCGCCTCTTCTACCAGAGTGCCATGAAGCAAAGCTCCTCTGAACTCCTGCTGGCCACGTGCAGGGACCACGAAGGGGCATTTTCGGACAGCGAGATCGGCCGGGACGTGGACGACGGCGCGCCAGTGGTCATCCAGGACCAGTACATTCAAGAAGCGAGGCAGGTCTTTGAGAAGATCAGTAAGATCGGGGCCCAGAATGACTATAACTTCGGCTTGGACCCGCGGGAGAGCGGGGACTTGAGAGGGGGAAGAGAGGGTGAAAAACCCTTGGGAAAGCCGGAAGGTACCCGTGAACGGAGCTTGGGAAAGACTGGTTCGGAAGGGGACGATTCGTCTGAGAAATCCTTGGAAGAGCTCTCCGGCCGCGAGTCCAGCATGACGGACGAAGGGATCGTAACCGAGCCGGAGACCTGTTCCGCCTATAGGTATCTTGACCCGTCGGTTGTGGCGTGGAGGGCAGCAAACCAACGAGAGAACGAAGCCGGCTTGGCCGAGTTGAAGGGGATGTGTCTCCCGAGTCCCGGGTCCAAAGCAAATCAAGAGACGGACGACGAGGTTGACGAGGCCCTTCCGACGAGGGTACCCCAAGGGCTGACTGAGCCGCCATCGACTCCCGGCGTCCTACGGCGCCGACGGAAATTTCCATCTGTTGGCAATGGGGGCTCCGAATCCAGTAACGGCAGCAACGGGGAATCCAACGGCGAGACCTACCGATCCTTGAGCGACCCCATGCCCCACAGAAAGCGCTCGATCACGGAGGATTCCAAGAATTTCTCCGTCGACAGCAACTTCTTGGGGTCGCTGAATTCCAAGTCGGGCATCCCCGAATCTTCGGCCGTCGCCCTGTCCGAGTGCGCCGGGAGCGCGGCCAGCGACTTGTCGGTCTGCAGCGACGGCGTCGAGGATTACCGCACGGAGATCCAGGACATCGTCAGCCAGCCGGGGGCCATGGACAGAGTGATCGACGAGAAGGGTAACGGCAAGACCATCAAGAAGAAATCCTTCAGCGACCCCAGCCGACGCAGCGAATTTGCCGGCGCTGGTTTCGACGGTCCCGGGGAACCCATCAGCGAGATGGACCAGGTCATCCCTCCGTCCAGCAGCGAGCCCATCCTCTCGGAACGAGACCCGGCAATGGGCAAGGACCAGGATGCGACGAAGCGGTGCTCGCAGTCCGAGCGTCTCCTGACGGCCTCGCCGGAAGGTGACATGCTGGAGGCGGCCATGAACTACGGCTTTGACCCCAAGCTGGCGGAAGTCCTCTCTCCTAGGATAGTCCGCCGGACTTCCAAGAAGCGCACCAACAGGGTCAACGGACAAGAGAGCCGAAAAGACGAGGCCGCCCCTTACGCCACCGCTGCTGTCCCTACCCCGCTAGGGACCGCAAGGCCGGCCTCCAAGCACGTCCGCCACACCAGCGAGCCTGCCACCTTTGTCCCTCTCTCCGAGGTCAACCTGCCCGCTTCTTTCGCCCTGACCGCCCACGCCGCCCCACCGGAATCCTCCCGCCTGCCCGCAAAACCCTACCCGGTTCTCCAGGCGCCATCCTTGGAGGACGTCACTAAGCACTACATGTTGACCCTCCGTTCGGGGGAACCGTCCCCCACGAACAGTGTGGATATGCCCAGATCGTCACCTGTCACCCCAACCACCTCAGAGCCTCGGTTGCCACGGTGTCTGAAGCATCACGAAGAGCCAAGCGCCAAGAGCAAGCCTCAAGTGGTGAGTACACCGTTTTCTGTTCTGATATCTTCTGCGGTACCTTCTTGAGAGATGCACTTCTAGGATCCCCTGGCTTCAGTAGGCTTAGAAGGGTGTGGGAGAGAGCTGTCAATCAGCACTGTAATACCATGTAGTGCCTCCAGTCCAGGCGTGGTCAAGCTGTGGCTCTCCAGATGTCCATGGACTACAGCGACCATGAGCCCCTGCCGGCAGGGGCTCATGGTCATTGTAGTCCATGGGCATCTGGAGAGCCACAGTTTGGCCAACCCTGCTCTAGTTTAAGTCCATCGAGGATGGTATTAACTGGCCACAGGGCAGCTATGTTGATAAGCTGGAAGAATTGAGGTTCAGATGTGTCTCCCTTTGTCAATTGGAAGCATCGTTCAAACTTACTGGTACCGTCTGGCCTGGCCTGAAGGTCACGCCCTTTCAACTGTTGGCTGGTTGTCATTCATTGTTTTGCATTTGCCAAATTGATTTAGCGCATGTGGCGCAGTACTTGGGCCTGCACAGCATTTTAGGGGAAAGTATGTCCATCCTTGTGATTGTTATGTAGAGAGAATTCAATCTGTAATGTTTGGCTTATGGGAGTCAGATGGGGGTGGGGGAGGGATGGTCTATATCAGGGGTAGTCAACTTGTGGTCCTCCAGATGTCTATGGACTATAATTCCCATGAGCCCCTGCCAGCTGTTGCTGGCAGGGGCTCATGGGAATTGTAGTCCACGAACATCTGGAGGACCACAGGTTGATTACCCCTCTATATGACACACTAATACCAAGCTGTGGATACTTGTCTTCGGGAAAAGCCCTAGGAGGAAGGGCTGGGGGACTTGGGAACCTTCAGCCTGGCAGAGAGGAGGCTGAGATTGGACAGGATGGCTCTCTTGTAGCATTTGAAAGATTCCCACTTTGTGGAGGGCAGGGAAAGGTTCCTGTGGGCAGCAGGGGACCCGCAGTGATGGCTTTAAATTATGTGTGGAACCATGTCAGCTAGATATTAGGAAGAAATGTTTCACACCCCAAGTCGTTCAGCAGTGGAATGGGCTGTCTAAGGAGGCTGATCGTGCCTTGAGCAGGAGGTGGGACTAGATGGCCTGGAGGGCCCACTTCCCACTCTGGGACTCTATTTTTTTTCCCTTCCGGGTCCTCTTTCAGAAACAAACCAACATCCCTAGAATTAGATAAGGTTCATTAATTGTCAGTGTTATCATAGAATCCTAAAATGGGAAGGGGCCATCCAGGTCATCTAGTCCCACCCCCTGCTCAACGCAGGATCAGCCCTAAGCATCCTAAAGCATCCAAGAAAAGTGTGTATCCAACCTTTGCTTGAAGACTGCCAGGGAGGGGGAGCTCCCCACCTCCTTGAACAGCCCATCCCACCGCTGAACTTCCCGGGGTGTGAAAATTTTCCCCGTGGTATTTACCCGATATCATTCTACACACCGTGTGGTGCAAAAGGAACATTCAGTGCAAAAGAGAAGCGCAGGCAACTTATTTTTCATTTGGGCCGAGGTAGAACAAGTTTGGCCGATGTGAACGGAGCTTACAGTGGTGTGTCGGTTTTGGGTGACCGAAGGAGCAGCCCCCACAACAATAGACTTTTGTCCGGCTTTGTGCTCGTCTTTTCTGAAATTGTCGCCTCGGCCTAGCTCCGTACAAAGAGAGATCTCTGCAAGGGAAGGCCCTCTTTTCCAGAGACCTAGTTTGGCTGTGTCTGAGATGGCTGATTTCAGACTAGCAATGGAGGCTAACCTAGTTAAATGTCCGTCCATTAAAAACAACACCACCACCTTCCCTGCATGTAGAAAGCTAGAAGTGAGGGGAAAGGTTCCTTAGCCTTCCCCCTGATATCCTAGCTTTTTTAAGTGCAGGGATCTTGTATAATTAAGGAATAGACCGTCGTGTGTGGAGTGTAAGCAGGGAGGATGTCTATGACCCCACGAAAACAAACTTACTTTGTGAGACAGGATGCTGGCCTAGATGGACCCTCCCTGGTCAGATCCAGCAGGGCTCTTCTTATGAAGGCCTTAACCCAGGGGTAGTCAAACTGCGGCCCTCCAGATGTCCATGGACTACAATTCCCATGGACTACAATTCGTTTGCTGGCAGTGGCTCATGGGAATTGTAGTCCATGGACATCTGGAGGACCACAGGTTGACTACCCTTGCTGAACTGGATAGAGCATTGATTGCAACTGAGTGCATGCCTTTATTTTTTTATCCTTCGACATTTTCTGTGACCTCTTCTTCCCATCTTCTTGTGTCCCACAAGCAGCCCAATTTTGCCTATTTGAACCTCCCCTTTTGAAAATAGTGACCAATTCAAATGTTTGCACACAGCTTAGGAACCATGATATGCAGTGGGTGGTATTTTGAAAGCTGCTGTTAGAGTCGCCAGATCCTGAAGATGAAACTCAAATGCTTTGGCCACCTCCTGAGAAGGAAGGACTCCCTGGAGAAGAGCCTAATGCTGGGAGCGATCGAGGGCAAAAAAAGAAGGGGGCGACAGAGAATGAGGTGGCTGGATGGAGTCACTGAAGCAGTCGGTGCAAACTTAAATGGACTCCGGGGAATGGTAGAGGACAGGAAGGCCTGGAGGATCTTTGTCCATGGGGTCGCAATGGGTCGGACACGACTTCGCAACTAACAACAACAACAACATTAGAGTCGCCATCCTCCAGGTGGGACCTGGGGATCCCCCAGAATTACAATTTAACTACAGATGACAGACCTGCCCTGATGTGGCTTCCTGGCAGTTGGATCCAGATGTGGACTGCCTCTGGACATGGAGGTTCTGTTTAGTTACCTTGGCTAATAGCCACTGTAAAATAGACCTTTTTCTCCACAAATCTGTCTAATCCCCTTTCAAAGCTTCATGGGACCCCCTCGAGTTTTAGTACGTAGGGCGAAGGAGAGAAAAAAAATCGGACTCTCTGCACCCCACGCTTAATTCTATGAGCCCCTGTCATGTCCCCCTCTTAGTGATATCTTTTTCTACCTGAAAACTCCCAGACTTTTCACCCTTTCCTCAAAGGGAAAGGTTCCCCTAGTTTGCCTCCTTCTGTCTCGCGGTCCTTACTAGAGAAACAGCAAGATTTTGAACCTTGAAATGTGAATGCCGCCCCTGCTTTCTCCATCTCCACAAAGAAGAAGAAGAAGAAGAAGAAGAGTTGGTTCTTAGATGCCGCTTTTCTCCACCCGAAGGAGGCTCAAAGCGGCTTACATTCACCTTCCCTTCCTCTCCGCACAACAGACACCCTGTGGGGTGGGTGAGGCTGAGAGAGCCCTGATATCACTGCCCAGTCAGAACAGCTTTATCAGTGCCGTGGTGAGCCCAAGGTCACCCAGTTGGTTGCATGTGGGGGAGTGCAGAATCGAACCCGGCTTGCCAGATTAGAAGTGCACACTCCTAACCACTACACCAAAGCATTAACTCTCTTGGCCCACTGCAGTGGATTTCGAGCTGGATGAAGAACTTTCCCCTTGCTCTGCAGAGGTTTTTACACTGGTGTCCTTCCTTCTGTGTTTCCATCCTCCTCTCCTCTCCTCCCTGAATTTGTTGTTGTCCCGAGGTCCTGCCCAGTTGCCTCCTTGGCAGACGTGAGTTTTCAAAGGTCATGCCGCTCTTTGCACGTGGGTATCTTGCAGGAGAATGTTTGTTTGGAAGGAATGCATGCTCTTTGGAACCGGCCTCTGTGTTGGCCCACAGAGAAACTCCCCAAACCTTGAGATTCTTTCGTTTTAGCCTGGCTTACAAAAATGCTGAGGAATTTCAAAATAAACTGGGATTTGCAATTTCCTGGCAAGTTTCAAACGTAGGACCCCTCTGCCTTTCTGCCTCTGGCCGTTAGGTTGCAGCCGGTTTATGGCAATCCTGTGAAATTTTCAAGGCAGGGAACATTCAGAGGTTCTGGGCAAGGACCCTGGACTTCCTTGGTGGTCTCCCAGCCAAGTCCTAACCAAGGCTGACCTTGCTTTGCTTCCAAAATCAGACCAGCCTGGTCCACCCAGGTCCACCTATGGCATGCTTTACGTTCTGTGTTGCTGGGATGTTTAGAGAGGTGCTGGATGGGCTCTCATAAAGCCCTATTTATGGAACGCTAGGAGTGCCAAATGTGAAGATCTCTCAACTGCCTTGTAGATCACACACGATTGCACCTCTGAATCAAACCAGCACGTTCCTCTACGGCAGGGGTAGTCAAACTGCAGCCCTCCAGATGTCCATGGACTACAGTTCCCAGGAGCCCCTGCCAGCGAATGCTGGCAGGGGGCTCCTGGGAATTGTAGTCCATGGACATCTGGAGGGCTGCAGTTTGACTACCCCTGCTCTACATGAGCATGGTGCTGGCAGGGGCTCATGGGAATTGCAGTCCATGGACATCTGGCACAGGTTGCCTCCTCCCACACCCCCCCATGTGGTGCCTGGGGCTTGTGCTACAGTTGCCACACCCTTAATATGCCCCTGCATGTGGAATGGCTGCATGGACAGATGGGTGGACGGAAGGTGGGCGAAGGAATCCTTCTGCCAGCAGAAGGCTCCTCATCCAGCAGAGCAGAGTGGTGGGATAACGGCCCTATGTTTTATCTTAGCACTGCTTGGTGTAGTGGTTAGGAGTGTGGACTTCTAATCTGGCATGCCAGGTTTGATTCTGCGCTCCCCCACATGCAGCCAGCTGGGTGACCTTGGGCTCGCCACGGCACTGATAAAACTGTTCTGACCGAGCAGTGATATCAGGGCTCTCTCAGTCTCACCCACCCCACAGGGTGTCTGTTGTGGGGAGAGGAAAGTGAAGGCGACTGTAAGCCGCTTTGAGCCTCCTTCGGATAGGGAAAAGCGGCATATAAGAACCAACTCTTCTTCTTCTTCTTCTTCTTCTTCTTCTTTACTTTCAGAGGCATGAAATCAGGAGAAAAGCAGGGTGCTGTTGGATAGAAACACCTAGTTCTGCACCCTCCTCATGCACGTGAGCTCAGATCAGATCGCATTTAGTCACTGAGGGGATGGAGCCAGTAGGCATCTCTGCAAATGCAGGGGTCTGTGGTTGTTGCCAGTGACGGACCCCTACCACTGTTCTCATGCTGTTTCTGGAGATCCTGTGTCTCTCCATCCCATGGCCCCCCTAACATTTTTGGGCATATTTTAGTCTACAGAGGTACAGGGAGAGTAGAGATCTAGAAGTCTCCTCCATCCACGGTCAAACTCCAAAACATCCGCCCTGAGATCTCAAAGAGAGGACAGACTACGAATCCCATCAATTCAAGTGGGTCGCCATGTTGGTCTGAAGCAGCGGAACAAGGGGCACCTTTTAGACCAGGGGTAGTCAAACTGCGGCCCTCCAGATGTCCATGGACTACATTTCCCAGGAGCGAACGCTGGCAGGGGCTCCTGGGAATTGTAGTCCATGGACATCTGGAGGGCCGCAGTTTGACTACCCCTGTTTTAGACCAACAATTTTTTACTCAAGGTATGAGCTTTCCTGTGCACACTTCTTTGCATCTTGAATAAAAGTTTGTTGGTCTTAAAGGAGCCACTGGACTCTGAATTAGATAATCTTTTTTAAAAAGCCGGGAAAAGGGCAGAAGTCGTCAAATATTAAAACGAACAAGGTTTTGGCTGTATGCCATTGGCTCCAGGCCTTCAAGGTGAGCTCGTTCGGCGTGTTTTACAGGGGAAACCTCCCAAAACATTTCTAATATCTAGCATCCATGAGCATATAAGGCTGGCTTTCCCTCCCTGCTTGGAAGGAGGGGGGAAAGCAGCTGAATAGCATTCACCTCTGAATTCTCTCTTTCTGTCGTTCTGTCTCTCTTGGTACCCAACCCTGCTCTAGCAGAATCAGAATCCTTTCTTGGCATAAAATTGCAAAGCATAAAATGAAAATTTCAAACGGTTTCAGATGTAAAATCTATCGTAAAAGATTTTCATTTAAAATTGCCAGCAAAAACTTTGCTACTTTTATAATAGTTGCTCTGTCCCTCACATTTAGTATCATTTTAATCCAGTGTTTCTCATTAACACAGCTGAATTTCAACTTCTTCAGATGATTAGCTAACGGGCGACGAAATACTTCCAACTTAGGACACACCAGAAGTATATGGTGTGCTCTAGCAGGAGGGGTCGTAGACCTTCAGCTCTGTGGTCCAAAGCAGACTTTCTTGACCTTTTTACCTTTGAGTGGCCCCTGAAACATTCTGCAGGCTTCGAGAAACCCCGGAAGTGATGTCAGAGGGCCACACCCCCTTGCCAGACCCTGGGAAATGACATGTGACAGCCACTCCCACTGGATGTGACATCACCAGGCCACTCCCACTAGATTTGACACCACTCAGCCACTCCCACTGGATGTGACATCACCAGGCCACTCCCACTAGATTTGACACCACTCAGCCACTCCTACTGGATGTGACATCACCAGGCCACTCCCATGGCACAGGAAGTGACAGCGCAGAAATATTTTCAGAGGGTTTGCAAACAGAACTGTACCCGCCCTCTGGGGGCTTGCAGTGGAAACCTCCAGAAAGAGGGCCGGGGCAGGCCTATGCCACGCTGCCCTGTCCTTCTCTGGACCCCAGTCGCTACCACGTGTGATGAACCCTGGCCAGAAAATATATGTGTAGCCAGGGCCCTTCCTCTTCCGACCCCTCTGACCCCATCATTGGCCATCTGGGAAGGGGGGGTCGACATGACCATATAGGATCATATCAAATGATATGCATTAAAATTTTTGTTTAAAGATAAACTCCCACACAATCAGTCAGCCCTTCTGGGGCTGCCACAAAACCCAAGGGTTTCATGAGCAAGTGGCGCATGCTGGCAGGGGCTCATGGGAATTGTAGTCCATGGACATCTGGAGAGCCACAGTTTGGCCAGCTCTGGCATAGGATGAGTCCTCTAGTTGGCGTTAGGTTTGCCAACTCCGGATTGGGAAATTCCTGGAGATTTGGGAGGGGACCCTGGTGAGGGCAGGGCTTGTTGATTTGTTTTATTTAGTGTGTTGATCAATATCGTTTTGTTGATTGCCCCTCTTGGATTAGTCTCTGGGGCAGTGAACAACAATCTAAATATGCATCAACAGTAAAACGGTAAAATTTGCGTTGTCATCATCATCAATAAACCATTATACCAATCATCAATAAGCCATTATGCTAATCATCAATAAACCATTATACCAATCATCAATAAGCCATTATGCTAATCATCAATAAACCATTATACCAATCATCAATAAGCCATTATGCTAATCATCAATAAACCATTATACCAATCATCAATAAGCCATTATGCTAATCATCAATAAACCATCATACCAATCATCAATAAGCCATTATGCTAATCATCAATAAACCATTATACCAATCATCAATAAGCTATTATACTAATCATCAATAAACCATTATACCAATCATCAATAAGCCATTATGCTAATCATCAATAAACCATTATACCAATCATCAATAAGCCATTATGCTAATCATCAATAAACCATTATACCAATCATCAATAAGCCATTATGCTAATCATCAATAAACCATTATACCAATCATCAATAAGCCATTATGCTAATCATCAATAAACCATTATACCAATCATCAATAAGCCATTATGCTAATCATCAATAAACCATCATACCAATCATCAATAAGCCATTATGCTAATCATCAATAAACCATTATACCAATCATCAATAAGCCATTATACTAATCATCAATAAACCATTATACCAATCATCAATAAGCTGACCTACGCTGGCCTGCCCTTATCCTCGATCCGGAAACTGCAACTGGTCCAGAACGCGGCTGCCGGGCTCCTCACAGCAAAACCTCAGAGGTCCCACATCCAGCCCATCCTCCAGCAGCTGTGCTGGTTCCTGGTCGAATTCCGGATCAGGCTTAAGGTGTCGGTGATCACCTTCAAGGCCACATGCGGTCTGGGCCCAGTGTACCTGAGGGACCGCCTCTCTGCCTACACCCCTCCAGAGGAACTGGTTGGCCACCATGCGAGACAGGATGCTGGACTGGGGAGACCACTAATCTGATCCAGCAGGGCTCTTAGGTTCTTATTTGCAAGCGTGGCTCTACAAGAACAGTTATCTGCTAGCGTGGGGCCTTTGGCCTGCGTCCCAGACAGCCTTTATCCCCGTCTCCGCTCCCTGCACGGAACCTGTGAGCAAGCCAGGAGGATTCTGCAGCAACCACCTCTCTTGCTCCGAAATGGCAAGCGTGGGGTGCTGTTTTCCCCCCCTGGGATTGGCACCCCCTCTCAGACCAGCCTGCCACAGGGTGAAGCAGCAAAACGCCCCAGTACGAACGCCACACCCTGAACTTTAGTGTTTTGGGTGCTCACAGTAGAATATGCCGTCCATTCCTACGCAGGCAGTTGTCGGGAGCCAAGCTGCTGGGGGTGGGTGGGTGGGTGGGGGCGGGCAGGCGGCTGGGGCACGGGCCGTAAATGTCAGGAAAACGAAACCGGAGCCTGTTTCTCTCTCTGGAGGAGCAGGGAGTGGGCTGTGCCGTCCTCACTCTGGGAGACAAGCAAGGAAGAATGGGAGGGCTGCTGTCTGGCAGAGAGCACCAATTTCTCCTCTTTCTCCTCTCTGTTTTATTCTTACAACCCTGTGAAGTGGGTTAGGCCAGGGGTAGTCAACCTGTGGCCCTCCAGATGTCCATGGACTACAATTCCCATGAGCCCCTGCCAGCAAACGCTGGCAGGGGCTCATGGGAATTGTAGTCCATGGACATCTGGAGGGCCACAGGTTGACTACCCCTGGGTTAGGCCAAGAATGCGTCTGGCCCAATGTTGTCGCCCAGCAAGGTCCCGTGGCAGAATGGGGATTTGAACCTGGGTCTCCCTGATTGTGGTCCAGCACTTTAGGCGCCACCCCATGCCCCCTTGCGTTGTTCACGGCCCTTTGCAGGACCGAAAGTGCCAATCAGACATAGGTCTACTCTGCCCCAAGGAGATTACAGTTTAAAAATCTCAAACAACAACTGTGGAGTCCTGGCAAACATGCTCCTCAGATGTAATTCTGCTAAAGACTTTAAGCCAACGTGTTGTTTAGTTTCTTCTTTTCTTTCTTTTTTTTGCTTTGAAATACTTCCTGTGCCTCACCGGTGCTCTTCAATAGCCGGATTTCCTGTATTGCTGCCTGCGTTGTTTTTATTAACGGTGCAGCTGCTTGCCTCTCCCGTGGCACGTGCCGGCTTCTGCGGAAGCAAGGAGGCAGCTGTCCGATCTAGGAATAAAGAGCCGGGGATTACTAGAAGGTCATCCAGTCTGACCCCAGACCTAGGTGATGTGATTCTGCAAAAATACCATGAACATAAGTGAGGTGCAGTTGGCTGAGATGTTTTAAGGCAGGTGGACAGCTGTGAACTGAGAAGGGCCTTCCTTGAACCACCGTTTAGAAGAGCTTACCCAGGGATCCATCTTTAAAGTCTCCCTGGCTAAGATGGTTTGCTGTTCTCTGCGCCTGTGCCATGACTCTAGTGTTCCTTGGAGGTCTCCCAACCAATTCATGTGCATGCACACTATAGCAGATCCCAGCTGCCAGATAACAGATTCTTGGCCTTTCGGCTAAGATCAAGGCTGTGTAGATAGCAGACAGCTAACAAACTGTGCATGCACACAGAAGCTCCTACCTTGGATAAAATGTGGTTGGTCTTTAAGGTGCCCCTGGACTCAAACCAGGTGCTTAAGTCATAGAAACGTTGTCAGCAAGCATAAGCTAACATTGATAACTTTATTCTGCTCTGGTTCGGGCTCACTTGGAGTCCTGTGTTCAGTTTTGGGCACCCCAATTGAAGAGGGATGTAGACAAATTGAAACGTGTCCAAAGGAGAGCAACAAAGATGGTGAGGGGTTGGGAGACCAAGACGTAGGAGGAAAGGTTGGGGGAGCTTGATCTGTTTAGCCTGGAGAGGAGACGGCTGAGAGGGGATCTGAGAACCATCTTCAAGTATTTAAAAAGCTGCCATATGGAGGATGGAGCAGAGTTGTTCTCTCTTGCCCTGGAGAGAGGGACCTGATCAATTGGGATGAAATTAATTCAAAAGAAATTCCGTTTAAACCTCCGGAAGAAGTTCCTGACAGTTAGAGCGGTTCCTCAGTGGAACAGGCTTCCTCGGGAGGTGGTGGGTTCTCCTTCTTTGGAGATTTTTAAGCAGAGACCGGATAGCCATCTGACAGAGAGGTTGATTCTGTGAAGGCTCAAGGGGGTGGCAGGTGACAGTGGAGGAGCGAGATGGTTGTGAGTGTCCTGCATAGTGCAGGGGGTTGGACTAGATGACCCAGGAGGTCCCTTCCAACTCTATGATTCTAAACGGAGGAGTCCAAATATTTGCAGGCCAGTCTCTTGAGGAGACTTCCTTAAGATATATCGACACGTTGGGTTGCCTCACTGCTCTTTGACTGCCATGGCTGGTTTCCCTTGGTGCCAGGCAGAGCTCTCATCTCTTGCCAACTGGCTGGAGCAACCAGAGCAGGGGGCCATTACCCCGTTTGAACCTCGGGGCTGCCTGGCTGGCGAGGAGGAAGAGCAGGGGATAGACTCTTCCTTTTAAGGGCAAAGTTTTCCAACTCTCTCTCTGAATATCTCCGCTGCCTTTCAGCTTTTTTTGCACCGTGGCGGCGACTGGACGCCAAGCAGCGTCTGAGCCTTTCCCTTATGATTTATTGTCGGGCGAGGGGGCCAGGAACTGCCGGACGGTGGCCTCCAGATGCCCGCGGGAAGGGTGAGCGGGTGGGAATTTTGGAACCGCGGTGCCAGGAGTCTAGGGCTGGGTTTCACTTGGCACTGCACTCCCAGAACAATGCGCAGAAGAGCGTGGGTAAATTGCCCGCCTTTGTTTGTTTTTATTTATTTTTCCATTTGTAGACCGCTGGTTCTCTAAGGACCCTGCGGCAGTTCACGGGAATAAAACATTATTAAAATACAATAAAACCTTATAGAATCCTCCCTTACAGCCAAGGCAGCAAGCGGTCAGATACCCTTCTAATTACTCCCGATCCTATGCCTCCTTGTTCAGTCCTTTTCCACTGGAAGTGGGTGCCAGATCTAATTGGACCTTGGGTGGGATCCTCAGGTGGAATGCCAGGACTCTGCCCCGGCCCCAACCATACGCCTGGCGGAAGAGCTCTGTCTTGCAGGCCTGGCGGAAAGCTGATAACTCTAGCAGGGCCCTCAGCTTATTCTTAGAATCATAGAATCATAGAGTTAGAAGGGACCTCCTGGGTCATCTAGTCCAACCCCCTGCACTGTGCAGGACACCCACAACCCCATCGCTCATCCACTGTCACCTGCCACCCCCTTGAACCTTCCCAGAATCAGCCTCTCCGTCAGACGGCTCTCCAGCCTCTGTTTAAAATCTCCAAAGATGAAGAACCCACCACCTCCCGAGGAAGCCTGTTCCACTGAGGAACCGCTCTGACTGTCAGGAACGTCTTCCGGATGTTGAGACGGAATTTAGAATCACATAATAATAGAGTTGGAAGGGACCTCCTGGGTCATCTAGTCCAACCCCCTGCACTGTGCAGGACACCCACAACCCCATCGCTCCTCCACTGTCACCTGCCACCCCCTTGAACCTTCACAGAATCAGCCTCTCCGTCAGATGGCTCTCCAGCCTCTGTTTAAAATCTCCAAAGATGAAGAACCCACCACCTCCCGAGGAAGCCTGTTCCACTGAGGAACCGCTCTGACTGTCAGGAACGTCTTCCGGATGTTGAGACGGAATTTAGAATCACATAATAATAGAGTTGGAAGGGACCTCCTGGGTCATCTAGTCCAACCCCCTGCACTGTGCAGAACACCCACAACCCCATTGCTCCTCCACTGTCACCTGCCACCCCCTTGAACCTTCACAGAATCAGCCTCTCCGTCAGATGGCTCTCCAGCCTCTGTTTAAAAATTTCCAAAGATGGAGAACCCACCACCTCCCGAGGAAGCCTGTTCCACTGAGGAACCGCTCTGACTGTCAGGAACGTCTTCCGGATGTTGAGACGGAATTTAGAATCACATAATAATAGAGTTGGAAGGGACCTCCTGGGTCATCTAGTCCAACCTCCTGCACTATGCAGGACACTCCCAACCCTCTCGCTCCTCCACTGTCACCTGCCACCCCCTTGAGCCTTCCCAGAATCAGCCTCTCTGTCAGATGGCTCTCCAGCCAGTTAACATGTTAGTTTACTGCACGAATGGATGGTTGCATAAGACAAAAGCAAAAGATATTCTGGCTCAAGGAAGACTGTGGCTCAGTGGCCGAGTATCTACTTGGCATGAAGGTCAATTCAATCCCCAGCATATTTTAAGTCCACGCAGTTGCCATTTTATTTATTCATTTAGATTTATATACCGCCGCTCCCCAGCAGATCTTGCGGCGGTTACATAATAAAATATTAAAAATACAATAAAACCCCCATGATTTGCCCAATTAAAAGCAAGAGCAATATAACAGGCAGCATTAGGACTTACATTACATTGTTCTCCTCACTTCCATTTTATCTCCACAACAACCACCCTGTGAGGCAAGTTAGGCTGAGAGTGTGTGTGACATAAGAAGAACCCTGCGAGGTAGGTCAGGCCGAGAGAACGACCGGCCCCAAGGAATGACAGCATCATGGCAAGAGGAGGCCAGTCACGAGGGGAGAGGGTTTGGGTGAGGGCGGGAAGGTTTAGTGCCCCGACCCCAACAAAAGCTCTCCCTCGCCCTCTTCCCCTGCCCTGTTTCTGCCAGCTGGTCCTCCCAGGCCTTGTGCTCCTCTTCCAGTCCCATGACTCCCTGCAAGGTCCTTTCAAGGTTATAGGGGGAGGGGGATGATCCCAGCTTGGAAAATATTGAAGACCACTAGCTCAGTTAATATATAACATTCAGGCCCATCCTGCCTGCTGTTGCCTTACTTGACCCTTGGGTTCCCTGCCTGTTCTGTCTTTCCTTCTTTTCCTTATTCATCAAGGTCCCATCTTTCACCCTTCTACCCTTTTTCTTTCTTACCCCCATTGTCCTGCTCCCAGTCGCATCCCTCCTTCCTTCGTTCTCCCATCATATTCCGTAGCCTTGACCAGAGGTGGCCAAACTGTACCTCTGCAGGTGTCCAAGGACTACAATTACCATGAGTCCCTGAGGGCGACAGCAGGGGCTCATGGTAATTTGCGACATTTTGCTCATGGGGATTTGCGATATTGTTACCCGCCACGAGCCGCAAGGGAGTGGCGGGCTATAAATCTAATAATAATAACAATAATAATAATAATAATAATTGTAGTCTGTGGACATCTGGAGAGCTACAGTTGGGCCACCCCTGGCCTAGACTGACTCCTTTCATTTTGACATTCAGCCGTCAGCTATAGCTTTCAATAATAATAATAATAATAATAATAATAATAATAATAATAATAATAATAATAATAATAATAATTTTATAACCTGCCCTTCCCTGTTTGGCTAACATCGTGCTTTAAAAACAGTTCGTAAGGCTTGGAACTTGCTGCTTTTCGCACACACCTGTCCCGTCTTTCCAGTAGGGGTAGAACATGAGGCTTTTCAAAGTCCCCCCCCCCCAGGCTTTTAAACAAAAACCGCAGCCTTTGTCCGCCGTCCGACGCTGGCCCCTTCGCCCTGAGCTGTTACAATGTTTGTGAGCATCCCGTGACCCCGCTCAAGGTCCACTGCCGACCTGAAACTCTCACGGTTCTAAATTAATCAGTCCCATTAGGAAAAACAAAAAGTACTCTGGGATCGCGCTGTTTTCTTCTCCGGCGCGATGATACCGGTTCTTTTTATGGAACTGCCTTTGTGTCCGCTGGCATCCTGCAGGCCCGGTTGGCAGCATTTGAAGTTTGCTGGTCGTAAACCGGCGGCATTTTTAGCACAGAGATTTAAAGCTCTCGACCTTTCCTTGGAGACGGTGTAGTCGTTAGAGGCAGCCGTGGGCTGCACAGGGGGCAGGAGGGGCAGGGAGAGGACGACGCAAAAATATAGTCTTTCCTGTATTTTGCTTCCTGTCGACCCTTTAGATCAGGGCTAGTCAACCTGTGATCACTGCAGATGGGGACTGCAGCAAAGAAATTAAAAGACGCTTGCTCCTGGGGAGGAAAGCTATGGCAAATCTAGACAGCATCCTAAAAAGCAGAGACATAACCCTGCCAACAAAAGTGCATCTAGGCAAGGCTATGGTCTTCCCAGTTGCAATGTATGGCTGTGAAAGTTAGACCATAAGGAAGGCCGAGCGTCAAAGAATTGAGGCTTTTGAACTCTGGTGCTGGAGAAGACTCTGCGAGTCCCTTGGACTGCAAGGCGAGCAAACCGGTCAGTCCTAGAGGAGATCATCCCTGACTGCTCTTTAGAAGGCCAGATCCTGAAGATGAAACTCCAATACTTTGGCCACCTCATGAGAAGGAAGGACTTCCCAGAGGAGAGCCTGATGCTGGGAGCGATCGAGGACAAAAGAAGAAGGGGACAACAGAGAATGAGGTGGCTGGATGGAGTCACTGAAGCAGTCGGTGCAAACTTAAATGGACTCCGGGGAATGGGAGAGGACAGGAAGGCCTGGAGGATCTTTGTCCATGGGGTCGCGATGGGTCGGACACGACTTTGCACCTAACAACAACAACAGTCAACCTGTGGTCCTCCAGATGTCCATGGACTACAATTCCCATGAGCCCCTGCCAGCATTGCTGGCAGGGGCTCATGGGAATTGTAGTCCATGGACATCTGGAGGACCACAGGTTGACTACCCCTGCTTTAGATGACCCTGTTTCCTCCCACCCTTGGGTGCTCCTTTCCCACTGAAGTTCAGGCTGCACACGGCAGCAGGAAACGATTTGCTTAGGACCTCCCCTTTAGATAGGGTTGCCAGCTCCGGGTGGGGGAATTCCTGGAGATTTTTTTTTCGGGGGTGTGTGGAGTGTGGGGAGGGCAGGGTGTGGGAGAGGTCCTGGCGAGTGTAATGCCACATCCTGCATCCTCCGAAGCAGCCGTGTTCTCCAGAGCAACTGATCTCTTCACCTGGAGATGGTTTGGAATTCTGGGAGGTCTCCAGGGACCACCTGGAGGTTGGCTACCCTGCCTCCAGGCCTGTCCCACTTGTGTATAAAGACAGGCGGGGAAACACTGTGAAGAAAGAAACTGGTGCGTTGGGGAGGGGACGGGAACCCCGCATTTGGTTCCTGGATGGATAGATTGATGGATGAATGAATGGATGGATGGATGGATGGATGGATTAAGAGATTTATTTGCTGCCACTCTCAGGCAGACTGGCTCGTGGCCAGCTCTCCTCCAGCCACCGGGAGGTCAGGTTGCCAGATTTATTTATTTATAATTAGATTTATAGGATCGTCCCTTTAGGCCTAGCTTTCTCTGGACGGTGCACAGCAGCTTAAAAACCACACAGTTAACATCAAAATCAGTTTATCCATTAAAATCCATGTTGCAGAACTCCTGGAGATTTGGGAATAGAACCTGGAGACGACAGGGACCTCAGTGGGGCAAAATGCTACCATGTCCCTCTTCCAAAGCACCTGCTTTCTCTAGGGCAGGGGTAGTCAACCTGTGGTCCTCCTGATGTTCGTGGACTACAATTCCCATGAGCCCTGCCAGCAAATGCTAGCAGGGCTCATGGGAATTGTAGTCCATGAGCATCTGGAGGACCACAGGTTGACTACCCCTGATCTAGGGGAATGGATCTCTGTAATTTGGTGATAAACTGTAATCCTGGGGGGGGGTCCCCAGGTCCCACCTGGAGGTTGGCATCCCTAGTCTACTGTCATCCCTCATTGCTCTTAAAAAAAAGCCTCCCATATCTTGTCCCAGGAAAAATGGCCGGGGCAGACCCACATTGAATGAAACGCATCTGTATGGTTGGTTTATGCGCTCATTTCATTGGTTCATGGGCTCATTCCCATTTTCTCCCCAGCTGCACCATGTTGGGGACCGCTGTGTTAGGTGGTCTCAGTCCAAAATGCCATTAATGTATGAAGCTTCAAAACGGCCTTATGCTGAACCAGACCTGTGCTCCACCGCGATCCCTAAGGTCTGATCCTGACAATGGCCCTCCAAGGTCTCAGTCAGAGGTCTTTAAGCAGGTGCCAAAGTCTTGTGTGCCAGAATTCTGTTCTTCTGTATGATTTAGGATCCTGAGAATGCAAGGTTTAATTTAACCCCACCCCAAGTTTCTGGGTCGTGTAACTTGAAAGGGAAGCTTCATAATTACATTTGTACCATAGAGCTGATTCGCTGAGCGCACCAGGCAGTTAAATAACCTTTCGCTCACTTGGAAAAGTGCCCCCGATTAATTGGGTGGCAATATTTTTCAGTGGTTATTTTACTTGCAAAAGTCTGACAGGTCCCATGTACCCAGTTGGGTTTCCTTTCTTACACAAACAGGAATGCCTGGAGGGTGTTTATTGTGTGTGCATTAAAAAGCAAGAGAAATCCTTCTTCCTTTCTGAGCGTTGTTCCACTTGTATGTATGTAGGATCATAGAATAATTGAGTTGGAAGGGACCTCCTGGGTCATCTAGTCCAACCCCTGCACTATTCAGGACACTCACAACCCTATCGTTTATCCACTGTCACCCCCTTGAGCCTTCACAGAATCAGCCTCTCCGTCAGATGGCTCTCCAGCCTCTGTTTAGTAATCTCCAAAGATGGAGAACTCACCACCTCCCGAGGAAACCTGTTCCACTGAGGAACCGCTCTGACTGTCAGGAACTTCTTCCAGATGATTAGAAGGAATTTAGAATCTTAGAATTCTAGAGTTGGAAGGTCATCTAGTCCAACCTCCTGCACTATGTAACTCTGCCAAGTCCCCCAACCACTCCACGAATCCATTCCCCTAAGGGTCTGGCACAATAAACCTCCAGGAATTTCCCCATCTTGAATTGGCATCCCTAAAAAAGACAGGTGTTGAACTCCCTTCTATATTCTGCTGCCCACCGCAGAATCTCTTTCTCGGATTGTCGCGGGCATATATATTTTAAGCAAACTAAATACAGTGCTCTTTGTTCCAGCCGTTACTCATTACAAGGATTAAATAGTGCCTTGCTGATTTTGTAAAATAAGGGCCACTGGGATGGATCTAAATCTTTATAGCAGCGTACCCACCCCAGGAGCTGTGTGCTAGGAACATAATCACAGCGAAACCAGATCAAGAGAGATAACGCAAAGTTCTTTTGCAAGCACCCACCCACAACAGGAACACACGCTAAAATTGGCCTTCGTGCAGTCCAGGAGGTAGTAATCCGACACAAAAGCTGGCACTAGCTGTTATTGTTTGTAAGCAGCGAGTCTGCGGTAAACCTGAGTGACCCTCTCATCTTTGCAGCCTCGGAGAGGGGGGGGGGAGAGAGAGGGACACCCATCTCTTGTTACTCATCTCATATCTTTGCTAGTTTTGGAAAGGTGGCTAGCCTTTTTTGGTCTGCAAGAAGAGCTTGATTTGGTAGCTCTTTAGAGAATAATGCAACATTAATTAATTCATTCATTCATTCATTCATTCATTCATTCATTCATTAGAATCATAGAATCATAGAGTTGGAAGGGGCCATACAGGCCATCTAGTCCAACCCCCTGCTCAACGCAGGATTAGCCCTAAGCATCCTAAAGCATTCATTCATTCATTCTCCACCCTCCCTTTCGGCTCAGGGCGTGAGCTTTCAGAAATGACAAAAGGAACCTTAGTTCTGGAAGGGTTGTACCTTTAAAGTGCTCCTGGACATGAATCTGCCGCATGGATCTACCAGTATCTCTTATTTTTCGAGAATGCACTCTGCTTCTTAAGCCATTTTGGACCCTGTTGAAGTTTCAAAAGCGTTTTGAAACAGCCCAGCAGATCTGGGGCGTCAGAGCCCTAAGGCTAAGTCCATGGGTCTGCATAGCTGCGTGTGCGTTTGCACTGAAGTGTTGTTTTTAATCTAGACCAGACTACAAACCGTGGATGCCACCTCACCAGAGACCCATGTGTGGCAGCGATGCAATCTTGATTTGTGTCCTTTCTGCTTCCAAAAGTCAAGAGTTTCCAATCTGCTTCCGCTAGGGTGGGGCCTGGACATCCGCTGGAGTTCTTCTTGGAGGAAATTTTCGGCCCTGGCCCCTACTTGGCAGAAGGAGCTCCCAGAGGAGATCAGGGCTTTGTCAGAGCTGGCACAGTTACGCTGGGCCCGCAAGGAGAAGTTCTTCCACAAAGCTTTTGGTCGGGGCCAGTAACTCAATAACATCTATGCCCCCCCCCGACAAAAACACCCCCCTGTAGTAATACCTGGCCTGGGATAAACTTATCGGCAGCAATAAACCTTCAGCTGTTAATGATACATTTCTGTTTGCTGATGCTCTGAATTTATTAATCGGGTTTAATGGTTAATGGATCATTAATGTTTAATGACTCGTTGTTTTAAACTGTATTTATAACGATGTGTGTACAGCACCCTGAGCTGGTCTAGGAAGGGCAGTTAAGAAATTTAACAACAACAACAACAACATAATAATATTAATAATATTAATAATATTAATAATATTAATAATATTAATAATATTAATAATATTAATAATAATAATAATAATAATAATAATAATAATAATAATAATAATAATAATAGGCTGCTTTGGACAGTGTTCATAGTATTATACCCTTCTGTGATGCCTCCCATCATCACAGCCTCTAACTAATGCTGAGAGAGCCAGCTTGGTGTAGTGGTTCGGAGTACGGACTTCTAATCTGGCGAGCCGGGCTTGATTGCTCGCTCCCCCACATACAGCCAGCTGGGTGACCCTGGGCTGGTCTCAGCACTAATAAAGCTGTTCTGACCGAGCAGAAATCTCAGGGCTTCTTCTTCTTCTTCTTCTTCTTCTTCTTCTTCTTCTTCTTCTTCTTCTTCTTCTTCTTCAGTAATCTCAGGGCTCTCTCAGGCTCACCTACCTCACAGGGGGTCTGTTGTGGGGAGAGGAAAGGGAAGGCGAATGTCAGCCGCTTTGAGACTCCTCCGGGTAGAGAAAAGCTTCATATAAGAACCAACTCTTCCTCTTCTTCTTCAGTAATCTCAGGGCTGTCTCAGCCTCCCCTCCCTCCCAGGGTGCCTGTTGTGGGGAGAGGAAAGGGAAGGCGATTGGAAGCCACTTTGAGCCTCCTTCGGGTAGAGAAAAGCGGCATATAAGAACCAACTCTTCTTCTTCTTCTTCAGTAATCTCAGGGCTCTCTCAGCCTCCCCTCCCTCACAGGGTGTCTGTTGTGGGGAGAGGAAAGGGAAGGCGATTGGAAGCCACTTTGAGCCTCCTTCGGGTAGAGAAAAGCGGCTTATAAGAACCAACTCTTCCTATTCTTCTGTTGATGGGCGAGGGGCATGAGCGTAGACATATCTGAAGAAGGGTGCATGCACAGGAAAGCTTCTCCCCAGAATAAAACTTTATCAGTCTCAAAGGTGCCTCTGGACTTGAACTTTGTGCAAAATGCACACACATGAGCCCGACACCTTGGTGCACAGCCCTGCTTCGTGGAGCTATTTTGTTTTGTTTTCGAATCCGGGATGTAAATCTACCCAGGAGAAAGGCTGCTACTTCCAGCTCTCCTAATGCGCGAACAAATGCCAGATGTGGGGCTTCCAGGAGGAAATCGGCGGTGGAGGACAGAGAGAGCTGTTTTGTGGGTTGGATCTTGCGTCTCACTCTCGCTGTTGAAGCCGGGCGAAAACGAAACCCTCCCTGGCTCCGGAGCCAAGATCAGATGCCAGCCTCCAATTCGGGGAGGGAATGGGCACATTGGGCCTAGCGAAAACAAACAGACCAAGGCCCGGCAGCTGGTTGCCAGGGTAACCCAGCTCCCAGGTATGCTTCCCCGCAAAGCCTGAAGGAAATGAGAAAGGACAGAATTACTCTTATCATGTCAGGAATTTAATTGTGCCCATTTCCGCCCCCCTCCCCACTTTCTCCTCCCCAGTTATTACCCAACTTGCAATTTCTAGAGGACTGTCTAATTCAGGGGTAGTCAAACTGAGGCCCTCCAGATGTCCATGGACTACAATTCCCACGAGCCCCCTGCCAGCGAATGCTGGCAGGGGGCTCCTGGGAATTGTAGTCCATGGACATCTGGAGGGCTGCAGTTTGACTACCCCTGGTCTAATTAATATTATTTTGCCCTGGGATGACGAATTTTGGGATTACCAACTGCCTGCCCTGTTTGACTGTGTGCTCAAGAGGCAAACCGGTCCCGTTCCCCCCCCCCCAATACTTTTTTTGCCAGCCATCCGTCCCGCAGCAGCATTTTTGGAGGTGTTCAAGGCTCATCACCGTCTGTACAACAGCCCTGCAAGGCGGGCCAGCCTTGGTATTTATTTATTTTATGTGTTCATTTGATTCATATACCCCCCCCCCCCGCTTGAGCTCCCAGGGGCGTTGGAGGAGATGTGTCGTTAGCACATTCAGATTAGGAACTGCCTGGCATTTTTCAAATAATCTCACCCTGGTTCCTGATTGGCTCCATTGGAGACTTCCTGCTCCTTTGAGCCCACTTCCTGCTTAGAAGCTTTGGTTCGGCAGGGGCTTTCTCAATGGCCGAATCAGCCGAACCGTGCCCGAATCGCTTTTGGCTTCTCTGATTCGGCTGGTTGAAGTATCTGGGGTGTTTGATTCAGCTCGGATAAGTACTCGAATCAGCATCAATGTGTTTTCTGGCTTATCCAAGCCAAATTGCCCATCCCTGGGGCTGGCAGGAATTTCTTGGCTCAGGATTTTGGGTTAGGCAGTGCTCTTTTCCATCTGTCTGGCTGCCAGCTCTTGAGGACAGATCAGCTGTGGAGAGGGAAATTCAGTGGCACTGCAGTCCATGGAGGTCCCGCCCCTTCCCCAAGCCCCGCCTTCCTCAGGCTCCTCCCCCCAAACATCTAGACATTTCCCGACTTTGTTCCCGCTTATTTCTCCCCTTTAATCTTGCAGCTTTTGGTCTTTATGGAACTGCAATGTCACGAAGTGGCCGTCTTCCCTCCTGCAATGGATTGATAATGTATTTCACCAACTGAGCACATCTGCATGCTTCCATGGGGACCATGTTGGGGACCCCTACGATAAACGGTAGCCAGGCCCAGAATCTTTTTTAGCACTGGTTGGATTTTTCCCTGTTCCGTCAGCTCTTGAGAGAGACTGAGAAGATTTGGCTTTGCTGAGCAGCACTTCCCGCTGAGGGGCTAAGCTTTGTAAGCCGGACTGGAACTGAATGCTTTTGATAAAAAGAAGAACATCAGCGGGCTGGTGCAGATGTGGATTTCCCCCTCTTTCTGGGCCTTTATTTTTTCTTTAAATTTATCCCCCCAACTTCTTTGGCTCTCCATTTGTTTGTCCGGCCCCGTGTTCCTTTGCTTCTGCACTTCCGTTCACAGTTATAAACAGGGTTGTAAAAAAGAGAATTGAAGTTCAAGAGCAGCAGCTGGCAGGTTTCTTTCCAGATGTGTATGGGGGGAGGCTCCCAAAAACCACATAGCTTCAATGGGGTGCCCGCCAGCAGCTTTCCTGGTGCCCGCCGAGTGCTTTTAGAAAGGGGATGGGTTAGGTGGGCTCTTTGCCATACAGATTAAAAGGCATCCTTCTCAACAGAGTTTCTTTCAGAATTGTTGAAGAGATGCTCTTATCTTGATGAAGATGTTAGGCATTCAGTAGTGTGTGATTCTTGGCAAACCTGAGTCAACTCAAGGTTCAAGGGGGTGGCAGGTGACAGTGGGTGAGCGAGAGGGTTGGGAGTGTCCTGCATTGAGCGGGGGGTTGGACTAGATGACCCAGGAGGTCCCTTCCAACTCTAGGATTCTAAGATTCTAAATTCTTACTAAAGCTCCAGAAGAAGTTCCTGACAGTCAGAGCGGTTCCTCAGTGGAACAGGCTTCCTCGGGAGGTGGTGGGTTCTCCATCTTTGGAGATTTTTAAGCAGAGGCTGGAGAGCCATCTGACGGAGAGGCTGATTCTGGGAAGGCTCAAGGGGGTGGCAGGTGACAGCGGATGAGCAAGAGGGTTGTGGGTGTCCTGCACAGTGCAGGGGGTTGGACTAGATGACCTAGGAGGTCCCTTCCAACTCTAGGATTCTATGATTCTGTGAACTGTTGCCAAGATTTTCAATCTTGCAACTTTTCTTTTAGTTGTATTAGAGTTACCATGTCAGTTTGCTCCATAGCATTGTGCAGTTGGCCCCACCTCCCACAGCAGCCATTTTTTATTAGCTCCACCTACTGGGGCAGCCATTTTGCCACCGGATCAAAAAGCTAGAGGATCCCTGTCCTAGAGGTTCCAGTGTGGTATAGTAGTTCGAGTGTATCACTAGCACCTCGAGGAGCCTGATTTGAGTCCCCACACTGACAGAGAGTGCTTCAAGCCATGAAAATTTATATCGTATCGTAATTAATATATTAACCCTCCTCACTTCCTCACTGTGGGAAACTAACAGTTCCTGCTCTGCAAGTGCTGTAACATATGGGTGTCTGTTCCCTTTGTTTGACCTAGGGTAGTGAGTTGAAGTTCATTAGAAAGTCCACTAGTCAAGATTCTGCTTGTCTCATCTGATGAACTGTTGTGAGTTGTTCTGCTTGTCTCATCTGATAAACTGTTGTGAGTCCCATTTTTTTTATTCTGTTGTTTTTAAGGTGCTGGTAAGCAGGTTTTATTGGTTTTCAGATGAAACTGTATCAGTCTTTGTGAATTTCAGTGGCTTCTAACAAGTCACTGTTGGTGTTGTCCAGTGTTTCATTGTCTTCAAATAGAACCGTGTCCTGATTGGTTTAGAGCAGCCATTCTCAACCTTTTTTGTTTTTGAACCCGGCCGTTTTAGGAGCTATTCTTCGGTCCTAGGGCCCCCTGCAGTAGGCTGGCCTCTTGCACAATGAATTAGGCTAAAAAAGACAAAAGCTAAGGGTGAACTAACTATATCCGATGTACCTTCTCGTATGTATATGCAAACTGCGGCCCTCCAGATGTCCATGGACTACAATTCCCAGGAGCCTCCTGGGAATTGTAGTCCATGGACATCTGGAGGGCCGCAGTTTGACTACCCCTGTGCTAGACAGATTTCTAGAACATTCGACCAGGAAAAGCATGGGCATTCTTTTTCATTTTCTTGAACACATTAATTCAAATACACCCAAAGGAATAGATTACATTGTGGTAGGTTTAGAGCATGTTCAGCTACTGCTGATTTCTCAGGTTGTTTTAGTCTTTCACGTTCTTTTATTCTTCTCTGAATGCTGTGCTTGTCCTTCCAAAGTATACTTGTCCACAGCCCGGAAAGCCTAAAACAACCAGTTGACTCTGACCGTGAAATCCTTCCTTCCAACAGTTCATCAGATCTTGTATAAATTTAACTACAGGCTAACCGAAATTCCGACTTACCCCAAAATCTGTGCTCAGTGCAACCCTCCATCTCTCTAAATCAGGCTTTCTCAACAACACTTCCATGAAACCCTGGGGTTTCTTAAAAGCCCTGGAAGGGTTTCCTGAATAGGTGGGAGTTAATTAATTTTAAGCTTCTTTTAAAAATGTGTTAAGCATTTATCGGATGATATGACCATATATGGTCATGTTGACCCATCCACCCCTTCCCAAATGGGCATGGAATTCGGGTCACTGTGGGTGGGCAGGGAGTTGTGAGTTTTGTGTAATATGCAGGGGGTTGGACTAGTTGACCCTGGAGGTCTCTTCTGTTGTGTGTATCAGGGGTAGTCAACCTGTGGTCCTCCAGATGTTCATGGACTACAATTCCCATGAGCCCCTGCCAGCCTTCGCTGGCAGGGGCTCATGGGAATTGTAGTCCATGAACATCTGGAGGACCACAGGTTGACTACCCCTGGGGTATATGGTCTAGCAGGAACTGGGAATGGTGATCTTAGTTCTAGCAACGGGGACACATAATAGCCATTGGCTGGCACACAGGATATAGCCTGGTTTGGTTATTGCAATTGTCCAATCAGGAGGCAGTGCTTAGGGCCCTTGGTGTAGAGCAGGGATTCAGATGCATTTCTAGACGAAGGGTGAAACTTGTCATGGCAGTAGCATGTGTGAAAAGAATCTGGGGGGGGGTCTTAGTAGACCATACATTGAACATGAGTCTGCAGTGTGACTCGGTGGCTAAAAAGGCAAATGGGATTTTGGGCCGTATCAAAAGGAGTACCGTGTTCAGATCACGGGAGGTGATGGTACCGCTTTACTCTGCTCTGGTTCGGCCTCACTTGGAGTCCTGGGTTCAGTTTGGGGCACCCCAGTTGAAGAGGGATGTTGACAAACTGGAGCGTGTCCAGAGGAGGGCAACTAAGATGGCGAGGGGTTTGGAGACCAAGACGTAGGAGGAAAGGTTGGGGGAGCTTGGTCTGTTTAGCCTGGAGAGAAGGCCACTGAGTTGATCAGGTGGTGGGTTCTCCTCCTTTGGAAGTTTTTAAGCAGAGGCTAGATACTCATCTGACAGAAATGCTGATTCTGTGAACTTAGGCAGATTGTAAGTGGGTGGGCAGGAAGGGATGTGCCAGGGTTTGTCTCTTTGGCCCTTCCTGGCAGACCCAGGGAATTGCTAATTGCTGCTGTGGGGTGGTAGGTGAATTCCCTCCAGGCCAGGCTGGATTCCAGAGATTTTTGGTGGTGGTGGTGGTGGAGAATCACTTGGGCATGAAATTGGGGTCACTGTGGGTGGGCAGGTAGTTGTGAGTTCCTGCATTGTGCAGGGGGTTAGAATCATAGAATCATAGAGTTGGAAGGGGCCATACAGGCCATCTAGTCCAACCCCCTGCTCAACGCAGGATCAGCCCTAAGCATCCTAAAGCTTTGGACTAGATGACCTAAAGGGTTGGACTAGATGACCCTGGAGATCCCTTCCAAATCTATGTTTCTGTGATTCTCAAGCCAGGGTCCACAGCAGCTCTGAAGAAGTGGCATGGTATGGGAGGGGGTCCTGGCTGTCTTCTCAGGTCCTCCTTTTTTCCCCTGGCCTACATGAGGCTGTGCCATTGAAGTACTAGTAAAGAGAGGGAGCAAAAGGGGGGTTAAGTGTGTTTGTAGTGATGTCACTTCCGGGGGCGTGGCAGGGGGGCGTGGCCATCTGCCATCCCTCCCGGGGTCCTTGAATTCTGAAAAATTATTTCAGAGTCTCCTTCACAGCTAAACCTTGAAAAAGGCTGGTGCAGAGAGATAAATGCACACTTCCCATCCCTGCTCAGTACGAATTTAGGTTGCCTATAAAAACAATCCGCCCAGCTGCACTGCATTCTGGGAAAGTTGCCGCTCTGCCTCTAGTTTTGTGGTACGGGCATAGCAGCGACGGAGGCCTTCTTTTCTCCGGCTTTGGGCCAAGAAAAGAAAGGCTCATCCGACTCAGCGGAGGAAGTGCAGAAGATGAGGCTGTTTTGGCAGAGCTTGCTCTTGGACATTTTTAGATGCTGGCTTTTGTTTTATTGGGCCAGGGGGACGGCAGGCAAAGCTCTTTTCCCACTGCGGCTCTTCACATATTTCCTCTCAGTTGCAAAGCAGCAGAAGGCAGGCAGTGTTGCCAGAGAGGCTTAGTCCTGGCAACAGAACTGGGGGCTATGCAGGAGCTTCTTCTTCAGATATTGCTAGAATGAGAGTCCGTGGGTCCTTCTATCAACAAGGCGGATGGATGCCCATTCTGGACAGCCCAGTGTGGCGACTTGCATAGAGAGCAAGATGGGTTGTGGGAGTCTGGTTGTGGCTGTAGAAAAACATCAAGAGTCCAGGAGCACCTTCAAAACTGCCCTGGGTCCCCGTTGGGGGGGGGGGGACAATGGGATGTAAATGAAGTAAATAAACAAATTATAGGAGGGGGGATGAATTTACCATATACGCTCAGCTGGTTGCTGGTTGCTGAGTCCACTATCGGAAGCCGAAGGAGAAATTCTCTCTAATGCCAGCTGAATAGGATTCCGGAACAACTAAGCCTGTTTCAACGCATTCTTCAGCAGCATTAACCGAATATCAGGCTGCAAGCTCTCAATGATGCCTGGCTCACAGTGGCTTGCACCTGACCTCTTAACCGAGCAACTGCGGGAGGTATTTTTCTGTTATCTCCTGATCCTCCATGTTGTTCATTAGATACTACAAAAATGCCTCTTGCAACCACTCAGTTAAGAGGTGAGACCCAAGCCACTGTGAGCCAGGTGCCATCGAGGGCTCACAGCCTGGTATTTAGTTAATGCTGCTGAAGAAATTTATGAAACAGGGTTTGTTATACGGAAATCCTATTCAGCATGCATTAGAGAGTCGTTCTCCTTTGGCTTCCAATTTCTCCTTTGGATAATAAACAGGACTCAGAATTTTTAAATTCATATATGATTGTTTTATTGCATATCTCTATGTACACGCAAACTGTATATAAACAACTCCTGTTCTTTGAGGAGTCCACCATGACTCCCCCTAAGCCTGTGATCCTCCAACTGCGGCTCACGATCCAGGGTTCTCCTTTAACGCCAGGCGTTCCCGCTTTCCCATCCTCGCTTACAGGCCTCTGGCGTTGCATATAAACAAATCTTCCATCCTGGCATGCACAATTTCCCCTGTGGCCTTTGGCCCTGTTCAGCAGCTGTCATTTCCTGGTAACCTCTATCCCGTCCCCATCCCTATTAGCTGGACCAGTTAACCCTTCAGCCCTTATGGATGAATCATATCCAGTTGCTCCCTGGCTCCTGTTGTCTTTCCCCCCGAGGAATTAGTTTAAAAGCTGCTCTGAGGACATTTTTGTCGTTGAGTGTCAGTGGTCTGGCTCCAGTTTGGCCCAATACGAGGCCCATCTCCCCTGGGCAGGGGCAGCTTGTCCCTCAAAACATTCCTCCGTGCCTGACAAAACAAAAACTGTTCTCCCGAGCTGTAGAGTTTCAACCACTTTGAGATAGTTGATCTCCACCTCCGACTGGGAGTCACAATCCAAAAGCGGATTGCAGATCTCTTGTAGGCAGGGGTCTTCAACAGGGTGCCCGTGGGTGCCATGACGCCTGACCACACCTTTTCCGGTGCCCACCAAGTGCTCGGAGAAAGTGGGCGTGGCTAGGTGGGGCCGGGTTCCTGATTGTCCGTGTGGGTTAAAAGCTATCTTGTTTAAAAAAAAAGCTTTCACCTGAACTGTTGAAGAGTTATTTGAGTTACGTCGCAACCTTGATCCATGACATTTTGCAGCTGGCTCCTCCTCCTGCAGCAGCCATTTTGTAATTGGGTCCGCCTCCTGTGGCAGCCATCTTCCATATCAGAATCACTTCGAAAGCCACTGGGCCCACTTCCGATGGACTGAGAGCAGATCCCGGGGGGGGGGGGACGGACCCGTGCGCGAATTCCTGGAAGTTACTTGCGCAGGCTAGGTCATGTTCCTGGGCAATGATACAAGATGCTCCCGATATATGAGCAGTCTAGCATTCCTGCTGGTGCCCACCCTCTGTTTTTTCTCCTTTTGGGTCCTGTCCCCTTTCTCTGAATGCCAGGGGAGTTGGTTGGTGCACCTCTGTTGCTTGTGCTTTGAGGGAACCCTTAGCAGAAGTTTTCTAACTGTGGCTCACAGAGGTTTGCATTGCACACCTGGATCTACAGTGGCTTTGTGGCCCCTTCCAAAGCTACCTGAACTGCGTGCATTCCTCCAGGTATGCTGTTCCTTTGGCGGGGTGGGTGGGGCGTTTGGTAGTGTCTGGATGTATCCCTGTGCAGTTTGCTTCCCCGGGCCGGGAACGATGAGTCCATAGCTGTTCTCTTTCCTAACGCCCTTGGATTGCATCTGCCCCCTTCGTTTCCTCTTGGCTTCATTTCATCCTCAGTGCCAGAAGATCACTCATTTATTTGCTGGAATTTCCTGGGTGGGTCTGCATCAACCGTTTCCCCCAGGGGCGCTTCGGATGCATCTCGGGACACGGGGGCCATCTCGGGCAACACCCCTAGTTAGGGTCTGGCTTCGATGATTTTCGTGCAGAGGAAGTGCCGTTTCAAACATGGCGGTGACTTTCCCAGCGTTAGGACAAACGTGGACAAACGTTAGGAATAGAAAACAGCCGGAGTCCAGGAGCACCTTCGAGGAGACTGACAAAATCTGTGGCAGGGGAGGAGCTTTCTTGAGTCAGTCCTCATTTCTTTAGATGCAGCTAGAATGGGAGCCCCTCTGCTGACGGATTCCCATCCCGTGCGGCCAAGTGGAGATAGAACAAGATGGGTGGCCGTGTTTGTCTGCAGCGGCAGAAAGGAGCCGAGAGTCCAGGAGCAGCTTCAAGACGAACAACATCTGTGGCAGGGGAGGAGCTTTTGTGAGTCTCCTCAGGGTCATCTAGTCCACCCCCGTTCATTGCAGGAAACTCACAAGCACCTGCCCACCTAAAATGACCCCAGTTCCATGTACAGATGATGCACAGATGTTTAGGCGATCCAAATGTTTGGATATGCATGGTACTACTACTACTACTACTACTACTACTACTACTACTACTACTACTACTACTACTTCAGCCCGCCACTCCCAATAAGTGGAGAGTTACAAAACGTGCATAAAAGTTACAAAACGTGTAACTCGTGGAGAGTTACAAAACGTGCATAAAATCCCCCTAAAACAATCAAAAACCTACTCCGTAAAAAGCACAACAATCCAAACACAAAAATGCCCAAGATGTACAGCGGCAAAAAAAAACAACAGCCAGATCCCACTCAATATCAACCCCAGGGGTGGACAAAGGGGTTGCTGATCCTTAATCTGCCATCAGAATAACCCAGGGGGGGGTGTCTAGATCAGGGGTAGTCAAACTGCGGCCCTCCAGATGTCCATGGACTACATTTCCCAGGAGCACCTGCCAGCGAATGCTGGCAGGGGCTCCTGGGAATTGTAGTCCATGGACATCTGGAGGGCCGCAGTTTGACTACCCCTGATCTAGATCTTCCTTAGTGCGCCTTGGCCTCAACCATAAACCTGGCTTTGTTGCTTTTCCCCCTCATGGTGTTTTATTGTTATTTGATATACTTACCTGTTGCAAAACTAGGAAGGAGGGTTGTGCATTTGTGTGTGTGTGTGTTGGGGGTGGGTGGGTCATCCTGAAAAGAAAAATTTAAAAAATACGGCCTCTTCACTTTACTGGAGGTTCTAATCCAGTGATTCTCAACCTGGGGGCCGGGACCACTTTGGGAGTTGAATGAGCCTGTCACAGGGGTCACGGCAGGGCAAGCAGCTTGGTCGGGGTGGTGCCATCCACACAACAGCCTTGCGGGGTAGATCAAGATAGAGCATTCCGTCTGTCTGGAGCAGCGGAAAAGAGCGAGGTCGGCATGGTGGGACAAGAGGCAGAACTGAGAAAGCCCGGAAAAAAAACACAATTTATATACAATCATCATGAATCTTCACGCCATGGGTCAGTTCCGGTTTAATTTCTGTGAAAGAACCCTTGCATCATTTTATGGCTGGGCGTCCCCACAACAAGAAGAACTGGATCAAAGGGTCGTGGCATTAGGAAGGTGGAGAACCAGTGTTCTGATCACAGAGTTCTTAATAATTCCTAGAGCTCCCCAGAGACAAGGGTAGCTCTCGAAATCACCAAGAACTCTGTGGTCACAACTATGGAAGGGGTGTAAGCTTTCCCGTGCATGCAAACGACTTCGGATGTGAAGACATGGGCACATACATGACATATGAAGACGCGCATCTGAAGACATGTGCATGCTCACAGAAGCTTATGCCTCGCATAAAACCTAGTTGGTCATAAAAGTACCACTGGCTTTATTATGCTACAAATACGGTGACTCTCGACAGCTCGTACCCCCCACACACACACACACAAATTGCTCCAGCCTCAACATGCATCGTAAATTCTGCTAGGAAACGCACTCCGTGCACCTCGCCCCTGCTCTGTCTAAGCCCCCCAGGCAGAGGGGACAGGGGGTCCTTGCAGGCCGTTCGGACGGATGCGGCCTCCCCCCAAGTGGCTAAGTGTCCTATGGAGTTGCTGAGGACTTAGCCCGTCTACACCTTGCAATCTTTTCCGTTTTTCGGGCTATAAGTGGCGAATCCCAGAAGCAGATTTGGATGTTAGAACGTTGCTCGAGGATCTCCAGATGCCCGTGGACTACAATTCCCATGAGCCCCTGCCAGCTGGCTCATGGGAATTGTAGTCCGTGGACATCTGGAGCCTCTCCGTTCACCCACCCGTGACTCTATGGCAGGTGTAGTCAAACTGCGGCCCTCCAGATGTCCATGGACTACAATTCCCAGGAGCCCCTGCCAGCATTCGCTGGCAGGGGCTCCTGGGAATTGTAGTCCATGGACATCTGGAGGGCCGCAGTTTGACTACCCCTGCTCTATGGCACTGCACCCTGTGTTGAGTTCCCTCCCCAAACTCCACCCCCTAACCTCCAGGAATTTCCCAAAGCAGAGTTGGGAACCCAAACTGCCCAGAACAATTCTCGACGTGGCTGAGAAGGGTCATGTTCCAGAAGGATTCTGCAGCCAGAAACCGGCTAGTCTTTCGCAAGATTCTCTTTCCCTGCCTCGGTCCAGTTTTTTAAGAACGGGAAGGGGGGGGGACTGGGCCCCTTTCCTCTCCCTGCCCCCACCCGTTCTTCCTTATAAAGCCCTGGAGCTTATTCCTGGGGTGGGACAGGACTGGGGGGGGGGCTGTTTCTCCAACTCTGAATTTCCATGGAGAAAAAGGAGCCAGGCGTTTTTCAAAGCAAAAACGACAGTAAATGAAAGCTCTCAGACGACACTCTATAAATAGAGGCTTTTTCGCCTCCCCCCTCCTCCCCCCTCCCCTGCAATTGGGAACTGCAAACAGTCCAAATATGCAAGGGGTTGGTGGGGGGGGGGGTGATAGGACCGAGAAGGAGGAGGAGACAGCTGAGATGAAAATGTTCGAAACAGGACGCAGAACTCGGTTCCGAAATGCCAGATTTCTCCGTGCAGAAATTTGGCCGTCTAAGAGTCACACCAAAAGGGTAACGCTGATGGGCCCTTTGGGGCCGGAAGGAATTTTCCTTCCTGCCAGGTTGGCCCAGGGATCCTGGAGGTTTTGTTGCTTCCTCTGGGCATGATTTCCCGGATTGCCCCCAGGGGTTGGACTAGATGAACCGTGAGGTCCTCTCCAAGCGCTGTATTTCTAAAGCGGAGTTAGTTCCTTCTGCGAAAAATATAGACAAGAGAGTTTTGGCCACAAGACGTGGTTCTTCCCTACATTTCCCCAGTCTCTGCTTCCGTTCCTTGAACAGCTTGACCTGACAGCGTAAGTAGAAGAGAGCTCCTAAGTCCAAGCCGTGGCAAAACAGATCAGCTTTACATCTGCTGCCCTCTGGTAAGGGCAGAGGAGCAGGCCAAATCCTTTCCCCATGGTCAGATGGCAGCTCCCACCTTGAGGTTCCTCACCTGCCATATTGCCCTCTGCTCACCTAATCTGGAGAAATGCCTTTGGAGCTTGCCACAATCCACTTAGATGCTCACTGCTGTGAATACACTGGTATCCTCTGCAGATACCATTTCTCATTCCTGATTGCCAAACATTGATGAACAAATATGTTCCCCCTTCCGAAATCAAAGGCGTTCCATTAAAACAGCCAGCTTGGTGTAGTGGTTATGAGTGCGGACTTCTAATCTAGCGAGCCAGGTTTGATTCCCTGTTCCTCTGCATGCAGCCATCTGGGTGACCTTGGGCTTCCCACAGCACTGAGAAAGCTGTTCTGCAGCAGTAATATCAGGAATCTCTCAGCCTCCCCTCCCTCACAGGGTGTCTGTTGTGGGGAGAGGAAAGGGAAGATGATTGTAAGCTGCTTTGAGACTCCTTCAGGTAGAGAAAAGCGGCATTTATGAAACAACTCTTCTTCAGTAATATCAGGGCTCTCTCTGCCTCACCCACCTCACAGGGTGTCTGTTGTGGGGAGAGGAAAGGGAAGGCGAATGGAAGCCACTTTGAGACTCCTTTGGGTAGAGAAAAGCGGCCTATAAGAACCAACTCTTCTTCTTCTTCAGTAACATCAGGGCTCTCTCGGCCTCCCCTCCCTCACAGGGTGTCTGTTGTGGGGAGAGGAAAGGGAAGGCAACTGGAAGCCGCTTTGAGACTCCTTTGGGTAGAGAAAAGCGGCCTATAAGAACCAACTTTTCTTCTTCTTCTTCAGTAATATCCAGGCTCTCTCGGGTCCCCTCCCTCACAGGGTGTCTGTTGTGCGGAGAGGAAAGGGGAGGTGACTGTAAGCCGCTCTGAGACTCCTTCGGGTAGAGAAAAGCGGCATCTAAGAACCAACTCTTCTTCCGGTTCCAATTCTGCATGCTAGGCAACCGTGCTTTGCAACAGAGTCCCTCGTGTCGGTTCCGGGATCAACTACTATAAGTCGCCATCCTTTATGGCATGTTGGTCTCATTCAGTACACACATTTAATTAAGGGGGCCCTGTGTTTGGGACACACTGATCTTCTGAGACTGCCCGGGCTTTCACCTCCTTCCCAGGAAGTGAACCTAACTATTAAGCCAATCTGGCCACTGCGAGGGTGGTTGAAATCACCCATTATTAACCAGCTTTTTCTGCTAGCTGCCTGCCATTCCCCCCCTTTTGAGTATATCCCCAAGAATAACAACGCAGTCCCTTCTGAGTGGGACCTTCTGAGATTGCTAAAACAGGTGTAGCTCTGCTTAATCCTATGCTGCAAATTAGTTTTCGGGTCTGAATTTCCATATCATGAGCCTTCTAGTGCAGGGGTAGTCAACCTGTGGTCCTCCAGATGTCCATGGACTACAATTCCCATGAGCCCCTGCCAGCAAATGCTGGCAGGGGCTCCTGGGAATTGTAGTCCATGGACATCTGGAGGACCACAGGTTGACTACCCCTGTTCTAGTGCATTGCAACCCAGACGTTCTCCTTCAGACGGAGCTACTCGGTGCCTCCTTCTCTGTCCTTCCTCTGTCTTTTGTACACGTGGCTAGCTGGGGGTGGGGGGGAAGGGGCTGTTTGCTGATTTTCCGTATCCCACCAGGATTTTGCAATGCCCACCGTGCCTGTGTTCTCCCTTAGCACCAAACGTTCCCCCTTTCTTGTTTGACTTCAGGACCTCTTTGACAGCCTTTTTTCAACCTTTTGACCCAGGAAGTATATTTTCAGGCTTTGAGGAGTCCGGGAAGCAGGACTAGGGGAGAGAAAGGAGGCAGCTTGAGGCAAGAATAGGTATCCGGGCTCTGCCCCTTTCCTAGGCACCCTAACCAGATGAAAATGCCACCTCCCGGTCATTGGAAAGCATGTGATATGTTATATGTAACTTTTAATTGGGGTTTTTATGGGGATTTTATTGTGTTTTAACTATTTATGTTGTAAACCGCCCTGAGACCTATTGGGAGAAGGGCGGTCTAAAAATTAAATAATAATAATAATAATAATAATAATAATAATAATAATAATAATTTGTCGGGAATACCTTGCCGCTGAGTCTCTCAAGGGGAAAGGTTGGGAAGCCCCTGGGGAGCCCTCTCAGAGCCCCAGCCCCTCTCGACTAAGTGTCCCCCACGTGGTGCCCGCGGGGACCACAGTCCCTGCGACCCTTTCCCCATCACCCACGGCCTGGTCTTTTCAATCGGAGATGCCAGGAATTGATCCTGGGAGCTTCCGCATGCCAACCCAGTCTCGAGGCAGCTGGGTGGGGTTTCAGGTGGAGGTCTTTCACCTCACCTTGTCCTCTCAGCCGGAGATACCCGGGATTGAACCCGGGACTTCCCACATGCCAAGCGGAGCCTCTGCCACCGAGCCATGGCCCGTCAGGGCCGGAACTTAGCGGAGTGAGGAGGAGACAAACTTAGTTTTCTAATAATAAATATATTATTATTGCCAGAAGCACATGGGTGATACTGGTGCAAACCAAGTGGTGGCATTGAGGAGAGGGGAGATTGAGGTTATCTACTCCTTCTCAGGCTGTAGACCCGGAAACTTAAAGCTCAAGGGTGGGGGGACGGGGTGCCCAGTGAGTCTGTCGGCGTGTTCAGGAACGGCCTGGAGCCGTTGTCCTGAGAGCCTCTTTCTCCAAATATGGAAGGTTTTTGCCTGGGAGTTTAGTCACAGGGCCTGCTTTCCAAAAGCTGAGGTCACCCAGCAACAACCCGGATGCCCTCCCCTCCAGCCTTCGCCCCTCCCCAGCGTATAAACACTCCCCAACCAGGCTCCAGTTTGCTCTCTTAAAATGAGGGTGTCCTTGCCTGCAAAACGGAGTTTTCACGGGGTCGGAGCTTCACTGTCACCTACACTGGACAGAGAGAAAGAGAGAGGGGGAGAGAAAGTTATTCCCCCATGCTGCAGGTTCCTGTCTTGAGGACTAGCGGCAGAGACTTCTCTTCAAGCCCTTCTCAAATCTTCAAACCCTTTTGGCCCCTGGGTGAGACGGGAGGCTGGACTGGAGGGACCCTCCCTGGCCTGACCCAGCAGGGCTCTTCTGAGGGTCTTCTCAGGGGAAGGCCTCGGCCTCTCTGCCCTGTGGCTGGCCCTGCAAGAGGAACTGGCTGGCCCCTGGGTGAGACGGGAGGCTGGACTGGAGGGACCCTCCCTGGCCTGACCCAGCAGGGCTCTTCTGAGGGTCTTCCCAGGGGAAGGCCTCGGCCTCTCTGCCCTGTGGCTGGCCCTGCAGAGGAACTGGCTGGCCCCTGGGTGAGACGGGAGGCTGGACTGGAGGGACCCTCCCTGGCCTGACCCAGCAGGGCTCTTCTGAGGGTCTTCCCAGGGGAAGGCCTCGGCCTCTCTGCCCTGTGGCTGGCCCTGCAGAGGAACTGGCTGGCCCCTGGGTGAGACGGGAGGCTGGACTGGAGGGACCCTCCCTGGCCTGACCCAGCAGGGCTCTTCTGAGGGTCTTCTCAGGGGAAGGCCTCGGCCTCTCTGCCCTGTGGCTGGCCCTGCAGAGGGACTGGCTGGCCCCTGGGGGAGACAGGAGGCTGGACTGGAGGGACCCTCCCTGGTCTGACCCAGCAGGGCTCTTCTGAGGGTCTTCTCAGGGGAAGGCCTCGGCCTCTCTGCCCTGTGGCTGGCCCTGCAGAGGAACTGGCTGGCCCCTGGGGGAGACAGGAGGCTGGACTGGAGGGACCCTCCCTGGTCTGACCCAGCAGGGCTCTTCTGAGGGTCTTCTCAGGGGAAGGCCTCGGCCTCTCTGCCCTGTGGCTGGCCCTGCAGAGGGACTGGCTGGCCCCTGGGGGAGACAGGAGGCTGGACTGGAGGGACCCTCCCTGGTCTGACCCAGCAGGGCTCTTCTGAGGGTCTTCTCAGGGGAAGGCCTCGGCCTCTCTGCCCTGTGGCTGGCCCTGCAGAGGGACTGGCTGGCCCCTGGGGGAGACAGGAGGCTGGACTGGAGGGACCCTCCCTGGCCTGACCCAGCAGGGCTCTTCTGAGGGTCTTCTCAGGGGAAGGCCTCGGCCTCTCTGCCCTGTGGCTGGCCCTGCAGAGGAACTGGCTGGCCCCTGGGTGAGACGGGAGGCTGGACTGGAGGGACCCTCCCTGGCCTGACCCAGCAGGGCTCTTCTGAAGGTCTTCTCAGGGGAAGGCCTCGGCCTCCCTGCCCTGTGGCTGGCCCTGCAGAGGAACTGGCTGGCCCCTGGGTGAGACGGGAGGCTGGACTGGAGGGGCCCTCCCTGGCCTGACCCAGCAGGGCTCTTCTGAGGGTCTTCTCAGGGGAAGGCCTCGGCCTCTCTGCCCTGTGGCTGGCCCTGCAGAGGGACTGGCTGGCCCCTGGGGGAGACAGGAGGCTGGACTGGAGGGACCCTCCCTGGTCTGATCCAACAGGATCTTCTGAGATCCTTATGTCTTGCTGGATTCTCAGTTCTGCACGCTCCCACCGAGAGACCTTAAGCACGAATTGCTCTCAGAAGCTTCTCTGTTTTGCAGACTGGGCTGCGTTTCTGAGCTGGACCCTTTTGGGAAAGGGGTGGAGTCTTTGCTGTCCTTTGGCTCTTTCCTGATGACTGAGCTGTATTGTCATTGTTTGGGAGGGTCCCATAATGAGCTGAAACCGCCTCTTTCTTTCGTTCCTCTCCCTTCTTCCCTGCTTTGGGCTGTTCTCCCCTCCCCTCCCCACCCTGCACCCTCCCCTGGCTGCTTTTGCAGGGTGAAAGGAAACGCCTTTGTGCAGCTCGGGAGCCTGGGAAAGAAATACCCGGACCGGTTGAAAGCAAACATCCCAGGCCTGGGGGCTGAGGATAAACACTGGTATATTCTTAGTAACCCAAGTGGAGCTGAACCAGAGCCCAGCTGATTTATGCTCCTGTTCCCGTTCAGAGGTTACGCCTCTGGAGTGGGGCTTGGGTTTCTCCTTTCTCCTTACCCGTGGGAGAACAGGGAGCTTAAAGGCCACAAGTCCCTTCTCTAAGGAGGAAACTATCTTGCGGGGGACCAGTGGTTGCCAACTCCATCATCCGGGTCACGGTGGGTGGGCAGGTAGTTGTGAATTTCCTGCATTCTGCAGGGGGTTGGACTAGATGACCAGAAGGCCCCTTCCGGCTCTGTGATTTGGGGGGTAGAGCCTGGGCAGGCGAGACAGGAATCTGCGTTCTAGAGAGCCAGCATGGGGTGAAAAGCAGCATATAAGAACCAACTCTTGTTCTTCTTCTTCTTCTTCTTCTTCTTCTTCTTCTTCTTCTTCTTCTTCTTCTTCTTCTTCTTCTTCTTCTTCTTCTTCTTCTTCTTCTTCTTCTTCTTCTTCTTCTTCTTCTTCTTCCTCCTCCTCCTCCTCCTCCTCCTCCTCCTCCTTCCGTGGCAGCAGAATGGCAGCAGCTCTCCAGGGCAGGGGTAGTCAACCTGTGGTCCTCCAGATGTCCATGGACTACAATTCCCATGAGCCCCTGCCAGCACTCACTGGCAGGGGCTCATGGGAATTGTAGTCCATGGACATCTGGAGGACCACAGGTTGACTACCCCTGCTCTAGGGTCTCAGGCAGAGGTCTCTCCAATCCCCTCCTGCCTGGTCCTTTTACCTGGACTTGTCGGCGATTGGATTTGGGACCTTCTGCCGGCCAAGCAGAGGCTGGTCCACTGAGTTGTGGACCCTCCTGGGTTTAGGGAGTTAGAAGGGCTTGAGTGAAGCCTCCCCCTCCAAAGCAGCCATGTTCTCCAGGGGAAAAGACCTCTCTGCACAGGAGACCAGTTGTAATTCTGAGAAATCTGCAGGTGTGCCAGTTTCTTATTTATTTATTTGATTTATTGCCCGCCACTCCCTGCCGGCTCGTGGCAGATTTCGACATCTGAATAAAACCCCCATAAAAACCCTGATTAAAACACCGGATATACAACACAGTCATTAATGAAACCGAGAGGAGATGAACGGCGGAAAAGCAATGCACACAATATTCTCAGATACCCCAAAAACATCTCAAGAGGAGAGGGAGAGAGGGGGGTGCAGATGTTACTTGCAAACTGTCACTTCCTGGAAGGGGGGCATGTAGATCTCCCTGTCCCAATGGGCCTCAACCATAAACCTGGTGGTTTATTTACTTTCTTTCTTGCTTGCTTGCTTGCTTACTTACTAGGGGTCAAGCCCGTTTCATTTAGGAATACTACAGGTGCTAGATTGGGGGGGTGGGATGGAAGAACTCTGCGGACAGCCCCCCTGTCTCCCCAGACCTGGAAAGGCTGCAGGCAGCTGTTAGGGAACTCACCTGCAGGGGTAGCTCTCACGTGGCAGGGATCTGCAGCCTCCGAGCCTCGGAGGGAAGTGGAAGGAGGAGGGGGTGGTCAGGGTGGGGGACGGAAGGCGATTGGCTGGCTGTTGGACAGACAGGCAAGCCGATTGGAGGAGGAGGCACTCAGGGGCGGGACAGCCGCCCTGAGTGGGTGTTAAGCGCTGAATGGCACCTCCTCCAAGCCCTTACCAGAAATATATTATGTGGAACAGATTCATTCATTCATTCATTCATTTATTCTGTCTCAGGGCGGTTCACGTGGAACGAAAACAAATAACAGTACACCGAACTTTGTGACTATATCAAATAAAGGTAACAGTAATAATAATTGCACTAAAACAGAGAAAATAACATTCTAACAACTAACAGGAAACAATCTAACAGGCCCATGATGGATTCAAGGGAGGGAGGGAGGTCCGGCGGCCCAGTCAAAGTTGTTTGGCTTCGGTCGACCTCAGCCAAACCTTGAGGTTGGCACCTCAGGTAGCCAGAATCCCTAATTATCCGGGATTAAGGAGCAGGCCGCACGAGCGAGCGTGGATGCTTGGGAGGCGTTCTCCTCCCTCCGTCTTTTTTAAGAAACCGAATTCTCCAGGAGCTGAGATTGCCCCTTTCAGAAGCGTCGCCGGAAGACTTCACGGTGCTGTCCTACACCCCTTTATGCCCTCCTAAAGCTATGCGAGCGCGTGGGTTGAGAAGGGAGGAGCTCCGTTTGGGATCTCGCCCCCCGGCTCCCAGATTAAAGAGCAGAACGACAAGATGACAAGGCAGGCTGCGTCCGCGGGAAGCTGGCAGGCAACACGATGGAAATGAAGGGTTGTGAAAGTTTTAAAAAGGGACGGATGCAGGGGGGGGGAGAGAGGGAGTTCTTCTGCAAGCCGAAACCCAAAACGGGAGGGGTGGCAGCAAAGAGTTCTGGGAAAGTGCAGCGGGTGGGGTGGGGTGGGGTGGGTGGGGGTTGTGCCCGCTGGACTGTGCCAGCTTAGCCAGATGCCATCCAGCTGTGGCACTCAGGCCTTTTGGGCTGCTGCCAAAATAACAGGAGCAGTGCCTTTGAAGTAATTTATTTTTTGAAAATGGCTTGCCAGGGAAATCTGAACCCTGAGCCAGAAGAGGAGGAAAAGGAAAGCTGAGTTCTGGAGCCCGTGTGTCTTTGACCAAGGGGGCACACATTTGCAAATGCAAAATATAGGGCTATCATGTAAAAAATATGCATGTATTTGCACGACCCATTCTGCTTCCAGCAATTCTCACGGGGGCAAAGGGGTTGTGTCGGGTGCTAAATAGTCCACAGCCCCACCTTTTAGGCCTGTATTTTTAAACCTCATTTACTCCCCCCACCTTTTTCCCTTTTTGGGAGAACCCAAAGCATCTCCCACTGTTCTCCTCCTCTTTGTTTTATCCTCGCAAAATGGACCAGAACCAACGGGATGAAATTAATTCAAAAGAAATTCCTTCTAAACATCCGGAAGAAGTTCCTGACAGTCAGAGTGGTTCCTCAGTGGAACAGGTTTCCTCGGGAGGTGGTGGGGTCTCCCTCTTTGGAGGCTGGAGAGCCATCTGACGGAGAGGCTGATTCCGTGAAGGCTCAAGGGGGTGACAGTGGATGAGCGAGAGGGTTGTGAGTGTCCTGCACAGTGCAGGGGGTTGGACTAGATGACCCAGGAAGTTTCTTCCAACTCTATGATTCTGTGATTCTAACCATGACCCCAAGCTGATTCTCCTATCCCCCAACATTGTGTTGTTCTCTAAGCTGGTACCAGACCCGAATCTAATTTTGCTACGAATGTTCTGCAGAAGATCGAAAAAGAGGGTTTTATATGCCACTTTTCTCTTCCCCGGGGAATTTCAAAGCGGCTTACATTCACCTTCCCTTTCCTCCCTGTGAAGTAGATGAGGCTGAGAGAGCCCTAATATTATTGCTTGGTCAAAACAGCCCTATCAGGGCTGTGACTAGCCCAAGGCCACCCAGCTGGCTGCATGTGGAGGAGCGGGGAATCAAGGCCAGCTCTCCAGATTAAAAGCCACTGCTCTTGACCACTACGCCAAGCCGGCTCTATGCCAAGCTGGCCCAAGAAGCCCTGCCTCCTTTGTATACCTGCAAAACCTACTTGGCCCTTGATTTGTTTTTCTGGGACTCGTAGGGACAGAACACTCCTGTTGCATTCTTTATTAGGACTTCCGGTATTAAATAGGACTTCCTGTCTCTCAAGTTGCTGTCGCGAATCCTCTCGGACTGTGGCCATAGAGATACCAGCCAGGGAATTATGCCCCTCTGCACTCATAAGGAATCATGACTCCGGAGTTCAGGGTTGTGCAGCTCTAATCTCTTTTTGCCTCTATGGAGTTTACAGCTCGTATTCCTTCAGGTAGTAAAAAGTGGGGTATAAAACCCAACTCTTCTAGTCCACACACTTTCCACTGTAACCATACAGTCAAAAGGACTAGAAACTTGGTTTTTGCCCAGCATGGCTAAAGATTGACTATGGAGATGTTAAAAAAACAAAACGTTGCTTTAGCAGTAGCTGCTACCACAGCACAAAGATCATTTCATGAATGAAAAAAATGTCATACTGTGGCTGGCTCCACCTCCTGCGGCAGCCATTTTGTGGCTGGCTCCACCTCCTGCGGCAGCCATTTTGTGTCTGGCTCCACCTCCTGCGGCAGCCATTTTGTGGCTGGCTCCACCTCCCACGGAAGCCATTTTGTGCTTGTTTGCTTCACACTGTGCCAGCATTCCAAAGGTGCCTGCCGGCTTCAAAAACTCTTGAGACCCCCCGATCCAGAAGTACAGCAGCCTGTGCACAGATCTGAGCTTCCCAGGCTGGTCAAATTTGACTTTTCTCCTTGCTCTGCTCTTTCCTGCCCTTCCTTCCCTTGAGTTGGATGCTGCCCGGGGGCAGGGAGTATATTGTGCCAACGTTCAGGCTTATGTGCACTTTGAGTTTAATGCAAAGTGCTTCTGAAAACTGCCGCAGGAAATTTTAACACCCTTAATTGTGCAGACGCTAGCCCAACAGGCACATGACACGGATGCGTGCCAAGACATGCATTTCTGACCCTCAGTTTTAAAGCAAAATTTCTGGCAGGGAGAGTCAGGGTGTGTGAATTTGGCACATCTATGCATAATTTGCCACCTGCTGCAAATCTCAGCCTCTTGAGAGGTGTGCTGTTTTTTTTTTTTAAAAGCAAGCCACAACAACGCGCAAGGGTCTGTGTTCGAGTGCTGGGTTTGCATGCCGAATTCCTCCAGTTCAGTCCCCATCATTGAATGAGATTTTTTTACTGAAGAAATTTGTATTCAGAGAGGGGGGGGGGGAAAGAAAGAAAAACATTTCATCTTACGTATTACAGAACTGCTATTTGAGGAAAAGATAAACATAACGCTAGGATTTGCCCATAGATATCTTGTTCTTTTGCATCGCCTTAATCGGTAAGCGGTAATGACTGGGGAAGGCACTGGCAAACCACCCTGTATTGAGTCTGCCAAGAAAACGCTGGAGGGCGTCACCCCAAGGGTCAGACATGACCCGGTGCTTGCACAGGGGATACCTTTACCTTTTACATCAGTTATTTCTTTTCATCTCAGTCGCTCCATCTTGATCTATCTCTTGGGAAGGCAAAAGGACTTGAGAGTTGGGCGATTCCTGAGCTTGCATCTTAAAGAACCGGGGAGCAGACTTCACCAGCGCAGCAGAAGAGAGCCAGCGCTCGGTCCCTTCTGAACAAGCCAAGCTGCTAAAAGGGTTAATTAGGAAAGCCGCTTCCTCCTTATGAGGAAGAGGAGGTAAAGCCCAGCGGCAGCTGTCGGATAATCTGTCCTCATTTGGGTCCCAGGGGCTAATTGGTCCAGAGCAGGCAGGATGTGCCAAAGTCAGAGGTCAGAGAGGCACAAGAAAGGCACCCTTCTCTAAACAACGGCTGGAGAATGGGAGGGAACCTAAGGAGGGTCCTACTGGGTCAGGCCAGCAGCCTGTCTGGTGCAGCCTCCCATCTCACACAGGGGATGACCAACAAGATGCCACAGAGGTCGAAGTCTTCATAGGGACATCAGAAGAGCCGTGTTGGATCAGACCACTGGCCCAACTAATGAATCATAGAATCACAGAATCACAGAGTTGGAAGGGGCCATAGAGGCCATCTAGTCCAACCCCCTGCTCAACGCAGGATCAGCCCTAAGCATCCTAAAGCATCCAAGAAAAGTGTGTATCCAACCTTTGCTTGGAGACTGCCAGTGAGGGGGAGCTCCCCACCTCCTTAGGCAGCCTATTCCACTGCTGAACTACTCTGACTGTGAAAAACTTTTTCCTGATATCTAGCCTATATCGTTGTACTTGAAGTTTAAACCCTTAACTGCGTGTCCTCTCCTCTGCAGCCAACAGAAAGAGCACCCTGCCCTCCTCCAAGCGACACCCTTTCAAATACTTAAAGAGGGCTATCATGTCCCCTCTCAACCTCCTTTTCTCCAGGCTGAACATTCCCAAGTCCCTCAACCTATCTTCATAGGGCTTGGTCCCTTGGCAGTGTATGTTTTTATTTTTCCTAAGTTTTGCCCAATAAAAGCTATATCATTTTGTAATTAACTGATATCATACAGGCACTACCTTTTAAGGTCCTCACTGATTCCAGTTAGGTTTTTGTGGTTCTGGGTCCATCTAGTCTAGCGATTCAGAGCTTGACTGCCTCAGAATGTGGAGGTTTCCTTTTGTTTCCATGTGATTAGCCACTGGTACACTTCTCCTCCCTGACTGTCGAAGCCCATTTCAAAGCAGTGAATTATGCCAGGGGGATGTGCCAGGGTTCGTCTCTTGTGGCCCTTCCTTGCATGCCCAGGGAATTGCCGATTGCAACTGGGGGATGGTGGGTGAATTCCCTCCAGGCCAGGCTGGATTTTGGAGGTTTATGGTGGAGGGACCACTTGGACATGACATTGGGGTCCCTGTGGGTGGGCATTTAGTTGTGAGTGTCCTGCACAGTGCAGGGGGTTGGACTAGATGACCCAGGAGGTCCCTTCCAATTCTAGGATTCTATCCCTTTCTGTGTAAAGATAGAATGTCCTAATGTTTGACCTGAGTCTCCTGCCCTTCCTCTGCGTAGCGACCCTGGATGTCCTTGGTGGCCTCGCCATACAATTCCTCACCAAGATTGACCCTGCTTAGCTTCTGGGTTGATTGGATGGGGCTATCACGGGCCGAGCAGATTGTGGATTCCCAAGCGAGAATCTATCTCCCGCCTTTGCATTGTGAAGGTCAGGCAAGGTCACAGAGCCCGTGGAATCGCTTGACACAGCAGAAACATGAATTGTTGGTATGCGCCTAGTCAGGAGTCCTTGGAGCGCTATTGTGCTTCGTGTCCCTGAAACAGACTGGAGAGAGACCGAAATGCCACCTTCCGAAACAGCGTAATGACATTTCATTTCAAAAAATGGGGAAGAAGCAGGGGTAGTCAAACTGCGGCCCTCCAGATGTCCATGGACTACAATTATCATGGGCCCCTGCCAGCGAATGCTGGCAGGGGCTCATGGGAATTGTAGTCCATGGACATCTGGAGGGCTGCAGTTTGACTACCCCTGGAGTAGGGGGATCCCGGAGACCCAGATTCCAATCCCGACTGTGCCACGGAAGCTTGCTGGGTCCCCTTGGGCCAGTCATGCTTTCTCAGCCTAACTAAAATGAAGGCGAGGAGTATTCCGTAAGCCCAAAGAACCATAGAGTAGGAAAGGACCTCCAAGGTCATCTAGTCCAACCCCCTGCAGAATGCACGAAACTCACAACTATCTGCCCACCTCCATTGATGCCAATCGCATGACCAGATCATGCCTCTGCCCCGAAAAAAAAAAACAGAATCCATGGCTAGTGTGACCTGGAAAAAAATTTGCCTCCCTAAGCACAAAGTGGCGATTGGCATTTCCCTGGGCATGCAAGAAAGGACCGAAAGAGCCAAGCACTGACACCATCCCTTCCTGCCCACCCACTAGGAATCTGCCCAAGTTCACAGAATCAGCCTTTCCATTAGACTCTGTTTAAAGATCTCCAAAGAGGGAGCACCCACCACCTCCTGAGGAAGCCTGTTCCACTGAGGAACCGCTCTGACTGCCAGGAACTTCTTCCGGAGGTTTAGACGGAGTTTAGAATCAGAGAGTAGGAAGGGACCTCCTGGGTCATCTAGTCCAACCCCCTGCACTGTGCAGGACACTCCCAACCCTCTCGCTCCTCCACTGTCACCTGCCACCCCCTTGAACCTTCACAGAATCAGCCTCTCCGTCAGATGGCTCTCCAACCTCTGTTTAAAAATCTCCAAAGATGGAGAACCCACCACCTCCCGAGGAAGCCTGTTCCACTGAGGAACCACTCTGACTGTCAGGAACTTCTTCCGGAGGTTTAGACGGAATTTAGAATCACAGAATAACAGAGTTGGGAGGGACCTCCTGGGTCATCTAGTCCAACCCCCTGCACTATGCAGGACACTCACAGCCCTCTTGCTCATCCACTGTCACCTGCCACCCCCTTGAGCCTTCACAGAATCAGCCTCTCCGTCAGATGGCTCTCCAGCCTCTGCTTAAAAATCTCCAAAGATGGAGAACCCACCACCTCCCGAGGAAGCCTGTTCCACTGAGGAAACACTCTAACAGCCAGGAGCTTCTTCCGGAGGTTCAGACGGAATTTCTTTTGCATTCATTTCATCCCATTGGTTCTAGAGCAGTTTCCATAACAGGTCCACTTAAGCGGGTGGTCTCCCAGCCGAGTCCTCACCAGGGCCCACCGCTCTGATGAGATTCATCTGGCTGGTTGGGGCTTTTCCGGTCGTTACGCTGGGAATATACCATGTCCCTTGCTCTCTAGGGATGAACGAGAGGCTAGGGTGGGGGGGGAGGGGGAATGGGGCTGTGCCCCTTGGACTGTGTTGACCCAACAAAGGGGCTTCTCTTTCTTTCTCCTGGCTGGCAGGCTTTCTCAAAGTGCTTGGTCAGCAGTTATTTCCACAAGAGCGCACAGAAGGGGTGGGGGTGGAGGAGCGGGGGGGGGGGGGAGCCCTGCTTGCTTTGGAGTGCCAAAATGTCCAGCCAGTCCTGGGGAAGAAAAGTCGGTCTCTCCAAGAAAAGTTCACACGTTGCATGCTGAACGGAAGGAAGGCCTTCTTTTAGTAGTGGGGTGTCCCGTGGAATGTGGATTCAGCTTCCGGGGTGCCGGGTCCCCGGCATCCGGAAGGGGTAGGAGGGACTGACCAGCAGCAAGGAGACCCCTAGGTCAGCAGTGCTGGGGACATCACTTCCAGCATGCACCGGAAGTGACATGAACGTGTCATTGGTGACAAGGGAGGTTCCGGTGTTTGGGCGAAAACTCTATGGTGGAAGCTGTTTTTACCATAGAGTTATTTGTGGGCATTTATCGCCAGGCATTTGTAGTGTAGCAGGAGCTCCAATTGCCCGCCAGCCGGGCAAGAGACATTCGCAGGCGGCCTGCCCTTGCCTGCCTCTGCAGTATCGAGGCACTGCCGTTCGAATCCTTAGAGGTCTCCCATCCAAATACTAGCCAGGAGATCTGAGGCAAGAGAAATTTTTAGGCAGAGGCTGGAGAGCCATCTGACGGAGAGGCTGATTCTGGGAAGGCTCAAGGGGGTGGCAGGTGACAGTGGAGGAGCGAGAGGGTTGGGAATGTCCTGCACAATGCAGGGGGTTGGACTAGATGACCCACGAGGTCCCTTCCAACTCTATGATTCTATGAAGGGATGTTAGGATGTGGTTTGTCATGGGTGCCTCTGCCATATGACCCCATCGTGTTTCTAAGAGAAACTCCACCCAAACCCCCAGAGGTCTCCCATCCCTTCTTAGTTTCCTCGATCTGACGGGATCGGGCTAGCCTCAGCTACCCAAGTTAGGCCTTTATCATAGAGTTGTTTAGACCTCCTGGGTCATCTAGTCCAACCCCCTGCACTATGCAGGACACCCACAACCCTCTTGCTCATCCATTGTCACCCGCCACCCAAAGATGGAGAACCCACCACCTCCCAAGGAAGCCTGTGCCACCGAGGAACCGGTCTGACTGTCAGGAACTTCTTCCGGATGTTTAGACGGAATTTCTTTTCAATTAATTTCATCCCATTGGTTGTGGTCCGTCCCTCCGGGGCATGAGAGAACATCTCTGCTCCATCCTCTACAGGGCAGCCTTTTAAATACTTGAAGATGGTTCTCAGATCCCCTCTCAGTCATCTCCTCTCCAGGCTAAACAGGCCAAGCTCCCCCAACCTTTCCTCCTACGTCTTGGTCTCCAAACCCCTCACCCTCTTTGTTGCCCTCCTCTGGACACGCTCCAGTTTGTCTCCATCCCTCTTCAACTGGGATGCCCAAAGCTGAACCCAGGACTCCAAGGGAGGCTGAACCAGAGCAGAATAGAGTCTGATCACTCCATGTTGGCATCTAACTCCTAATTCCAGCGGCCGTGTGCTTCTCCTCTGACCGACAGTGAGCCCTTCCAGCTCTTAGGGAAGGGAACAGATGGCAGGGATTGACCCCACCCCTCCCCAGCCATCTGTTTGCACAGCAGGGGCTCTACGGCTCCCTCCCAAGAAGACTTTCTCAAAGGCCGGGGGAGGACAGGGGGTGGCTGTCTTTGTGCCTTGAGCTTTAGAGGTTCAGGAAGGTCATGTGTGGCTGTCAGGCTTCCGTTCCCAAAGGGAGCTTTCCTTGCCTTTCCCCAAAATTAGCAGAGGAGGAAACTGAGCCTAAATTAGCAGTTGATGAAACAGAATAAACTGGGAGCCAGCGTGGTGTATTGACTACCATGCAGGGAGACCCAAGTTCAAATGACTGTGGAAGCTTGCTGGGTGACCTTGGGCCAGTTGTGCTGCCTAGTCTAGCGCACCTCGCAGGGTTGTTGTGAGGATAAACCGGAGGAGAGGACAATGACGGAAGACCCCTCGGGTCTCCCATGAGCAGGAAGGCAAGGTATTGATGGCGTCATGTGTCTCAAAGGGGCTCACAATCATCCCCCCTTCCTCTCCACAAAACAGCCACCCTTTGAATAGGAGAGGCTGGGGGAGCTCTGAGAGAGCCCAGATGAAGGATGTGGGGTTGAGAGAGCTCTGGGAGGAACTGTGCCTGGTCCAAGGCCGCCCAGCCGGCCTTGTGTGTCTCAAAGCAGCTTTCCAGTGCCTTCCATTCCTCTCCCTGCAACAGGCACCTTGTGAGGTTGGTGAGGCTGAGAGAGCTCTGAAAGAACTGGGACTGGCCCAAGGTCACCCAGCTGGCCGTATGTGGGGGAGTGGGGAACTGAACCCGGCTCCCCAAATTAGAGGCCACCGCTTTTAACCACGACACCAAGCCTGCTCTGTACAGTCTCTCTTCTCCCCAAGTCTGCCCTCCCTTGACTTCATCCCCCCAAATCCAAGAAACTCCAGGCCAAGGGTTGGGAACCCAGTGCCACATGAGTGACAACTGATCGATTTACCTCTTCTTGAATTCTCCTCCCCCCCCCATGTCCGGGTCCCCATTCTTGTTGATGCCTGTTGTTTCAGAACACGTCCAGCAGGAGGAGCTGGTCATGGGACTCTTATCTTGGTGGGAGTGCAAAGGACCAAAGCTCTCGGAGAGAACTGCTGGGAAGAAGATGCGGGGGGGGGGGGGGTGTTGTCAAAGGACCTTCCCACAAGCACTTGCTATCAGAAAGACCCCTATGCTGCAATAGAGAGGGCAAGCTTCCACTGACACCCAAGAGGTGTGGGATAGTAGGGGGTCAGTGGGGTAGGATCTGAACTCTAGACTTCTCAGGGGCGCTTTTTGAATCCTCAGACAAGGCGCTTCTGCAGGAGGCAGAGCCAGCCACACAGGGGAAGCCTGAGTCCAGGGGAGGGGTCTTTTAAGAAAGTCACCATGAAGGAGGAGGTGTTCCGCAGGGCCTGCACAACTGAGCTCTTCCGCCAGGTTTATGGTTGAGGCTGGCGTGGCGAGGAAGATCTGGTTGGGTTCTCCTGGTGAAAAGCGGTGTCAGGCTTCCCGCTTCCTTTTTTAGATGTTATTTTTTTTGGGGGGGGGGGTTAGGAGGTTGAGTTTATGGCCGTGTTCCTCGGGAATTTTGATCCTTGCTATATGATTTTTATGTCCTAGTGTGTTCTAATGGGGTTTTATTGGGGACAAATTGTACCCTGCCAGGAGCCAGTTCCGGGAGTGGCGGGAAATGAATGAATGATAATAACAACAACAACAACCCACCCACTACCTGCTAGCGCCCACTGTATTTTGGCTACAGTGGGCTTAAATAATGATGATGATGATGATGATGATGATGATGATGATGATGATGATGATGATGATGATGGGATAAAGCCCAGTCTCTGGTGGCAGCTGTTTTTCTTTTTACAAATCTGTGTAGCTTGTCGGATATCCTTTTTTGAAACGAGGAGATGGAACCTCCATGTGAACCCATGAAGCTGCTGTCTGCTAAATCCCTTGGCCCATCTAGGCCAATCTCGTCTCCTCAGGGGGTCCAGGGTCTCAGGATAAAGTCTATCGCACCCCCTCCTACCTGGTCCTTTTAACTGGAGATGCCGGGGATTGAACCTGCGACCTTCTGCATGCCGAACTGCTACTCTGCCACTGAGCCATAGCTCTTCTCTTTGGCTCTCCAGGGTCTCGGGTCTGTAGCATGACTTACTGCCTGGTCCTTTTAACTGGACGTCACCTACTGTCTTTTCTTTTTAACTGGAGATGCCGGGGATTGAACCTGGGACCTTCTGCATTCCAAGCAAAGGCCATACTGAAGGCCATACTGAGACATCCTGTTCACAATGGTGATTTATTTTTTGGTTTTTTTTAAACGGGAGAATGATGAAGATTATTCTAAATCTGAATTCTTGGCTTTTGGGCCATGTTGGCCCAACATCTTCTGGCACCCCCAGCTCTCTTCCCATCCACCCGGCCTTGTTTCTGGTCCCGTTCTTTGAGCCTTGGGTTCGTTTCCAAGACTGGACAGGGTGTCACATTTGGAATGGGCCCTGTTCACTGAATCTAAACGTGCATGGGACCCCTTTAACCCCATCCTTTCCACGGTGAATCCAGGGGCGCGTTCGTCGGTCTCCCTTCTGTGCTTTCCCCTGAACAACGACCCTTCGAGGGAGTTTAGGATGAGCAAAAGAGACAGGACTAAGGTGAGCTTCGAGGCTGACTGAGGGTTTGAACCGGGGTCTCTTGCTGTCTAGTTCCAACAAGATGACCATCGTGCCACGCATGGTTGGGCGGTCTCTCTAGTGAAAGTCGGCTGTCTGCTTTGCAGATAAAAGATTCTTTCCAGACAGGGAAAGAGAGAGAGAGAGAGAGAGAGAGAGAGAGAGAGAGAGAGAGAGAGAGAGAGAGAAATTCCTCCAAACCCCTGCCATAGTTTTGAAAGAAACCTTGGCAGCCACAGGGTCCAGGCCTGAGAGCAAATTCTTTATTCGATATCCCCCCTTCCTCCTTTCTTTTTTTTTTATAATTAGTATTTGATTGCATTTTTAAATCAAAGCAGGGCTGTGTTTACCCAAAAGCCTGCTTGGATATTTCGACCGTGAAGCGCCAGCAGAGCTTGCAGCGGGGGCCCTTTCCATGGAGGGACCGCTCCCCGCAGGGGGAATGTCGGTGGTGAGCTCGGAGTTGAGCCGCTGGCCGGCGGCCACGGACTGATTGGGCCCACCGGCTCCATCCCGGCTCGAAAAAGACACTCAGGCAGGAGGGGGAGCAGGAGGGGTGAGGTTTTGGAGCCCCGAGGCAGGCTGGAGAGTTGGGTTTGGCTCACGCAGGGGTAGAGCTGATGTTTGGTGCACCAGAGTCCCCGGTTCAGTCCCCGGGAGGTAGCAGGTGCCGGCCGAGAAGGGTCTCTGGGGGTCCGAGATCCCAGGGAGCAGCGTCCTGTATTGAGCTAGATCAGGGGTAGTCAAACTGCGGCCCTCCAGATGTCCATGGACCACAATTCCCAGAAGCCCCTGCCAGCATTCGCTGGCAGGGGCTTCTGGGAATTGTGGTCCATGGACATCTGGAGGGCCGCAGTTTGACTACCCCTGAGCTAGATGGTCCAGTGGTCCGTCTCGGTGTAAGGCGCTTTCATGGGTAAGGCTGGAACCACTTTTAATTTTGCTACTTCTGGAGGGGGGAGAAGTGAATTCCCACTGTTGCCCAGGGGGGTTGGACTAGATGACCTCTGGGTGCCCCTGCCAGCTTGACGTTTCTGGCTGCAGAAAAGGCAGCAGGGCTGAGTAGGGAAAGTGTCAGAGGCGGTGTACTGCCGTGGAGAGAGAGGCGTACGAAAACCCTGGACGAATTGTTACGGTTATTTATTGCTTTTAATATACCAGCCCTCCGTGCACGCGGGAGCAAGTTGGTTCATGACATGTGTGCATCGTTTATGAAATCGCAGTTCAAATTTTATTTTTAAGTGATGATGATGATGGGGCTCTGTTAATTCTGCTCACCGGTTCGTCGATCAGCCTCCTGGTCCGTTTCAGGGACGGCATAATATTTTAATCGAGTTCTGACTGGGTGAGGGGAATGACCCAGATAAAATTGGTTAACTGGGTGACTTTGGGCCCATGACGAACTTTCAACCTGGCCTTCCTCACAGGGTTGTTGTGAGAAATTGACGGTGGGGGGACAGGCTTGGTGTCATGGTTAAGAGCATTGGCCTCTAAGCCGGGTTTGATTCCCCACTCCTCCTCCACTCGCAGCCAGCTTGGTAGCCTTGGGCCAGACAAAGCCCTGTTAGAACTGTTCTCACAAGAGCAGTTCTCTCAGAGTACTCTCAGCACCACCTAACTCACAGGGTATCTGTTGGGGCGACAGGAAAGGAAGGATCCCCTCTCCCCTCTAAGCTGCTTAGAGACACATGAGACCTGCTGGATGACCTTGGGCTAGTCACAGTTCTCTCAGAGCTCTCTCAGCCTCACCGGGTGTTGGTTGTGGGGAGAGGAAGGGAAGGGGATTTGGAAATTCCTTCAGGTAGTGAAAAGCAGGGTATATAAACCAGCTCTTCTCCTTCTGAAATTCTAAATCACTTTATCTATCGACAGGGGAGTACAATGTGATGTAAATAAACAAATGCATAAATGACAATGCATCATATTAGGAGTGGTGAGACCCGGGTTCGAATCTCACTCTGTCCAGGGATCTCACAGGGTGACTTCGGGCCGGCTAGTCTCTCTCACAGCCTGTCCTGCCCCACAGGGATGTTGTGAAGATCGAATGGAGGAGGGGAGATGGCTCATGCGGGCAACTTTGAGTCCATGTGGGGAGAGAAAAGGGAAGCATAAATATCTAAATGAAATAACTGACCAGGCCCGGAAAACACAGCCGGGAGATCGTGAAGGCGCTCCTGGCCGGAACCTGTTTGAAGCTTCACCCCCATATATTTCTCATCGGCACATCCATGCACATAGAAAGCTAGCTGGCAAGCAGCATACTTCTAATGCGAAGCCACACCAAGCTGTTTCTCTTTCACTGCCCTAAGGCAGATTTAAAATTTCACCTCCTCTTTCCTCCTCGTCCCTTCCTGCTTGGCATCAGGTCGGTAACATACTGGCCAGAATAGAGTGTCCTCAACAGTTGTGGCAGGACGAATATTCTCTCCTTTGCTTGTTTTGATTGAGAGGCTTTATGATTCAACAAGGCTTGCCCCCCCCCTCCAGATTTCAAGCTGAAAAGCATAGAAATTTTTTAAAAAAAAAGTTAATAAAATGGCTTGCAACCAACACAATCCGAAGCAGCGCAGTCAAAACAGCTGGGCAAAAACACCGTGGAGGGAACGTTCCAAGCCAGAGCACAGCATTCCAGCCGGCAAGATAAAAACACAATAAAACGATTCAGCGCCGGGCCGGTTAACAGGCTCACGCAGAGGAAGATGGGACTCCATAGAGCGTTTTCTCAGTGGCACAGGCTTCCTCGGGAGGTGGTGGGTTCTCCATCTTTGGAAGTTTGTAAACAGAGGCTGGAGAGCCATCTGACGGAGAGGCTGATTCTGTGAAGGTTCAAGGGGGTGGCAGGTGACAGTGGAGGAGCGAGAGGGTTGTGAGTGTCCTGCATAGTGCAGGGGGTTGGACTAGGTGACCCAGGAGGTCCTTCCAACTCTAGGATTCTATGATTCTAAATTCCATCTAAACCTCCGGAAGAAGTTCCTGACAGTCAGAGCGGTTCCTCAGTGGAACAGGCTTCCTTGGTAGGTGGTGGGTTCTCCATCTTTGGAGATTTTAAAGCAGAGGCTGGAGAGCCATCTGACGGAGAGGCCGATTCTGGGAAGGCTCAAGGGGGTGGCAGGTGACAGTGGGTGAGCGAGAGGGTTGGGAGTGGCCTGCATAGTGCAGGGGGTTGGACTAGATGACCCAGGAGGTCCCTTCCAACTCTGTGATTCTAGGATTCTAAATTCCGTCTAAACATCCAAGAGAAGTTCCTGACCATTAGAGCAGTTTCTCAGTGGAACAGGCTTCCTCGGGAGGTGGTGGGTTCCCCATCTTTGGAGATTTTTAAGCAGAGGCTGAAGAGCCATCTGACGGAGAGGCTGATTCTGTGAAGGTCCAAGAGGGTGGCAGGTGACAGTGGGTGAGCGAGAGGGTTGTGAGTGTCCTGCATAGTGCAGGGGGTTGGACTAGATTACCACAGAGGTACCATCCAAGTCTATGATTCTAAATTCCATCTAAACCTCCGAAAGAAGTTCCTGACAGTCAGAGTGGTTCCCCAGTGGAACAGGCTTCCTCGGGAGGTGGTGGGTTCTCCATCTTTGGGAATTTTAAAACAGGCTGATTCTGTGAAGGCTCAAGGGGGTGGCCGGTGATAGTGGATGAGCGAGAGGGTTGTGAGTGTCCTGCAGGGGGTTGGACTAGATGACCCAGGAGGACCCTTCCTACTCTGTGATTCTATGATTCTTTGATAAGATGAGCCGTTTCCTTAGGACAGTGGACCAAATGTGAAATGATGCACCTCGGATCAGAACGTTAACAGCTAAGGCATCACGTTAACAATGAGGCATTGCTTTAGCATGCTTTGGGCTGATCCTGCGTTGAGCAGGGGGTTGGACTATATGGCCTCTTCCAACTCCATGATTCTATGATCACCCAGACCTCTGTGAGGAGATCATCCCGACTACAAAAGTCAGCGAAGCACCACAGAAGCACAGGGTCAGAAGGGATCGTAGAGGCCATGTAGTCTGACCCCCAGCTCACTCAGGATCAGCCACTGCTGGTCTGAGGAGACAGCACTGACCTTGTTGGACTGAGGTTTCCTTCCGTGGAAATTTCATATGCATCCTATTTGGTCTGCCTGCTTCTCATTCGTGTGACCCAGATGTAGAACTCTGCCCTTCTCCCTATTGGAGTGCATCTTATTGTGATCGGTCCACTTTTCCAGTGTGTTCAGACGTCGTTGAAACTCCACCTCTGTCTTCTGGGGTTTTTGCTACTCCTCCCCATTTGGTGTCACCTGCACCTTCCACGAGGAGTCACTCCTCTGGATCATGGATAAAACTATTTAAAAGTACTGGACTCAGAACTGAGCCCTGGGGCACCCCACTGCTCACTTCCCTCCTTCAAAGGAATAGCTTTTAGGGTGCTGATACCCTCTGCGTCAAAGAGGGCCACCCTCCAGCACCCTCGTCTTCCCATCTGCAGGCGCCTCGGCCAGAGAACTGCCAGCAAATAAATTTGGATTTCTTGATCCCGGAGCCGTGATCAGAGCATCCTGCTCCCTCCCCCGCCCTGCCGATGTCTCATTATGAGAACAATAAGAGATAAGCAGGCCAAGGCCCTGTGGTCTGGCATCCCCTCTCCGATGCAAACGAGGCGCAGTTTTTGACCCCACATGGTAGAGGCAGAACAATTTGATTTGGTCCCGAAACCACAAGGTGCAGCTTGCTGGCTGGCTTGGCCTCCAGCGCATCTCATTTCTGCAAATTGAAGGGTTGGGGTTTGGGGAACGGCTGAGCCGATTCCAGCATAGCTCATGTGGATTCCCAGTTTCCCTCTCTCCCTCTCTTGTTCTTCCGTTTGGAAAGAAGGCGTGTGGCTTAGCGGCTTATCTCCCATATTAAATCACAGCGGGGGGCATAAATGGGCCAACCTCCAGGCACGGCCTGGAGGTTTCCTGGAATTACAGCCGATCCCCAGACGATCCCAGCGAACGCTGGCAGGGGCTCATGGGAATTGTAGTCCATGGACATCTGGAGGGCCGCAGTTTGACTACCCCTGGTTTAAGCAGAAACTGACCAACAGCATGCTAAGGAAGGAAGATCCTTCTGTCTGTGCAGAGATGCAAGTTGGGGGTTTTCAAGGGTTTCTCCGTTGGGTTTTGCCTCTTGTCATGTCGTGCCGAGATAAGGATGAAGAGCCGGTTAAGCTCCCCGTGGTTGTGGCCCCCTTCAAACCCACAGATTTAGCAGAACGGTGATCCGGGTGGTTCTGAAGCAGTGGAACAAAGTTTGAGTCCAGGGGCAGCTCTAAGGGCAGCAAAGTTGAATTCTTAAAAGTGCCCCTGAACTCATGCAAAACTGAATCATTCAAAGCGATTTTTAGGCAGGCAGTTAAGTTAGACTGTACTTTATGATCCATTAAGTTACACCAAGAGCCAGCTTCGTGTAGGGGTTAGGAGCACGGACTTCTAATCTGGCAAACCGGGTTTGATTCCCCACTCTTCTACATGCAGCCAGCTGGGTGACCTTGGGCTCCTCACAGTATTGATAGAGCTGTTCTGACTGAGCAGGAATATCAGGGCTCTCTCAGCCTCAACCTCCATCACAGGGTGTCTGTTGTGGGGAGAGGAAAGGGAAGGCAACTGTAAGCCGCTTTGAGCCTCCTTTGGGTAGCGAAAAGTGGCATGTAAGAACCAACTCTTCTTCTTCAGTAATCTCAGGTTCGTCCAGTCCAGCCTCCCGTCTCACCCAGGGGCCAGCCAGTTCCTCTGCAGGGCCAGCCACAGGGCAGAGAGGCCGAGGCCTCCCCCTGAGAAGACCCTCAGAAGAGCCCTGCTGGGTCAGACCACGGAGGGTCCCTCCAGTCCAGCCTCCCGTCTCACCCAGGGGCCAGCCATTTCCTCTGCAGGGCCAGCCACAGGGCAGAGAGGCCGAGGCATTCCCCTGAGAAGACCCTCAGAAGAGCCCTGCTGGGTCAGACCACGGAGGGTCCCTCCAGTCCAGCCTCCCGTCTCACCCAGGGGCCAGCCATTTCCTCTGCAGGGCCAGCCACAGGGCAGAGAGGCCGAGGCATTCCCCTGAGAAGACCCTCAGAAGAGCCCTGCTGGGTCAGGCCAGGGAGGGTCCCTCCAGTCCAGCCTCCAGTCTCACCCAGGGGCCAGCCAGTTCCTCTGGAAGGCCAGCAACAGGGCAGGGAGGCCGAGGCCTTCCTCTGAGAAGACCCTCAGAAGATCCCTGCTGGGTCAGGCCAGGGAGGGTCCCTCCAGTCCAGCCTCCCGTCTCACCCAGGGGCCAGCCAGTTCCTCTGCAGGGCCAGCCACAGGGCAGAGAGGCCGAGGCCTTCCCCTGAGAAGACCCTCAGAAGAGCTCTGCTGGGTCAGGCAAGGGAGGGTCCCTCCAGTCCAGCCTCCCGTCTCACCCAGGGGCCAGCCAGTTCCTCTGCAGGGCCAGCCACAGGGCAGAGAGGCCGAGGCCTTCCCCTGAGAAGACCCTCAGAAGAGGCCTGCTGGGTCAGACCAGGGAGGGTCCCTCCAGTCCAGCCTCCAGTCTCACCCAGGGGCCAGCCAGTTCCTCTGCAGGGCCAGCCACAGGGCAGAGAGGCCGAGGCCTTCCCCTGAGAAGACCCTCAGAAGAGGCCTGCTGGGTCAGACCAGGGAGGGTCCCTCCAGTCCAGCCTCCCGTCTCCCCCAGGGGCCAGCCAGTTGCTCTGCAGGGCCAGCCACAGGGCAGAGAGGCCGAGGCCTTCCCCTGAGAAGACCCTCAGAAGAGCCCTGCTGGGTCAGGCCAGGGAGGGTCCCTCCAGTCCAGCCTCCCGTCTCCCCCAGGGGCCAGCCAGTTGCTCTGCAGGGCCAGCCACAGGGCAGAGAGGCTGAGGCCTTCCCCTGAGAAGACCCTCAGAAGAGCCCTGCTGGGTCAGGCCAGGGAGGGTCCCTCCAGTCCAGCCTCCCGCCTCACCCAGGGGCCAGCCAGTTCCTCTGCAGGGCCAGCCACAGGGCAGAGAGGCCGAGGCCTTCCCCTGAGAAGACCCTCAGAAGAGCCCTGCTGGGTCAGGCCAGGGAGGGTCCCTCCAGTCCAGCCTCCCGTCTCACCCAGGGGCCAGCCAGTTCCTCTGCAGGGCCAGCCACAGGGCAGAGAGGCCGAGGCCTTCCCCTGAGAAGACCCTCAGAAGAGCCCTGCTGGGTCAGGCCAGGGAGGGTCCCTCCAGTCCAGCCTCCCGCCTCACCCAGGGGCCAGCCAGTTCCTCTGCAGGGCCAGCCACAGGGCAGAGAGGCCGAGGCCTTCCCCTGAGAAGACCCTCAGAAGAGCCCTGCTGGGTCAGGCCAGGGAGGGTCCCTCCAGTCCAGCCTCCCGCCTCACCCAGGGGCCAGCCAGTTCCTCTGCAGGGCCAGCCACAGGGCAGAGAGGCCGAGGCCTTCCCCTGAGAAGACCCTCAGAGGAGCCCTGCTGGGTCAGGCCAGGGAGGGTCCCTCCAGTCCAGCCTCCCGCCTCACCCAGGGGCCAGCCAGTTCCTCTGCAGGGCCAGCCACAGGGCAGAGAGGCCGAGGCCTTCCCCTGAGAAGACCCTCAGAAGAGCCCTGCTGGTCAGACCTCTCCTCCACGGATCTATCTAATCCCCCTTTCCAGCCTTCGATTCCTGTGGCGGACCCTCCGTCCTGTACCCAGCGCATTCCACATCTTAATCCCTCGCCGTGTCGAGAAGTTATTTCCTTTTGTCCGGCCTTCCTCTCGGCTTCCTTGGACGGTTAACGGTAAATAACATTCCACGCCCGGTCATCGGTTTTCTCTCTTTTCGCCAGCCTTTGTGCTCTCTGCCTGCCCTTCAGCCAGCCCCTGACATGCTGTGGCCGGGGGCAAAACCGAGACCAGCTTGAGCACATCTTGCCTCTCTCCCCCTGCGTGCTTCCCGCGAAGCCCTGCGCTCGCCGAGGGCCATGAACGGAAGTTACCCCTGCGGAAACATAACACAAACCCTGATCCAACAGGCTTAAACTGCTGGAACGCTGCTCGGCGGGTTGTGGATGGAAGAGGCTCGTAAACCGTGGCTGGCGAGGACAACAGCCGATACCCGCAGAAATGGCTAATAATAACCAGCTTCTCAGCTGCGCCCCCGCAAGATGGAGAGGTGTAAATGTGAACATTGTAGGTTCGGGGCCTTGATTGTTCCGCTGGATGCATTTGGAGCTTCCTTAAGCCGGGAGAACGGAAAAGGTTTGGGAAGCCAGCCGGTTCTTGTGCCTCTTGGACATAAAGGTATCCCCTGTGCAAGCACCGAGTCATGTCTGACCCTTGGGGTGACGCCCTCCAGCGTTTTCATGGCAGACTCAATACGGGGTGGTTTGCCAGTGCCTTCCCCAGTCATGACCGTTTACCCCCCAGCAAGCTGGGTACTCATTTTACCGACCTCGGAAGGATGGAAGGCTGAGTCAACCTTGAGCCGGCTGCTGGGATTGAACTCCCAGCCTCATGGGCAGAGCTTTCAGACTGCATGTCTGCTGTCTTACCACTCTGTGCCACAAGAGGCTCATCTCTTGGACGTAGTTGATATCTAGAAAAGTATACATGGGGTGGAGAGAGTTGACAAAGGGAGATTTGTCTCCCTCTCCCAAAATGCTAGAACTTTAGTGTGTCCAATGCAGCTGATGGGCAGTAGGTTCAGGAGAGAAAACAGGAAATACTGCTTTACACAGTGAGGGATTAAAATATGGAATTGGGTGCTGGAGGAGGCCGTGGTGGCCACAGGAATAAACAGACGGTTTCACAGAGGAGAGGTCTATCAGTGGCTCCTAGAAATGCCGAATGAGGAGAACCTCCACACTCAGAGTCCCTAAGCCGCTGAATCTCAGAACCGGGAGGCAAACTCAGGGGAAAGTCTCTCTGCCCTGTGGTTGGCCCTCCAGAGGAACTGGTTGGCCATCAAACAGAACAGGAGGCTGGAAAAGATGGACTTGGCCCCGGAACATCTAGCCACAGTGATCCATGCGACAGTCACCTCTAGATTGGACTTCTGCAACTTACTCTACCCTGGCCTATCCTTAACCTTCACCCGGAAACTACAGCTGGTCCAGAATGCAGCAACACTAAGGAGCTCCCACACCCAGCCCATCCTCCAGCAGCTGTGCTGGCTTCCGGTTGAATTCCAGATCAGGCTTAAGGTTTTGGTCGTCACCTTTAAGACCACACGTGGTCTGGGCCCAGTGTACCTAAGGGATCGCCTCTCTGCCTACACCCCTCAAAAAGCCTTACACTCCAGCAGCTCCAACCTCCTGGTGATCCCTGGACCCAAGGAAGCCCGCTTGGCCTCAACCAGGGCCAGAGCTTTCTCCATCCTGGCCCCCACCTGGTGGAACGAGCTCCCAGAGGAGATCTGGGCCCTGATGGAGCTAAAGCAGTTCCGCAGGGCCTGAAAAAGGGAGCTCTTCCAGCAGGCATTTGGTTGAGGTCAACCCAAACCATCGCTTCCAATTGGCCCCCCTCAGCCTCCCTCCTCCGACCAGCATTGCAGGCTCACCCACCCACTGGGCCATCCGTAAGCATTGAGTTATTGTTCATAATGTTATAGTTGTTATTATTATGTTATTGTATAAAGGTAAAGGTATCCCCTGTGCAAGCACCGGGTCATGTCTGACCCTTGGGGTGACGCCCTCCAGTGTTTTCATGGCAGACTCAATACGGGGTGGTTTGCCAGTGCCTTCCCCAGTCATTACTGTTTACCCCCCAGCAAGCTGGGTACTCATTTTACTGACCTCGGAAGGATGGAAGGCTGAGTCAACCTTGAGCCGGCTGCTGGGATCCAACTCCCAGCCTCATGGGCAGAGCTTCAGACTGCATGTCTGCTGCCTTACCACTCTGCGCCACAAGAGGCTCTATGATTGTATACTGAGTTATTTGTACAGTTATCTCTGTTTGAGCCTTCGGGGAGGGCGGTATATAAATGTAATAAATAATAAATAAACAGATATTAGATTGCATGTCCAAGTGAAATGATCCACAATAAATCTCCCTTCTGTATAGTATAAAAGTGGGTGAGGCTGAGAGAGCCCTGATATTCCTGCTTGGTCAGAACAGTTTTATCAGTGCTGTGACTAGCCCAAGGTCACCCAGCTGGCTGCATGTGGGGGAGTGCAGAATCGAACCCGGCATGCCAGATTAGAAGTCCGCACTCCTAACCACGACACCAAACTGGCTCTTTTGGTACACCAAACAAAGCTTAAGGTGCACGCTACCTGCCTCCAAAGAAACCGAATCCCACCTCTCCCCTTCCAAAGTCGACTCAGTCCTCTTTTGCAACCGGGTTTTGCAAACCCCTGGCAAACACGAGGAGACCGCCTGAAATTCTTGGCCCCCACACCCCCAGCTGTGCGTCCCGGCCCTTCCAAGGGCTCCGGATCATTCTGTTTCCAATCCTTCATTCCACTTTTCTTTCTTTGACCTTTCTTTGGAGGTGGGCAGCTGTGTACGCGGAGCATTCCTGGGCCGAAAGGGGAAAAATGCAGAAATCGAGGGGGTACGTGTGGGGGGGGGGAGATGGATACATTTACGAGCAGACAGGAATGCAGGTTCCCGTTAATCTGTCTGCACACCGTAAGGACCCCCCTTCTTTAAAAACAAAAAAAAAAGTTATATGAAACAGGCCTATTTTGAAGCATGCATTTTTAAAGGTGTTTTGTGAAGGGATATTTCTATAAATAAACCTTCCCATATTTTAGACATGACTAAAAATAGGTCAGTTGTATTCTGGGGCCAAAGAGGACAAGAATTTCCTCTTGAGCTTTGTCCGAACTGTTTTCATGGCATCTCTCTGTGATTTACTGGCTTGCCTCGGGAGGAGTCCAGATTTGGCTGGTGGATATGCCGCCCCCCCCCCTTTGTTAGGGCTTGTGGTGGGTTACAATAAAACCACGTTAACTTTCGGAAGAGGGTCAGACTTGTTTTCCCTTCTGCCCCACGCATAAATCCCCCTTCTTCCCTTGGGCTTTTCCTTGAGATGAGACGGTGACGGGCCCAGAGAGATCCATCCATTTATTTCATAGAACCCACCACCTCCCGAAGAAGCCTGTTCCACTGAGGAACCGCTCTGACTGTCAGGAACTTCTTCCGGAGGTTTAGATGGAATTTCTTTTGCATTAATTTCATCCCATTGGTTCTTGTCTATTCCTCTGGGGCAAGAGAGAACAACTCTGCTCCATCCTCTACATGGCAACCTTTTAAATACTCAAAGATGGCTATCAGATCCCCTCTCAGTCGTCTCCTCTCCAGGCTAAACAGACCAAGCTCCCCCAACCTTTCTTCAAACATCTTGGCAGACTGTCTTTAAAGTCAAGGCCATATCTGGTGGCGGGGAGTCCCACAAGCTAATTAGAGATTGTGCAAAGACATTCTGGGCTCCGTTTGTTCTGATTTTGTTGCCTGGCTGTTTTGGGTTGTCCATCTCCTGGTCCTCCATCTTCAAGTTGTCACTGTTGGATTTATCCCAACATGCATAATTCGGCTAACCTCAATCGTGGCCCCTCTGAGTGTGCCCCCTGAACTAAGAAGCTCCCAACAATTTTCCCTTTTCGTTGTCTGGAAGGTGATTTTCACTTTGATCAATTTTGGTTGCCTCTTTTTGGTTCTTCCTGAGCTCTACACAGTACCTCTTTGAGACACGGTGCATTGAACATTGTAGCAGATACAAACTCATCAGCACGGTATGTCGCTGGATTGTGATGTTGTTGTTTTTATTTTGGGTCCTTTTTCTAACAAACCAGAGCTGATCTTTTAAGCCCTACCCACCCACCCTGATCCTGTTCCCTCCTTGGCATCTAAGAGGGGTAGGAGCAATCCAATTTTTTATTTCCATTACAACTATGACCTCTATAGGTGGCCCTAGATTAGGGGTCCCCGTCCTTTTTCATCCTGGGAGCAGCTTTGGAATTCTGATGCAGGATCGTGTGTACAGACACAAAATGGCTGCCTTGGGAGGCGGAGTCAGTCACAATGTGGCTTCTGCTGGAGGCGGAGCCAACTATAGCATTCCCGGAAATGAGGTCAGGCCTCACCTCTAACTCTTCAGTATCGCAGGCAGAAGAGGACTCCTTCTTAAATTGACATATTGTTTAAATATATTTTATTGCTTACGCACAGATTCCTTTCAGTCACGCAGCGTTGTGGTGATAGCTGGGACCAAAGCAAAGCCAGCCAGCTTGGAGTCGTGGTTAAGATCGGCAGCCTCTAATCTGGAGAACGGGGTTCGATTCCTCACTAAACCTCCACACGACATCTGCTGGGTGACCTTGGGCCAGTCACAATTCTCTCGGGGCTCTCTCTGCCCCATCTGCCCCACAGGGTGTCTGTTGTGGGGAAAGGAAGGAAAAAGTGTTCGCAAGCCGCTTTGCGACTCCTTTGGGTTGTGAAAAAGAAGGGCATAAAAAACCAGCCCTCCTCTTCTATTCTCTTGGCCTCAGTTCTCCCATCAGAAATGTGGGCATAATAATACTGACCCTTTTTGGAAGAGGTTTGCTAAGGGTTTCTGAGGGAACTTATCTGATATACTACAGAGGTCGGTGTTGATATTATTTAGCTCAGGGGTAGCCAACCTGTGGTCCTCCAGATGTTCATGGACTACAATTCCCATGAGCCCCTGCCAGCGTTTGTTCCACTGAGAAACCACTCTGACTGTCGGGAACTTCTTCCGGAAGTTTAGCCCAAAATTCTTTTGAATTAATTTCAACTCATTGGTTCTGGTCCAACTCTCTTGGGCAACAGAAAACAACTCTGCTCCGTCTTCTACGTCAGGGGTAGTCAACCTGTGGTCCTCCAGATGTCCATGGACTACAATTCCCATGAGCCCCTGCCAGCAACCGCTGGCAGGGGCTCATGGGAATTGTAGTCCATGGACATCTGGAGGACCACAGGTTGGCTACCCCTGATTTAGCTGACAAAGTGGGTTTTTGTCCTCCCCAAGGATGGGGCTGCCTACATACCACCTGCGGGCTGCTGCTGCTGTAGGTTTACCAGGGAGCGGGGAGTGTGGACTTTTATCTATGAATAAGCCCCTAATCCCCAGAAGGAGTGGAACGCTCCCTAATCCCTTTCAGCTCCCGCATTCCTCCGGCTTCTGAAAAGCGAGATCTTATCCCTCCCCGTTGTAACTGAGACGCTCGGTTACCTGCGTTTCAGAGCAGGAATGTAATAAATAAAATCGGGTTTGGTATTCGGCACGTTTTTCATGGATTCCAGACACAGAAGATCTGTCCGAGAGTGCAGACTTGGTATCTGGAGGTGTCCTTTTTCTTTGGGGCAAGGTCAGAGACTCGAATGGCTAAGGAATTGCAGCTTTTCATTTTAAGACGAAAACCAGGTTTCTATCCCTCATGGAGGCCCTGTCAGAAACTTTTTATTTATTTGAGTGCAGAAGGGAGAATTGATTGTTCGTTTTTGGTTCCCATATCAGTTTGCCTCAAAGCTTCCCTCAAAAGCAGTATGGTCTGCTCAGAGCAACAGTGTCTTGGGCACAGAGGTCTTTCCCATAACCTTCTGCCTGGTCCTTTCAACTGGAGCCGCTGGGGATTGAACCGGGGACCTTCTGCAGGCCAAGTAGATGCTCTGCCACTGAGCCACAGCCTCCCACCTTGGCTCTCCAAGTATCTTAGGCAGAGGTCCAAATTCACATTTGCCACCTTCAGGAAGACTGCATTGTGAAATGCCAGGAGATATTGGGGGGTGGGGGGGGCAGAGCCTTGAGAGGGCAAGGGAGATACCTCACGGGGGTCTACCATCACCACGTTCCACCTTCCAAAGCAGTAGAAAAGAGACCAGAAGCAGCTTAAGCACTAACAAAATTGGACTCTTTCATGAGACTCTGCTCACTTCGTCAGATACGGCTAGAAGGAGAGTACATCGGTCCTTATATCACAAAAGGGAGGGATTCCCATTTTGTATGGCTGAATGGGGCACCTCCCATAGAAACAGGTCAATAGCGGTACCCGGTGTAGCCATCTGAGGATCTATAGGTCAGGGGAAGTCAACCTGTGGTCCATAGATGCCTATGGACTACAATTCCCATGAGCCCCTGCCAGCGGTTGCTGGCAGGGGCTCATGGGTATTGTAGTCCATGAACATCTGCTCCAGGTTAAGGATGGCTGGGTTCCTCACTCCCATGCAGAGAGAGAGAGTCTGATCCATGCTGAACGGCGGAGGGGTTGATATTTATTACTGTCCGCCATCTTGTGATGCTATGTTATTATTCTATTCTGTTCTGTTTTAAGAGGTATTTTAGGGGGATTTTATTGTATTTTACTGGTCTTGTAAACCGTCGCGAGACATTTGAGAGCGGTGGCACCTAAATCTGAAAACAAACAAACAAATAAATAAAGATGTCTCGCCATCTTTGTCTGTCTGTCGCAGCAGAAAAGAGCAAGAGTCCTTAAAGATGAATAAAATCCAGGCGCTTTCGTGATTCCCTGCTCACTTCTTCAGGTACAGCTAGAATGAAAGTCCATCCGTCCTTCTATCACAAAGTCAGTGGAGACCCATTCTGTGCAGCTAAACGTGGTGTCCTCCGTCCCTCCATCCATCCGTCCGTCCCTCCGTCCGTCCGTCCGTTTGTTTATATACCGCCCTCCCCTGGGGTTCAAGGCAGTTTACATAAAACCCAGAAAACAATACATGGAACTCAGCTTTTCAACATAACAATAACAATAAACTATAACAGAGGTAACAGTAGAACCATTCAAACAGCTCCAGAGCAGAATGCATGGGTGGATTTTTAGGAGGGTGCAGGAGCCCTATAGATGTTAATGGTTACCTGGTCTCAACCAAATGCCCGGTGGAGGAGTTCCCTTTTGCAGGCCTTGTGGAACTCCTCAAGGTCCTGATCTCCTTTGGGAGTTCGTTCCACCAGGTGGGGGCCAGGACGGAGAAGGCTCTGGCCCTGGTTGAGGCCAGGCGGGCTTCTTTAGGGCCAGGGACCATTAGCCGGTTGTTGGTGGCGGAGCGTAAAGCTCTTTGGGGGGCATAGGCAGGGAGGCGGTCCTTCAGGTACACGGGGATGGGTAGGTGTGGGTAGGTGTGTAAGTCGGTCTGTAGCAGCAGAAAAGAGCCAGAGTCCAGGAACACCTTCGAGACTAACAAAATCGGTGGCAGGGGAGGAGGAGGAGTTTTCGGGAGTCACGGCTCACTTCTTCCAAAACAGGCCTTTTCTCCAGGGGAACTGATCTCTTTCCCCTCGATTGTAGTTGTAATTCCTGGAGGTCTCCACCTGCCACCTGGAGACTGGCAACCCTAGTTGGATCTCTTCATCCATGCAGGATGGCTTCCTTTCCCGTGGCAGGTTGCGTCCAGGGAGGGCCATGCAAGATTGCTGCTTCTGCCGTGGACTGCAGGGTCCAGGCAGCTGAGCCGTACGGAAGTGCAGGGGGTTGGACTAGATGACCCATGAGGTCCCTTCAAACTCTATCATAGAATAGAATCATAGAATCACAGAGTTGGAAGGTCACATAGAGGCCATCTAGTCCAACCCCCTGCTCAACGCAGGATCAGCCCTAAGCATCCTAAAGCATCCAAGAAAAGTGTGTCTCCAACCTTTGCTTGAAGACTGCCAGTGAGGGGGAGCTCACCACCTCCTTAGGCAGCCTATTCCACTGCTGAACTAGACTCCTAGAGTGGGAAGGACCCATAGAGGCCATCTAGTCCAACCCCCTGCTCAACGCAGGATCAGCCCAGAGCATCCTAAAGCATCTAAGAAAAGTGTGCATCCCACCTTTGCTTGAAGACTGCCAGGGAGGGGGAGCTCACCACCTCCTTAGGCAGCCTATTCCCCTGCTGAACTACTCTGACTGTGAAAAACTTTTTCCTGACATCTAGCCTATATTGTTGTACTTGAAGTTTAAACCCATTACTGCGTGTCCTCTCCTCTGCAGCCAATGATTCTATGATTCTAAGGGCGGTATAAAAATCTAATAAAACAAATAGATAAAATAAATAAAACAGAGACCCACCAACATTCAGATGGAGGTTAAGAGATGGGAGTTTGTCAGCTTCCCGCCCGGATCTCGTTTGGCCTCTTGGATGCCAAAAAACGCAGCCTCCCCAAAAAGATTTGCACTCTGCCGATTAATATGCACAGCCCAAGGGTACATTCATACCTGGGCGAGGCCTCTCTTTCTCAATCTGCCGCAGCGGCTGCCAGCTGGAGAGGTTTGCTGCGCTCAGAGTCCGTGGCTGGCGCATACCTCGCAGGGGCAGCGTTGATCTTCAAAGAGCCGTGTCATCTCCTTCCAGAAACCTCCCTGTCGTTCCCTCCGCTCTGGTGTTTGGCTCAGACAGGACCCCACGGAGCTGTTTTCAAGGGGGGAGTCCCAAGAACAGTTTGTTCCCTGCCGCTGTTCTTTCCTCTCCTCTTCCCCAGCGATCCACGGCAGGCGCATGGCTGATTGTGCAAGGGGGGAAATCGCCACAGGCCCATGCGCTTCTCCGGATCTCAGCAGCAAGTTAAAGATAGCTGGGGAGGGGAGGAGCAGTTTGTGGGGAGCGTGGCACCCCTTTTCGCCTTTCCTAGAAAAACTTTGGGGGATATATGACCTCTCCTCTCCTAGCATGGAGCCCGAGAACACCCCTTCCACACACATGCAGCACGGTCTGCTTTGCTGTGCCGTGTTGACCGCCTTTCTCCAACTGAGTTTTTTAGCTTTTGCTGCCTGAAAGGGGGGTTGTGGGGAGGAGGAGGGAAATGGTGCACTGGCATTTTAGGCCTTTGTGTGGGCATTCTGCACACATGCACAGTAGATGCTCCCTCCCCGGGACTCGGAAAGGACTGAGATGGCAGAGTTCTGGTGCGTTCATGCGCATGCTTAAAGTTTGCCAGTGCCAACATGGAAATGAAACTGATTTATCAGGGAGTGGCACCAGAGGAGGAGGGCGGGTGTAGCACGAGATGCCCCATTCCCATTCAACAAAATACAACAAAAATTGGAGGACACAGTAAATGGAAACAACCACGGGGTGTGGGTGGGGGGACAGCAGCCCTGAAAAAGTAAATAGTGTGCCTCCAAAAGTGCAAACCAGTCATTTATCTTTTTTTATTGTAATTTTTCGTCTGTGTTTTAATGGGGGAGTTTTACTTGGGGTTTTATGCATGCACGAGCCTTCTGGGAGTGGCAGGTAAGAAATTAAATAATAATTTATAAAGCATCAAGAAGGCAGTCATCAGTAATGACCATGCAATAGTGTAAATTTGTGTACTGTAAATACAAGCGTAATGGAAGAAATCGTTCGAGAGCCAGTTTGGGGCCGTGGTTAGGAGTGCAGACTTCTAATCTGGCATGCCAGGTTCGATTCTGGCTCCCCCACATGCAGCCAGCTGGGTGACCTTGGGCTCGCCATGGCGCTGATAAAATCGTTCTGACCGGGCAGTGATATCAGGGCTCTCTCAGCCTCACCCACCTCACAGGGTGTCTGTTGTGGGGAGAGGAAAGGGAAGGCAAGTGTAAGCCGCTTTGAGCCTCCTTCGGGTAGGGAAAAGCGGCATATAAGAACCAACTCTTCTTCTTCAGTAATCTCAGGGCTCTCTCAGCCTCCCTTCCCTCACAAGGTGTCTGTTGTGGGGAGAGGAAAGGGAAGGCGAGTGTAAGCCGCTTTGAGCCTCCTTCGGGTAGGGAAAAGCGGCATATAAGAACCAACTCTTCTTCTTCTTCAGTAATCTCAGGGCTCTCTCAGCCTCACCCACCTCACAGGGTGTCTGTTGTGGGGAGAGGAAAGGGAAGGTGATTATAAGCCGCTTTGAGACTCCTTCGGGTAGAGAAAAGCAGCATATAAGAACCAACTCTTCTTCTTCTTCAGTAATCTCAGGGCTCTCTCAGCCTCACCCACCTCACAGGGTGTCTGTTGTGGGGAGAGGAAAGGGAAGGCAAGTGTAAGCCGCTTTGAGCCTCCTTCGGGTAGGGAAAAGCGGCATATAAGAACCAACTCTTCTTCTTCTTCAGTAATCGCAGGGCTCTCTCAGCCTCACCCACCTCACAGGGTGTCTGTTGTGGGGAGAGGAAAGGGAAGGTGATTATAAGCCGCTTTGAGACTCCTTCGGGTAGAGAAAAGCAGCATATAAGAACCAACTCTTCTTCTTCTTCAGTAATCTCAGGGCTCTCTCAGCCTCACCCACCTCACAGGGTGTCTGTTGTGGGGAGAGGAAAGGGAAGGCAAGTGTAAGCCGCTTTGAGCCTCCTTCGGATAGGGAAAAGCGGCATATAAGAACCAACTCTTCTTCTTCTTCAGTAATCGCAGGGCTCTCTCAGCCTCACCCACCTCACAGGGTGTCTGTTGTGGGGAGAGGAAAGGGAAGGCGACTGGAAGCCACTTTGAGCCTCCTTCAGGTAGAGAAAAGCGGCATATAAGAACCAACTCTTCTTCTTCTTCAGTAATCTCAGGGCTCTCTCAGCCTCACCCACCTCACAGGGTGTCTATTGTGGGGAGAGGAAAGGGAAGGCAAGTGTAAGCCGCTTTGAGCCTCCTTCGGGTAGGGAAAAGCGGCATATAAGAACCAACTCTTCTTCTTCTTCAGTAATCTCAGGGCTCTCTCAGCCTCACCCACCTCACAGGGTGTCTATTGTGGGGAGAGGAAAGGGAAGGCAAGTGTAAGCCGCTTTGAGCCTCCTTCGGGTAGGGAAAAGCGGCATATAAGAACCAACTCTTCTTCTTCTTCAGTAATCGCAGGGCTCTCTCAGCCTCACCCACCTCACAGGGTGTCTGTTGTGGGGAGAGGAAAGGGAAGGCGACTGGAAGCCACTTTGAGCCTCCTTCAGGTAGAGAAAAGCGGCATATAAGAACCAACTCTTCTTCTTCTTCTGCTTCTTCTTCTTCAAGTCCCCCTTCCTCAGGGTGGCTTCTACGGGGGACCCAACAGAAGTGATATAACATTATCCGGTTCCTCGAAGGAATAAATAAAACGTTGACTCAGAAGAATTCTCCGAAACGAAGATCTAGTAGCTTTGCAGGGTGGCTTCTGGGGTAGATTTAAATGATTGAAGTAAAATGGCATAAAAATATGAAGTCTCAAACATGCCAGTTTATAATTTTGAAACAGAAACGTACAAAAATTCTCTTCTTATTCAGCAGGAGTAATGTAATATTGCCTAGTTCCTCAAGGGAGACCTCCCAGAATTACAACTGATTGGCGGATGACGAAGGTGCAGTTCCCCCAGAATCAGCCGGTGTAGCCTTTTGAGGTCCCTCCCCTCCCTCCCCTGGCTCCACCCTGCTGGGTCAGACCAATGGTTCTTCTACTCCAACCTCCTCTTTCACGCAGAGTTCTGTGTAAAGTAGTATTTCCTGTTTTCCAGCCTGAAACTACTGCCCATCAGCTTCACTGGCTGCCCTCGTGTCTGGTATTTTGAAAGAGGGAGAAAAAAAAATCTCTTTGTGCACCCTTTCTTTTTCTACCCCATGCATCATTTCTAAGCCTGCCTCTTGTTGTCTCTTTTCCAAAGTGAAAAGTGCCGGACTCCTCCACCTTTCCCCCTAGGATAGGGGCTCCCAGCCCCTCATCATCTTCTTTCCCTTCCTCTGTATTTTTTCCAGCTCTGCCACGTCCTGTTTGAGACACTCTGACCAGAACTGCTCAGTGTATTCCAAAGGAGGCTGCATCATAGATCGATACAGAACCGGCATAAAGACGTCCCTTTTATTTTGGATCCCTTTCCTAATAATCCCCAGTACAAAGTTGGCCATTTTCACCACTGCAGCGTGCTGTGGTGACTCTTTCCTGGGATAGTCTGCTGCGTCCCAAGATCTTGTCCCCTTGCAGCCTCAGCAGGATCAGACCCCATCAGCCCAAACTTGAAGTTGGGATTTTTTGGTTCCATGTTTGATGCGGTTCATTAACGGTAGAACCCCTCCCTGTTCTCCCCCGCTGAGTTCTGCTTTCCGTGACGTGAACTCTCAGATTTGGCTAAAAGTCTCTCTGTGGAGAGCCAGAACTTTGATCCTGCTCCTTAGAGAACCGCCTGGCCTCGCCTTCTGTCCCAGGCCTCTGTGCCATGCGCCAAAGGGTGGCACGCCATCAGCGGCTTCAGGGACGCCCAGGCTCCCCGCAAATGCCGAGCACAAGTTAATCGGATACACAGTGGAGTCGGAGCGCGCAGGTTCTCAGTGGACACGGCCCAGATGAGACAGAGGCGCTTCCAGGAGTTAGACCTGCAGCAGAAAGAAAAGGCCGGCTTGGGCTGCAGGAATTGCATGGTGCAGGCCACAGAGATCGGTGGCCCTGGAGAAAAGCAGTACTCCGCAGGGTGGACTCCGTGGCCTTCAACCAGTCTTTTCCAACTTTTTGACCATGGAGGATCCATGCAGCTATTTCACAGGCTTCGAGGGACCTCAAAAGTAGTGACATACCCCTTTAGAGAAGTGGGCGGGGAAGCAAGATCCGGGAGCCAGCCAGCCAGCCAGCCAATCAATCAATCAATCAATCAATCAATCAATCAATCACCATATTTCAGTTGTGAAGAAAGGGACTGGGCCTGTAGAGCAACGGGGGGAAAAGGGCTCCAGTGTTGTCTAGTGATGTCAGCGGTGATAGAATAATTCCAGTTGGAAGGGACCATAGAGGCCATCTAGTCCAACCCCCTTCTCAGTACAGGATCACTCTGAGGTCGCTGAAAACAATGGCTTTACACTGGAGCAGCTCTTTGTAGGATTGCATTTGTGATTGTGCAGTGTAGTGGTGTCTTCCTCTAGTCCAGGCGGTGGCTTAACTGTGGCTTTCCTGATGTCCATGGACTACAATTCCCATGAGCCCCTGGCAGGGGCTCCTGGGAATTGTAGTCCATGGACATCTGGAGAGTCACAGTTTGGCCATCCCTGCTCTAGTCTGAGCCCACTGAAATGTATCTCCCAAGTCTTTGCAAATGTGTAGTATTAAATATAGTTTTGTGCAAGGGGACGAGTATCTGGCTTTGCTTGCTATTCAAGCCAGCATGGTGTCATGGTGAAGAGAGGCAGCCTCTAATCTGGAGAAGCCGGTTGGATTCCCCACTCCTCCACAGCTGGATGACCTTGAGCCAGTCAGTTCTTTTAGAACTGTTCTCACAGAGCAGTTCTGTTAGAGCTCCCTCAACCTCATCTACCTCATAGGATGTCTGTTGTGAGGAGTGGAAAGGAATGGTGTTTGGAAGTCAGTTTGGGAAGCATTCGGGTAGTGAAAAGCAGGTATTAAAAAATAGTTCTTCTACCATTTGTACTATCAGGGCCTTGAGTCTAGTACTATGTACATTGAACAGGAGTCAGCAGTGTGATTCGGTGGCTAAAAAGGCAAATGGGATTTTGGGCTGTATCAAACGAAGTATCGTGTCCAGATCACAGGAGGTGATGGTACCGCTTTACTCGGCTCTGGTTCGGCCTCACTTGGAGTCCTGTGTTCAGTTTTGGGCTCCCCAGTTGAAGAGGGATGGAGACAAACTGGAGCATGTCCAGAGGAGGGCAACAAAGAGGGTGAGGGGTTTGGAGACCAAGGCGTAGGAGGAAAGGTTGGGGGAGCTTGGTCTGTTGAGCCTGGAGAGGAGACGACTGAGAGGGGATCTAATAGCCATCTTCAAGTATTTCAAAGGCTGCCATGTGGAGGATGGAGCAGAGTTGTTCTCTCTTGCCCCAGAGGGACAGACCAATGGGGTGAAATGAATGCAAAAGAAATTCCATCTAAACCTCCGGAAAAAGTTCCTGACAGTCAGAGCAGTTCCTCAGTGGAACAGGCGTCCTCAGGAGGTGGCGGGTTCTCCATCTTTGGAGATTTTTAAGCAGAGGCTGGAGAGCCATCTGACGGAGAGGCTGATTCTGTGAAGGCTCAAGGGGGTGGCAGGTGACAGTGTGTGAGCAAGAGGGTTGTGAGTGTCCTGCGTAGAGCAGGGGGTTGGACTAGATGATCCATGAGGTCCCTTCCCACTCTAGGATTTTTTGATTCTATGATTCTGTTAAACATCTTCATTATGCTGTATACTAATTCACGAGCCACCCTCTGTCCGAGGAAGTGTGTATATACCCAAAAGCTTACACCTTGAATAAAACTTGGTTTGTCTTAAAGGTGCCACCGGACTGCAACTATGTTCAGTTTGATGTGGGTTACCTGAATCTCCCCAGTCTGCCATGCTGTCCAAAATTAGCAGAGAGGGATAGATCTTGTTCTGATTATAGAATCACAGAACCATAGAGTGGGAAGGGGCCATAGAGGCCATCTAGTCCAACCCCCTGCTCAACGCAGGATCAGCCCTAAGCATCCTAAAGCAATTGTGATGCTAAAACTGCACTTGTGTTTCCAAGACAGAGTCTGGTGCTCAGGAGGCTAAGAAATCCCTTGCCGGGATCAAAGGGAGTCCTTTCATGCCTGCGACCAACCAGGTTTGAGGGAATCTTCCGGAAATTAACCCTTCCAGCCCTTCCTCTCACCCTTGTCTGCCAGAACATGTGTCCGGAAGCAGTTCTGCAGGAGAGACCTTGTGGAGGCTGCCCTCTGGTGGAGGGGAAGAAAAAACGCAAACCGGAGCTGGATTTTAATTTTTTTTAGTTTGAGTCCAGTGGGACTTTCAGGGCATAAGCGTTCGTGTGGAAGCACATTTGTTGGAATCTGGCTTTAAATGGTTCAGAATCATTTTAAGGCTTTCCCAGTTCTGTTCTTTCCCAGCAAGCAAGTGCAGGGGGAACACCACAATTATTTAGGAGAAGTTGTTCAGCCCCTCACACGTCTGTCTGTCTGTCTGTCTGTCGATTGATTAATCGGTCATTCGACCCATTGATCGATCAATAGGATCGATTTGTCTATCGGTCTGTCGGTCTGTTTGTCAGTCGGTCGATCGGTCCATCCACCCACCCACCCATCCACCCACCCATCCACCCATCCATCTTTGAACCACCCCAGCACAGTTCTGGTGCTCCATGCTCTCCCCCCCCCCCCTACAGTCCCTGGATCGAAGGCCAAAGAAAAAGGCTCCTTTGTGGATTTCTGAACCCCGCCTCTCCATGCAAGAGATGCCAGCATGGAGTCATAGAGATGTTTCTTAGGTGCTGAGCATCAGTTTAGTCCTGCAAGAAATTAATGAAAAAATCAGAAAGGTTGACAGTTTCATGTAGGTGTATGTCTTTTTGCAAGGGGGGGGGGAGACGCATGGCTTTCATTTAAAAGTCTAAAAGTGTTTACATAAGAACGGAGAGATGATGTCACCTCATCCAATGTGATCTACACCCTCTGTCCCATTTTAGCAACACCCACATCACAGAGAGAGACAGAGAGAGAGAGAGAGAGAGAGAGAGAGAGAGAGAAGGGTGGTAGATAGAAGGGTGTGATTTTATACCCTCCTATTCATTACTTGAAGGAGTCTCATAGTGGTTTACAATTGCCTTCCCTTCCTCTCTCCACAACAGACACACCCTGTGAGGTAGGCGAGGCAGAGAGAGAGAGCTCTTATAGAACTGCTCTGTGAGAACAGCCCTATCAGGGCTGTGACTAGCCCAAGGTCACCCAGCTGGCTGCATGTGGAGGAGGAGCAAGGAATCAAACCCGATAAGAAGCCACCACTCTTAACCACTGCACCTAGCTGGCTCTTGATCGGCTTGCCAACTGCTCGTTGGGAAATTCCCAGAGGATTGGAGGCAGAGCCTGGAAAGGGCTGGGTTTGGGTCAGGGAGGGACCTTCACAGGGCATAACCCCGTAGATCCCACCCTCCCTTGAAAGCAGCCATTTCCTCCAGGGGAAAACCGACTCCGATGCTGGAGCTCCGTTGCGATCCTGGAGTACTCCAGGGTTTAGCTGGAGGTTGGTGACGGTGAAGTCAGGACCCCCATCAGATCTCCGCTCTCCTCACTGAAGCCTGGTTCACACATGCAGGGGGATGATTGGGATGGACCGGACGGTCCCTTGGAAGAGAAGCACATTTCTGAGATGTGGGTTAGACTCCGGTCCCTAGAAAGCAATGGGCAACTGGGTGGCCTCTATTGGCTCCCCTGTTAACCTGCATCCTTTTTGGCCCAGAGCTTATCCTTTCCCCCTGAGAGGAGAACAGGGCTGTCGGTATCCCTAGCAAGCCTCGTGCATCTTCAGGGGACGGAGACAAATCCCACAGCAAAGTGCTTTTCCACGCCTAGAAAGACAGCTGCAGGCTACGTTTCTCTTGCAGGATCTCTGCATCCCTTGCATCTGCATCCCTCCCCGCTCTGGGTACCACAGCCCTTCCCGGGAGAGATGCTCTTCCCTTGTTTGCTTCTGCCTTTGAATTCAGCCCTCGTCAAAATCTCCGCAGGGCGGCCTCGTTCGCTGCATGCAAAACGGCGTCTCGGAGGGGCAGAGGCCTCAGCAGCCTTATAAGACTGGACAGACACCCTCGGCTGCAATAATATTTACATCTCCTGCATCCTCCGGCTTTGCTTCTAAATCCCCTCGGAGGCAATTAGGGAGGCGAGTTCAAAAAAGCGCGTCTGGCTTCCTTGAAATGCAAGAGAGCCGGTGGGGCGATTCCCGTTCTAACTCGGGGCCTGCCGTTTTGGTTCAATTTCACGGCTTTTGTTGGTTGCAAATGTCAAGGGCAGCAGTTTCTAGTTGCAAACAGTGAGCATTGCTGTGGCAGGGTTATCAATATTATTTTTTTTGGGGGGGGGGTTGCTTTAGCAAGCCTTTCCATCAGGTTTTCTCAACCAGGGTTTTGTGAAACTCCGGTGGGTCTTGATGGCCCTGAATGGGTGAGAGGTAATTCATTGTTTAATATGTTTTAAAAATTCGTTAAACATTTCATAGAATCATAGAGATGGAAGGGGACCTCCAGGGTCATCTAGTCCAACCCCCTGCACCATGCAGGACACTCACAACTACCTGCCTACCCACAGTGACACCAATTTCATGCCCAAATGATCCCTCTCCACCAAAAATCGCTAGAATCCAGTCTGGCCTGGAGGGAATTCACCCACCATCCCACTGTGGCGATCAGCAATTCCCTGGGTCTGCAAAGAGGGGCCACAAGAGACAAACACTGGCCCAACCCTTCCTGCTAGTGATATGACCAAATATAGTCATGTCGACCTGCCCCTCCCCTCAATGGCCAATGATGGGCCTGAAAGGGGTGGGAAGGGGAGGGGCCCCAGGTGGGCGTGTCCACAGCTCTGCTTCCCAACCATATTCTGCACCATCGTGCCACTTCTTGGGATTCTCGAAGCCCAAAGGATGTTTCAGGGGTCTCCCAATGGTAAAAACGCTGAGAAAGGCTGATTTAGATGGATCTATTGGTTTAAAAGTTCCTAGGAAGATTAGAAGAAAAAGAAGAAGAGAAGAACTGTTTTTGATACCCTGCTTTTCACTACCCAAAGGAGTCCTGACGCAGCTTACTGACCCCTTTCCCTTCCTCTCCCCACAACAGACACCCTGTGGGGCTGAGAGAGCTCTAAGAGAATTGCTCTGTGGGAACTGCTCTCAGAGGACTGTGACTGGCCCAAGGTCATGCAGATGGTTGATAGGGAGAAGTGGGGTGGTCAGTGGTGCATTGGGAAATTCCTGGAGGGCAGGGCTTGCAGAGGAGTCGGTCCTTTGTAGGGCATGCTACACCCTCTGAAGTGGCCATTCTCTCCTCGGGAACTGAACTCTGTTGCCTGGAGATGAGTTCTAATTCCAGAAGATCTCCTGACAAGACTGGGATGCTAAGATTACGAAGAATAAAACGACCTGTCAGTACTTGGGGTGAGCAAATGAGCGAATCATAGAATCATAGAGTTGGAAGGGGTCACACAGGCCATCTAGTCCAACCCCCTGCTCAATGCAGGATCAGCCCTAAGCATCCTAAAGCATCCAAGAAAAGTCTATCCAAGCATCCAAGAAGAATCTATCAGACCGTCCACGGCGAAGTCTGAAGAAGAAGAAGGCTTTGTTAGTATGGGTTTGTTTAACAATGTCTAGTTGGTCATTCCGATATTTTTACCTTGTCGTTACACCACCGAGGAAAGCTGCGAAAACGTCTTGTTTAACCCGTCCACGTTTTGGCTTTTATGTCTTTAATCTGAATTAAAGACCATCCTTCGTCTTCCTTTTTCGTCGTGTCTGTCTGCCCTTTGATGCTGGCAAGCCTATCAGATAGGAAGAAAATACCCCCTTTTCATTCTTTAGAAAATGATTTTATTGAACGTCCCAAGAAAGAGGAACAGAATAAGACCTGGGCAGTTAATCCACCACTTTTGATGGGGAGCCACTTGGGGTGCAAGCAGCTCGTGGCATGCTGATGGCGTGGTGCGCCAGCTAAGTAGTGCATTGCATGCTCAGCTATGACATTACCCAGGGATCTCAGGACCCACCTCTTTCATTGGGGAGGCAGCATTCACCTGGGCATGAGTTCGAAACCCGGTAGCTTCAAAGAAGGAGAGATTTTCAGAAGCGGCCCATGGTTCTAAATCAGGGGTAGTCAAACTGCGGCCCTCCGGATGTCCGTGGACTACAATTCCCATGAGCCCCTGCCAGCATTCGCTGGCAGGGGCTCATGGGAATTGTAGTCCACTGACATCTGGAGGGCCGCAGTTTGACTACCCCTGTTCTAAATGAAGGGCAAGGTTGGCGCTATCTGGAAATGAGCGGGAATGAGGTTCAGATGTGGGTTTCAGTAATGTGGAGTGGGAAGATAACATGGAGCAGGATGTTGTGGGAATGAGAGGCAGAACAGGGGAGGCCAGGAAGATGCAATTGGGACCTCGCTCAAGATATGGGAACAGGGGTGGCCAAACTGTGTCTCTCTGGACGTCCTTGGACTACAGTTCCCATGAGCCCCTGCCGGCATGCATGGTCATTGTAGTCCTTGGACATCAGGACAGGCACCATTTGGCCATCAAAGTATGAGAATCTTGAACACAAGGCGAACCAAGACAGAATTTATGTGGACTTGTGGAACTTTTTGCCACAACATGTGGGGGATGGCCAGGTTAATTCTTGTTAACTCAGATCAACAGGGGTTGGTCACGTTTCGGGAGGGTAGGTCTGTCACCACCTATGGTATTTGGATGGGGCTCCCATTGGATGGGGCAGGATGGCCCCCCAAGCTCACCCCTTACCCCTTAAGAGCCACTTTTCTTGTGGTCTCTACGTGGGCTCTTGATGGACACAAGAGGGACCCTCGGTCTGATCCAGGACGTTCTTTGAGAGTATTTGATGCACATCAAGCAAAACGTTGGGAGCAACAGAGAGGTGGGACTGTCTTGCTGAATGGGTGATGTCTACCTGATAGACGTGGGGATATTGGTCGCACGAGCAGCCAATCAGAGCTCAGGTTACGGCCAGCCAATTGAACTGGAGAAGGGCTTTTCTTTCTTGGTCTGTTCCCGTCTGCTCGGCTAGTTTTAGTAGCTGTAGGCTTGGAGCATCCTACGTTTGAGGCCTGTATCTCCTTACCATTCTGGACGACCAGCTTCTTTGTCCTTAGTATCGATCAGTTCCAGCAGGTCAACATTTTGACATCCCATTGGCTCGGCCGTTCATTTCAGACCTGCGGAAATTCCAGGACGGAGCAGGGAGAGCAAGAAACCAGCGCAAGCTGCAGGAGAAACCAGATTCCCAAGGGATTTTCCCGTCCTTGTTAGCCGGTCAAGTTCCCTGCAGGGTTGCATTGCCCAGTGGTAAATTGGGGGTAAACGAACCCTGTGGTGAATTGATGCGTGAGCCAGCTGACTATGCTCAGCGCTGGTCTGCTCACAAATAAACCCCAAGCAGCAGAGCAGGATCCATTTTCCCAAATTGCAAGACTTCGGGGTCTTGTTACATTCCGCGTGTGATCCTGTTGTGAGCTGTGAAGTGCCACCCACGAGTTTGATCCATGCGCTTTCGAAAGCCCTGATATCAGAGTGAGCTCTCCGGCGCTTGCGTCTCCCTCTCTCTCTCTCTCTGTGCTTGCGCGCGCATAAGTGGTTCCCACAACGATGCATCGCCCTTGGCTCTTCTCTCTCTGTGTTCCCAATCGTTTTTGCCTGGCTCTGGCACCGACTGCTTCGGCCTTCTGGATGCTCCATTATAACAGCAGCAGCAGCAGCAGCGAGGCATTTACACCTGCTAGGAAATAAGAGCGAGCGAGCGAGAGATTATATACGTAGAGGGAGAAGCAGACGCCTGGGAGAGGCGCGGACAGACAGCAGCACAAAGAGAGGAGCGAAACGGCCACGCTCCCCTTTCTGACAGTCTTCCCCCCAACCCTGGTCATCTTTCTCGCTTTCATCCAATTGGGATTTTTTTTTTCTTGAATAAAATCGTGCCCGTTGCTGGACGGACCAGCCCTCCCCCGGGAACCGCATGCTGCAGATGGTGAGGACCCTTGCCCAGTTCACGATCGCATTGGAAGACATGCGGGAAATCGGGGACCCGGCCGACGCCACCTTGAGCCCCCCTTCCTTGGTCGGGGGAGCTGGCGAGGAGAGCCTGGAGAAGAACAGCAGCCCGACGAGGAATGGCACGGCAGAGGTGATGTGGGAAGGGGGCGGGTGGCGGGGAAGGGGAAGATGGTGGGCAGAGCCGGCCCGGGGGGATCGCAGCCCCGGGGAAAGACAGGACACGGGGTCCGGATTGGCCGGGGGGCTTCGGCAGCCCAGGGTGGCTGACCGCAGACCCTCTGCAGGTGCACTCATTTGTCTAACACCGTTTGTGTGTTTGAACACGGGAGAGAACGTGATTATTTACGTGGGCATGCCAGATCCCCCGGAGAGGATGGCTGCGGCTGACAGCCAAGCAAGAGGCAGTGATTTTCGGCTCCACCGGGAATAACAGCAGCGTGTCGAGCGGGTCTGGCACATAGGAATTGCTGGCGAGTAGGCGGGGAACGTGCGGTCGAGGGAGGGAGGGACGGATCGACCAGCCTACAGTGGGGGCCTGTCCGGTTGAGGGACGTTCGTTGTGATGCCGTTTCTTTGAGGGTTGGCGTTCCCCAGGCCTGGTGTGCCAGGATGATGGGTTGATGGATGCTCAGCTCTTCAGGTGCCCCGCCCCCCCTGTTCGGCCACCTTCCATGCTGAGCAGAGGAGGGGCTGATGTTGGGAAGCCGTTTTCTCTCAAGTTATTGGGATATTCGTACAAAGCACCGAACGAAGTACGTGCTGGAAGGTTCAGGGCACCGGGTGAATTGACTGGATTTTGACAGTGGCTGAGGTTGTCTCAGGGAAGGTCATGTTGAGTGATCTGGATATACAACACCTTTAATGGCATCCAAAATATAAAAGGGCATAGACATTAGTTCTGTAATGCAGATCGATAGAACTATAAAAATTACAGCAGGCAGTATATGAGAGTTTCAGATGGGGTAGACGTGATGGTCTGCCGTAAAAGACCTGGATTCGAATTCAGAAGCGCTCGAGAGAATCCGGAAGTGCTTGGGGGGGATATGACCTTTGGAGAGTCCAGGCTCCGTTGGTCAGATCCTGCCTTCATGTTTCACAGAGGGAACAGTGACTCTCACAGGGTTATAGCCCTAAAATTTTGTTGGCCTCTCAGGTGCTCCTGGGCAGGAATCTCACTGTGCAGTTCAAGGGTGGCTAGACAATGGCTCTTCAGATGGCCATGGACTACATTTCCCATGAGCCCCTGACAGCACCTCTGGTGTGGTGAGTCACACAGTACTACAGGTCCTTGGCTCCATGCTGGGTCTGCACTGTATTTTCCTTGTACCAGGATAGGATACCGTTCCAGGCGTGTGCACTTAACCATTTCAACCTTTAGGATGCTTTAGGATGCTTTGGGCTGATCCTGCATTGAGCAGGGGGTTGGACTAGATGGCCTGTATGGCCCCTTCCAACTCTATGATTCTAGGAGTCTAGTTCAGCAGTGGAATAGGCTGCCTAAGGAGGTGGGGAGTTCCCCCTCACTGGGGGTCTTCAAGCAAAGGCTGGATACACACTTTTCTTGGATGCTTTAGGATGCTTTGGGCTGATCCTGCATTGAGCAGGGGGTTGGACTAGATGGCCTGTATGGCCCCTTCCAACTCTATGATTCTGTGATTCTAACCTGGTCCAATCTATAGAAGCTGTTGTGCTAATATTGCAGCGTAAGGAGCTGTTGTGCGATCGCTCTGTTTGAGCATTGGAAGAAGGCCGTGTGGCCAAAGAGCATGGGATCCCACTGGCAGGAAGCCTTCGTTTGATAAAATTGTATGGTTTTATTCTGGTCTGAGGCTATAATTATGGCCTATAAGCATTTTTAATTTGTTTATTATTATTCATTTATTTATTAGATTTATAGACTGCTGCTCCCAGCAAGCTGGCTCGCAGCGGTTCACAAAATTAATATGAAAACATAAAAACGCATCACCCATAAAACACCCTGGTATTAACATCCAAAACCTCTAGCACAAAAATGGCGGTATACAGTTCAAATTTAAAAACTCCTCCAAAGCTTTGGCCCTCTGGCATTGGTTCAGATAGTGACCGGTGGTCGATGGTCAAAAACCAGGGTGGCAACTGGGGGCACCCATCAACAGCTCTAATGCTGCGTCCGAATTCAGGATGGGGAACCCCATCTCATACCTGGGATCCCCCCACCCAGCCTTAATCAAACGCCCTGTGGAAGATCTCCGTTTTGGAGGCCCTGCGGATCTCAGAGAGACCCATCAGGGCCCTCCGCCCATCCGGGAGCCCAATCCACCAGGTAGGGTTCAGGATCGAAAAGGCCCCGGCCCTAGTCGAGGCCAGGCGCTCCTCCCAGGGGCCCGGGGCCCTCAGCAAATTCATACCCGCAGAGACAAGGGCATAAGGAATATAATAAATATAATAAATACACGTGTTTTCCCATGCGTGATAACATGTTTGTTATATATCAACAATACAGCATTGCTGGGCCCTTTAATTTGGATGTCGTTAACCTCCTGGTTCCTAATTCAATATTTGGGTGAAGTTTATTCTCCGTCCTTTCTTTCACCGATTCCATCACGGATTGAACTGTTCCTCTGCTGACCAATATGGCTCCACCGCCCCAGAAACGAACTCTTCTAAAGCCCCTCCCCCCAAAAAAATTTTTTTGCCTCTTAAGATGCTATTGGATTCGAAGCTATTCTCCATGTAGGACAGTCTTTCACTGTTGAGAAGCCCTTGAAATCTCCTCCAGGTTTCGAGGAACTCCAGGTGCGATGGTGCAGAGCAGGGGTAGTCAAACTGCGGCCCTCCAGATGCCCATGGACTACAATTCCCATGAGCCCCTGCCAGCGAATGCTGGCAGGGGCTCATGGGAATTGTAGTCCATGGACATCTGGAGGGCCGCAGTTTGACTACCCCTGGTGCAGAGTACAGCTGGGAAGCAGAACTGCGGACACGCCCACATGAGGCCCCTCCCCTTCCCGACCCCGCCTGGTCCATCATTGGCCCGTTTGCAGGTGGGTCTGCACGACCGTATATGGTCACACCACCCGATAAATGTTTAACAAATTTTTAAAAATATATCAAAAATTAATTAACCGCGGTCCATCTGAGAAACCCTTCCAGGCTACCGAGAAACCCAGTGGTTTCATGAAACCCCGGTTGAGAAAGCCAGAGATGAGAAATGCTCGGACACCCCCCTCCCGCCCCCGGGCTGGTGGAATAGGGATGTAGGATTCGTATTTCACTATGGATGCTAATTTTCTACCCTCAAGCATCTCCCCTGTGCTGTATCGGGACTGTGACGACCTGCATCCCCTTCAAGGATTACTTACCAGTTCCTCTCCCACCTTCTGACTAGGAAAAAAGCGCAGGGAGATCTCTGTTGTTGTTCATTGTCTGAAGAAGGGAGGTGTGGCTTTTGAAACCTCCTCTCCCCGATATCCTCTTGGTCTCTAGGGTGCCACTGGCTGCAAATCGAACTTGGCTAAAGAAAGATTCCTCTTGGGCTTCTCTTTCAATACCTTTTGCTCTGCGGGGTCTCTGCCGGGACAAAAGCAGGATGTGGCTCACGTTGAAGCTGATATAACAAAGGTGGCTGGTTACGGCTGCGTCCACCTAGAAGCCGGAAAGCGCACCAGTGGGGGAATGGTGTTCATACCCCTGGCAAATCTCTCTCCCGTTTGCTGCTGACCACCCCATCCCTCTCCCCTTCTCCCTACATCTGGGCAAAAGCACATGGTATAGCCCAGGGGTAGTCAAAACTGCAGCCCTCCAGACGCCCGTGGACTACAATTTCCATGAGCCCCTGCCAGAAGGGGCTTATGAGAATTGTAATCCATAGTGATCTGGCTATACCAAGCTGTGTCTCTCCGGATGACCATGGACTACAATTCCTATGAGCCCCTTCTGGCAGGGGCTCATGGGAACTGTAGTCCGTGGTCATCTGGAGAGACACAGCTTGGCCACCTCTGGTTTCCCCTCTGAGATCAGGCTATACCAACTTGTGGTTCTCCAGACGTCCATGGACTACAATTCCCATGAGCCCCTACCAATGCCGGAGGGGCTCATGGGAATTGTAGTCCATTGTAATCTGGCTATACCAAGGTGTGTCTCTCCAGATGTCCAGCGACTACAATTACCATGAGCCACTTCTGGCAGGGGTTCGTGGGGATTGTAGTTCATGGTCATCTGGAGAGACACAGCTTGGCCATCCCTGGTTTAGCTTCTGAGATCAGTGGCTCTCCAGATGTCCATGGACTACAATTCCCAGCTGGCAGGGGCTCATGGGAATTGTAGTCCATGAACAGCTGGAGAGCCACAGCTTGGTCACCCCTGACACTAAACGGTGTCAGTCCATGTATGGGAGGACACCGTATAGGACCCCTCTCCGGGGTCTCCGTAAATGGCTGCGAAATTACGGCAATTTACAGGCTCAACAGGAGAGGAAGCAACCAGGAGCCAGATTAGTCATGTACAAATCAGCATGTCGTCGGCTGGATGGAAGTTTCCTCTAATTGCGGCCGCTTCCTGCTGTCCACGTGAAGGAGAATCAGTTGCTGATTTAGGAAATCCTTTGCAGAGCGTCTGTCCCGAATTCCAGAGTTCCCTCTAAACTTGCAGGGGAGGCCAGACAGTGGCTCTGCAGATGTCCATAGACTACAGTTCCCATGAGTCCCTGGGGCTTATGGGGGTTGTAGTCTGTGGACATCAGGAGAGCCACCCCTCCGTCTAAAAGGGTCTGCACAAAATATTGGTTAAAGCACCTGAGTGTCCATCGAGCAAGGGGAAATCCAGTTCCGGGAAACTGATTTTGGCTGGAGGTATTTAAATTTTTTAAGGTACCTAAAGGAATTCCGGGTCAGAACTCCCATCATCCTGAGTTGACTCGACCCCTGGCACTTGGCCAGGGATTCCAGAAAGGGCAGTGAGGGAACAGATTAATTTTAGCCGGCTTTTCCGAGTGGGCGGACGCCAGGGGTCACGGATGTAGAAAGTTTGACCTCAGTTCTTTCTTCTGACTGCACCTTGCAAGGGAAGATCACTTGTAGTGGACAGGCTGTTCTTCAATTACTGACAGTGTTGTTAAATGGTCACCGTGCCCTGTGGCTGGCCCTGCAGAGGAACTGGCCGGCCCCTGGGTGAGACGGGAGGCTGGACTGGAGGGACCCTCCCTGGCCTGACCCAGCACGGCTCTTCTGAGGGTCTTCTCAGGGGAAGGCCTCGGCCTCTCTGCCCTGTGGGTGGCCCTGCAGAGGAACTGGCTGGCCCCTGGGTGAGACGGGAGGCCTGACTGGAGGAACCCTACCTGGCCTGACCCAGCAGGGCTCTTCTGAGGGTCTTCTCAGGGGAAGGCCTCGGCCTCTCTGCCCTGTGGCTGGCCCTGCAGAGGAACTGGCTGGCCCCTGGGTGAGACGGGAGGCTGGACTGGAGGGACCCTCCCTGGCCTGACCCAGCAGGGCTCTTCTGAGGGTCTTCTCAGGGGAAGGCCTCGGCCTCTCTGCCCTGTGGCTGGCCCTGCAGAGGAACTGGCCGGCCCCTGGGTGAGACAGGAGGCTGGACTGGAGGGACCCTCCCTGGCCTGACCCAGCAGGGCTCTTCTGAGGGTCTTCTCAGGGGAAGGCCTCGGCCTCTCTGCCCTGTGGCTGGCCCTGCAGAGGAACTGGCTGGCCCCTGGGTGAGACGGGAGGCTGGACTGGAGGGACCCTCCCTGGCCTGACCCAGCAGGGCTCTTCTGAGGGTCTTCTCAGGGGAAGGTCTTGGCCTCCCTGCCCTGTGGCTGGCCCTGCAGAGGAACTGGCTGGCCCCTGGGTGAGACGGGAGGCTGGACTGGAGGGACGCTCCCTGGCCTGACCCAGCAGGGCTCTTCTGAGGGTCTTCTCAGGGGAAGGCCTCGGCCTCTCTGCCCTGTGGCTGGCTCTGCAGAGGAACTGGATGGACCCTCCCTGGCCTGACCCAGCAGGGCTCTTCTGAGGGTCTTCTCAGGGGAAGGCTTCGGCCTCCCTGCCCTGTGGCTGGCCCTGCAGAGGAACTGGCTGGCCCCTGGGTGAGACGGGAGGCTGGACTGGAGGGACCCTCCCTGGCCTGACCCAGCAGGGCTCTTCTGAGGGTCTTCTCAGGGGAAGGCCTCGGCCTCTCTGCCCTGTGGCTGGCTCTGCAGAGGAACTGGATGGACCCTCCCTGGCCTGACCCAGCAGGGCTCTTCTGAGGGTCTTCTCAGGGGAAGGCCTCGGCCTCCCTGCCCTGTGGCTGGCCCTGCAGAGGAACTGGCTGGCCCCTGGGTGAGACGGGAGGCTGGACTGGAGGGACCCTCCCTGGCCTGACCCAGCAGGGCTCTTCTGAGGGTCTTCTCAGGGGAAGGCCTCGGCCTCTCTGCCCTGTGGCTGGCCCTGCAGAGGAACTGGATGGACCCTCCCTGGCCTGACCCAGCAGGGCTCTTCTGAGGGTCTTCTCAGGGGAAGGCCTCGGCCTCTCTGCCCTGTGGCTGGCCCTGCAGAGGAACTGGCCGGCCCCTGGGTGAGACGGGAGGCTGGACTGGAGGGACCCTCCCTGGCCTGACCCAGCAGGGCTCTTCTGAGGGTCTTCTCAGGGGAAGGCCTCGGCCTCTCTGCCCTGTGGGTGGCCCTGCAGAGGAACTGGCTGGCCCCTGGGTGAGACGGGAGGCTGGACTGGAGGGACCCTCCCTGGCCTGACCCAGCAGGGCTCTTCTGAGGGTCTTCTCAGGGGAAGGCCTCGGCCTCTCTGCCCTGTGGGTGGCCCTGCAGAGGAACTGGCTGGCCCCTGGGTGAGACGGGAGGCTGGACTGGAGGGACCCTCACTGGCCTGACCCAGCAGGGCTCTTCTGAGGGTCTTCTCAGGGGAAGGCCTCGGCCTCTCTGCCCTGTGGGTGGCCCTGCAGAGGAACTGGCTGGCCCCTGGGTGAGACGGGAGGCTGGACTGGAGGGACCCTCCCTGGCCTGACCCAGCAGGGCTCTTCTGAGGGTCTTCTCAGGGGAAGGCCTCGGCCTCTCTGCCCTGTGGGTGGCCCTGCAGAGGAACTGGCCGGCCCCTGGGTGAGACGGGAGGCTGGACTGGAGGGACCCTCCCTGGCCTGACCCAGCAGGGCTCTTCTGAGGGTCTTCTCAGGGGAAGGCCTCGGCCTCTCTGCCCTGTGGCTGGCCCTGCAGAGGAACTGGCCGGCCCCTGGGTGAGACGGGAGGCTGGACTGGAGGGACCCTCCCTGGCCTGACCCAGCAGGGCTCTTCTGAGGGTCTTCTCAGGGGAAGGCCTCGGCCTCTCTGCCCTGTGGCTGGCCCTGCAGAGGAACTGGCTGGCCCCTGGGTGAGACGGGAGGCTGGACTGGAGGGACCCTCCCTGGCCTGACCCAGCAGGGCTCTTCTGAGGGTCTTCTCAGGGGAAGGCCTCGGCCTCTCTGCCCTGTGGGTGGCCCTGCAGAGGAACTGGCTGGCCCCTGGGTGAGACGGGAGGCTGGACTGGAGGGACCCTCCCTGGCCTGACCCAGCAGGGCTCTTCTGAGGGTCTTCTCAGGGGAAGGCCTCGGCCTCTCTGCCCTGTGGCTGGCCCTGCAGAGGAACTGGCTGGCCCCTGGGTGAGACGGGAGGCTGGACTGGAGGGACCCTCCCTGGCCTGACCCAGCAGGGCTCTTCTGAGGGTCTTCTCAGAGGAAGGCCTCGGCCTCTCTGCCCTGTGGCTGGCCCTGCAGAGGATCTGGCTGGCCCCTGGGTGAGACGGGAGGCTGGACTGGAGGGACCCTCCCTGGCCTGACACAGCAGGGCTCTTCTGAGGGTCTTCTCAGGGGAAGGCCTCGGCCTCTCTGCACTGTGGCTGGCCCTGCAGAGGTACTGGCTGGCCCCTGGGTGAGACGGGAGGCTGGACTGGAGGGACCCAGCAGGGCTCTTCTGAGGGTCTTCTCAGGGGAAGGCCTCGGCCTCTCTTCCCTGTGGCTGGCCCTGCAGAGGATCTGGCTGGCCCCTGGGTGAGATGGGAGGCTGGACTGGAGGGACCCTCCCTGGTCTGACCCAGCAGGGCTCTTCTGAGGGTCTTCTCAGGGGAAGGCCTCAGCCTCTCTGCCCTGTGGCTGGCCCTGCAGAGGAACTGGCTGGCCCCTGGGTGAGACGGGAGGCTGGACGGGAGGGACCCTCCCTGGTCTGACCCAGCAGGGCTCTTCTGAGGGTCTTCTCAGGGGAAGGCCTCGGCCTCTCTGCCCTGTGGCTGGCCCTGCAGAGGAACTGGCTGGCCCCTGGGTGAGACGGGAGGCTGGACTGGAGGGGCCCTCCCTGGCCTGACCCAGCAGGGCTCTCCTGAGGGTCTTCTCGGGGGAAGGCCTCGGCCTCTCTGCCCTGTGGCCGGCCCTGCAGAGGAACTGGCTGGCCCCTGGGTGAGACGGGAGGCTGGACGGGAGGGACCCTCCCTGGTCTGACCCAGCAGGGCTCTTCTGAGGGTCTTCTCAGGGGAAGGCCTCGGCCTCCCTGCCCTGTGGCTGGCCCTGCAGAGGAACTGGCTGGCCCCTGGGTGAGACGGGAGGCTGGACTGGAGGGACCCTCCCTGGCCTGACCCAGCAGGGCTCTTCTGAGGGTCTTCTCAGGGGAAGGCCTCGGCCTCTCTGCCCTGTGGCTGGCCCTGCAGAGGAACTGGCTGGCCCCTGGGTGAGACGGGAGGCTGGACTGGAGGGACCCTCCCTGGCCTGACCCAGCAGGGCTCTTCTGAGGGTCTTCTCAGGGGAAGGCCTCGGCCTCTCTGCCCTGTGGCTGGCCCTGCAGAGGAACTGGCTGGCCCCTGGGTGAGACGGGAGGCTGGACTGGAGGGACCCTCCCTGGCCTGACCCAGCAGGGCTCTTCTGAGGGTCTTATCAGGGGAAGGCCTCGGCCTCTCTGCCCTGTGGCTGGCCCTGCAGAGGATCTGGCTGGCCCCTGGGTGAGACGGGAGGCTGGACTGGAGGGACCCTCCCTGGCCTGACCCAGCAGGGCTCTCCTGAGGGTCTTCTCAGGGGAAGGCCTCGGCCTCTCTGCCCTGTGGCTGGCCCTGCAGAGGATCTGGCTGGCCCCTGGGTGAGACGGGAGGCTGGACTGGAGGGACCCTCCCTGGCCTGACCCAGCAGGGCTCTTCTGAGGGTCTTCTCAGGGGAAGGCCTCGGCCTCTCTGATCTGTGGCTGGCCCTGCAGAGGATCTGGCTGGCCCCTGGGTGAGACGGGAGGCTGGACTAGTTTGGCCCTTAATGTTCTGACCGAGCTGGGCTCTTCTTATGCTCCGGCACTTCTGTTTGCCAGATAGCTTTGTTAAAATATCATAAGCCCTTCTGTTCCGTGGCTAATTGACTTACGTTATGCAATGCTGTTCCTTTGTATGGTCATTTGCCAGTTTTCAAAGCCTTTTGTGGCCGGTTCTTTGAGCTTCCGAGTTTTAACTGGGCTTTCAAGGGCTTACTGCAGGTTTGGCATTTAATTTTGGTTCTCCGATCATGATAGCAGCCTCCAGGTGTAAATCACAGTGAGTCCTCTCCTCTGCTGCCAACAGAAACTGCCCCCTGCCCTCCTCCAAGTGACAACCTTCAGACCCTTCAAGAGAGCCACCCTGTCCCCTCTCAGCCTCCTCTTCTCCAGGCTGGACATTCCCAATTCCCTCTGCCTTTCCCCACAGGCCTTCTCCTGCATGTGCCTGCTTGGGAATCCCCTTTGATTTCCCGTGAGGAATGGCAGAGGGACTTAGGGATGTCCAGCCTGGAGAAGAGGAGGCTGAGAGGGGACAGGGTGGCTCTCATGAAGGGTCTGAAAGGCTGTCACTTGGAGGAGGGCAGGGAAAGTTGCAGAGGGCAGGGGAAGTTTCCTGTGGGCAGCAGGGGAGAGGACCTGCAGGAATGGCTTTAAACTACATGGAGAATGATATCTGCTAGATATCAGGGGAAAACTTTTCACAGTTGGCGTAGTTCAGCAGTGGAATGGGTGGAGAGGAGGTGACCCACCAAAGTTTCAAGGAGAGGAATGCCCGCCACTGTCATTTCTCCGCGAGCATCCTCCATTTGCCAAAAGAAATCCAAAATAACGTTTTATTCGAAGTCCCAGTGGTAGCGCAGGCAGAACAAAGCATCTTAATGCAGTTTGCTGGGGGGTGGGGGCGGGGGCGGGTGGACCCAGCAGTTCACCAAATTGGCAGTTCGTTCTGGAAATAATTGAGTTCCTGGAAAAGCTTTTTATTTATAAAGCTTTGCTCAGGGCCTGCCAGGGTAGGAGACCGTAACTGTCAGGCCTCGTAAGACAGAAAAACCTCAGACAAGCACTGCTGGATGCGACCAGCGGTCCATCTCTTCCAGCATCCTGTCCATCATCCTGCCGCCCCCCCCCACACACCCCCCCCCTTTGTGTTCCCTTCCATTCAACAAATTAACAAGAAAAACCATGCGCCAAAAAACGAACCATGAGGATTTCAGTGAAGGTGCTGGCTGGCCCTAAGTGGGGAGGGACGAGACTCGAGATGAATGAACGGAGGGACGGATCCTTTGGACGCCACTTACCCCATGTCACCAGTGATGTTCCCGCCGCCCGTCAGCTTCACTGGATGACCGCCACTTCTCGTATTTTGGGAGCGAGGGAAAAACTTGGCTTTGTCAGTTCTTTCCACCCCAGATATAGTTTTATAAACCTCTCTCGCATTCTTCTCCGTTAGTTGTTTCTTTT